>NC_083657.1:14996952-15318202 GCF_963576545.1 Limanda limanda
TGTATGAAATCATTTTTTTGGTTGATAAGTGTTTGTAACACGTTCTCTGCCAGTTAAAAAATGTCCAAATACTTCATTAATTGTGATTACACTTTGTTTGCACTGCCCCCAAGTGGCTAAAAGATACTCATCAGTAAAAGCAGATTTGACCTACACATGCACATGAACCCTGCTTTGAATACTTGTCCACCTTGTTGATGATTTCCTCTATATGTAAAACATACATTTTTATTTATTTATTTCATCAAAATAAACGGTGTAGAAAATACTATTTACAGTTTTTAACCACGTTGCTAATATGGTATGCTGTTATGAACAGAATTAAGAAGTTTTGCTGTGACCCAGGTTAATAAGTCATAAAGCCTGAAAACTGTATGATTACCATGGACTGAAATAACTTCTGTGTTTTTACATTGCAAAAGAGGATTTGACCACAAGATAATCATTTGCCAAACAAACGCTCTGTTAAAGGATATTTTATTCCTCTTCACTCTGAAACCTGTCTACCAAGAATGACCTGTTGACTGGAGGTTTGCGTTGCAGCTAACAAACAGTTGCCAGGGCTTAAAGAACACAGCACAGAGTTCCTCCCATGCCATGCATTCCTTTCAACTTAGTGTCACCGAGGCCATTTCTGTCAAACTGGATGGTGGTATCCGCCTGCTTTGAAGACTAAAGTCCTGTCTCTCATGATTGCAGATTTATGAGCCCAGCTGTGCGACACTGTCTCCACCACACATGCCATTGTCAACAATATCTTTGATTTGCTGATAATATTTGATGCGTCGTCATTATCAACATGACCAAAAGGCTCTAAACTGTAAGGGGGGGGGGGAGCAGTCTTCAGTCATACCAGACAACAGTGTCAGGGTGTCACCTTTGACCTACACACACACTCTAAGCAGGCTTATGGTGCAAGGGGTTGCTTGTGCGAGAACTTTCCCTTGGGTAGCACTGCATTTGTTACCCTCACCAAGGAGGTTATGTTTTCACCTCTGTCTGTTTGTTTGTTGGTTGATTGCTGAACAATTTCCTGAGGCAGGTGAAAAGGGAATTGCCGAGGTCAAAAGCTGCTTTCCCCTGTTTTTGCTTGGCAAGCAAGTGTATCTCACAAAATGATGGAACTGTCCCTTTTCCATCATTGCACATGAACATTTAAATATGGATGATTTGCTTTTATTTTCTCTTATAAAGCTTGTGTTTGTTGTTGAGTAGCCTTTGATCGACAAGAGCAAAAGAGACACAGGAGAAAAAGAAAAGAGAACAGGCCTGTGGAAGCGAGTTGTCTGTCATCATCTGCAGAGAAAAGGCAGGTTAACAGAGGGCACTGAGGCCATGCTATTTGCATTGAGAGCACACTCACGCCTGCTCTATGCTGATAACAGGCCCTCTGTGGATAAACTGTGGCTCCATGATGTAATCCACATTTTCTTGCATTTACAGCCACTTGCCTGTGACGTAATTAAAACAAGCAATGTGTGTGCTCTGTCCTGGACAGGCCTGCTCTCGCTCTCTCTCTCTCTCTCTCTCTCGCTCTCTCTCTCTCTCTCTCTCTCTCTCTCTCTCTCTCTCTCTCTCTCTCTCTCTCTCTCTCTCTCTCTCTCTCTCTCTCTCTCTCTCTCTCTGACACACACATACACACACACACAGCGAAACTCGTGACAAGCAAACCTTGTCCTCCTTTATCTTTAGCAGCCCCATGAAGTCCTTCAGCACAGACACATTTAGGCGTTGTTAGTTGTCTTGCATCACCACCAGCCAGGACATGTCATTAGCAACCCTAGAACTCCTCAGAGCTTTATTAAAACCTGCAGACAAAACAATCACATGCGAATGATACCAGGATGTTGGCTGTTAATTCAAACGCAGGGGTGCTGCTGTTAGGGCCTGGAGTAATGGGGGCTTTCGTTATAATAGGAAGAGACCAATGACCCGGAACCATCGGACGGATTGATCTGTATCTACTGACCTACTGATTGAGCTCTGTGTTGGGATATTATCTGCGTCACAGGGAGATCAGCTCCTTCAGATCATGTGCTGCGAAACAAAGACGAAGAAGAGCCTCATACATCGTTGACAGCTGAAGTTGACCTTTTTCTCGTGTCGTGTGTTATGTACTGCTGGTGGCAAAACAAACTATGCTGCTTGTTAAAACCACATTGTTACAAAAAATGGAAACTAACTGATTATTTGTGGCTAAATAAATATGACCTATTTAGGCATAGTTTCACTTTAACTCACAATAACTAACTTGTATGGTTCGGGAGCTTTAGGCTAAATACTGTTGTGTAAGGATTAGGGTTGCAAAATTCCGGGAATATTAAAAGTTGGAAACTTTCCATGGGAATTAACGGGAATTAACGGGAATATACGGGAATTAACGGGAATAAACGGGAATAAACTGGAAATGTTGTGGGTAATTTATACTAACTGTATTTACCTTGTCATATACAGACATAAATATAAACATTTTGTATGTCATAGTCTGATTTGAGCCCTGAGGAAACTTTGGGCTCTTGACTATATGCTTCTGCATCATTCTTTACATAGGTCTTTGCACAGTATTTGCAAATGTACACAGCCTTTCCTTCTACATTGAATGGGTTGAAATGTCTCCACACATGAGATAGTGGCATTGTTCTTTAGAATAAGATGAGAAAAAAGTTTATAAAAAAACACAAATGTAATGCCAGAGATATAAATAGTTGGCCAAACAATTGGAATCATCTGTAAACATATTTCACAATTGATGGATAAATGAATTGAAATAGGCTAGATGAACAGATGAACAATCCTCAATCAGCATGCTTATATATTTTCCCGAGTAATATCATCGAAACTTACCTGACTAGTCCTGCACACTACAGCAGGCCTCAATAGCCCTGCTGTAGAGTGAAGGATGCTGGGAGTTGTCTGTGCATGTGATGGAAGAATGCACAGTGGAGGGTTGAAACTCAATGTGCATCGTGTGCTGCATTCCATACATCTTTAAAATAGAGTTTTGAATGATGTTTTTATTGCTCAGCGTTTAATTTGCGTATTTATTTGTTTTTCAAAATTCCCCAAATTCCCGAGCTAAACTTCCCATGGAAAGTGTCCGGAAAGTGTCCGGAAATTTACCGGAAACTTTCCACCCTTTGCAACCCTGGTAAGGATATATAATTTAGAAGGTAGCTTTTCACAAATTCACAACACAGAGGGAGGTTCCCTGCACTGACACAACAACAGCATCAGCAACGGCCGGGTGCAGCAAACAGATGCGGGGCGTGACGTATTAACTCCGCTGTGAAGGTCACGTGATTGTCTTTACAACACACCACAAGGTCTCGTGGCATCTTTGTGGGGTCTTCTACGCGCGTGTCACCGCTTTTTCACCGGGAGACACTTCCCCCGCTTTGTTCTCCCATAGGATTCTCCTGAATTTCTACGGACTTAGTACTAGGAGCCCAGGGGGGCTGCAAGAAATGGCATGTCTTCAGTCACTAGTCATTAAAAATAAATATGGCTGAGGAAGTATGGTATACAGGCTGAGTGCCGGAGGAAGCATTGCACAACTACGAGCGCAGGAAACAACAGAAGACACAAGCAGGAACTATTACAGCAGCATGGGTTGAGACCACATAAACATGCACGAAGGTTGTACAGAGAGCAGACAGTGATAAACAACCCTGGAGACAGGAAAGAGGAACCAATGTCACATGGCTTGTTTTGGGCGGGATTTGTGTCTTCTCCAAAGATGCTGATTGGTCTCTTTGATGAATACTTCAAGCTGTGATTGGTTACTCGGGGAAGTATTTCAATTCTGTGAAAGGATTAGTGTCCTGAGAAGTGTGTCAACTTGACAGCAGCGGAGAGTTGGTGGCTGTGTGCTGCGCATATGGCATCAGTACCTCCTAGGAGGAATGTTGTCATGTGACTGTCTGGATACTAGTGATGATGTTTCATGAGTTTGGTCAAAACACCATCAGGACGAAATGTGACAAACTACAATGTCTTAAATAGAACTAATCAATAGGATCAACTGTTTATAGCTGAAACTGAAAATTAGCAGCAATTTATTCTAATAATCCAGGTAATAGTTATTCATATATGATCATGATTAATTTGGATATATTACACAGTTAAACATATATGTCAACACCATTCATAGTTGCAGGTTTCTAGTCATATTTGTTACCATACAACAGCTTGAAGAAAGACCGCCCCTCTATGAAAATATTTTAAATCCACTCAATCTGCATTTCCATTTGGATGTGCATCAAGATGTCCACACTCGTGGATATCAACCTCCTTAATATGTCTGCATTTTTTCATCAGGATTCATACATCTCGCAATGTTAAAGAGAGTCAAAAAGAAAAATCCTGCCTCCACTCCCTGATCCAAATATGCACAAAGGCTACATCCACACTAGGTTTACCTTTGAGAATGCATCGATTCTGCTCTGTTGTCCAGAGTTTTAGGGTTTGGAAATGTTGCCATCCTCGTTCTGATTTGAAAACTCCAGGGTTGCATTCTAGTCTAGATGGGCAGACATGAAGATGTTGGAAATGATCTTGAAGAAACTCACAACCACTTGCTGATGGGGTCTTTTTGGTCATCTTGTAGCCTTCACTGATTCGTCAGGCTTTTACCACATGACCCTAGCCTGGGTGCCAGACGATTTTTTGGTCGGAAAGTTCGGTCTGGAGTCGCTCCGTTGGCGAGAAATTATCTCTGAACAGAAGCTGTTCGGACCAATCAAATTGTCAGGGCGGGCTTTATACGATGATGGACAGATGATCAACAGTTACGTCATCAACTAGGTCATCAAAGAGCGCTTGGGTTGACTTTGTTTTCCACAAACGTGCCTGCCGCTGGAGAGCTGAGGTGTGTAGATGCTGCCATTGAGTCTGTAAGCTCTCTGTGTATCCTTAAATTATTTTTACAACACCAGCAAAAATCGTTCTTCATCTTCTTCTTCTACTTCTTCCATCGTGCGTGCAGTTGAGTTCTGTTGACAACAACTATGCATCGCTCAACATACGTCACATACTACGTTGCTCTGATTGGTTGTAGGTCTATCCAATTGAGCGAAGAGGCATTTTTTTCACTGGTGCGGTTGAAACACGCCCCATAATCACAGCCCAATGGAGCGGTCTCAAACTCATATTCTGACTAGAATTATGAGTATGACAGCGTCAGGCTAACATGACCCCCTTTTAGAAGAAAACAACCAGCATTAGCCTTGGCTGCCAGGGACGAACACAACAAGGATAGACAATTATACGCATTGCTGACCCTGTTGTTTTTGCGAGAGGCGTTAAAGTCTGCATATTGCTACTGCAACAATTCCTGGGTGTACCAGCACGTGCATGCCAAGTGAACGTGAGCGGTCATGTGATATGCATTTTCAGGTGTGTTAGGATGGACGAGTTTTGTGGTAATCCATCCAATAGCATAATCCCACTAACAAACAGATGGGAACATAACCTCGAAAGAAGGCAAAATGTCGATGCCGCAGACTCTGGCTCCAAATGCTGAAGATGGCTGCACGTGTAGCCGGGTTATTTTGGCTTAATTTCTGGTTAGTTGGAGGCAGTGGAGATGCATTGGCCATCTTTATAAACACTATCTAAGGGCTGTTTAAATTCTCAATTGTACCATTTTGCGCGTGTGTGTGTTTTTTGAGCATGAAATGTGATGTAAGTTTGGCTTTTCTGAACCGTCCCATTCATTCAGACACTGTTTGGCTCTTGAAACTAAGTGTAAAAACTCACTGCATTCCCATTACACCACAAGTCTGCATCACATGCTATCTAACACGTGAGCTGTGACTAATAAAAGGATTTACCTCAGTGACCCGCCATGACTGGCTTCACCTCAGACAGCACTGTGAACCCGCTGGTAAGGTGGAGAGCGCACACCAAAGCATTGCTCTTTGCTTTTTCACAACCTCAGGAGTGAAATCACCCAGAGGCCTCTCCCAACCCCTGCCCCTTCAAGCGAGGGGATTATGGGTCATCTTTTAACTTTGCCATCTGCTCCCAATTGACTTTCAATTAACACTGGCAATGAGAGAGAGAGAGAGAGAGCTGTCACAGCGGAGAGAGAGCGGCGCAGGCTGAGATGTTGCTCGGGCGAATGTTAAAGTGCTGCGTGTTGCTGCGCCCGAGGCTGAGGTTCAGATGAGATTTTATCAGTGACGGAAGATGAAATAAAAAAAGCAGAAACAGTTGGTGAGGAAGCAGAGAAAGAATAACAATCCGACAACTCTAGTAAGTCAGCTCATTATTTCCATGCCCATATATTCTCATGTAGCATATATTGATGGTGAAAAGCAACACAGTTTCCTGATCGATTGGTCTCCTGTGTTGCAGATGGTCAATATGTCAATAAGAGGCCTTTGGCTGCAGTGCTCTTCAGGCTGCAGATAAAGATCATAAGCACAACTCTGCTAACACTGGGGGACTGTGCGTGTTGTCCTGATGTTACACATATTGTCTATATAACACGGCGACACACTCGCATGGTCTACATTATTTGATTTTCCTCCAATGTGCATAGACTCTGTGCCCTCCTATACTGACCTCATTTGCTCTGTCCCTATTTACACTCACAAACTCCACATACACATAAAGATGATTACCTTTCATGTGTTATTACATGAGTAGTTGTAGCTCATTTTATAGAGCCTGATGAAGGTAAATGTATTGCAACTTTATTCCGTCTTTGTGTTGTGTATAAGACAGAATGGAGGGGGGCATTGTTGCGGTAAAAAAAACGAAAGGGTGGGATAGACGCTAATGCTGTTGTATTGTGTGTGTGTGTTGGTGTGTGCATCTGTGTGTGTGTTTGTGCAGCGGAGTGTCAACAGCTGGTCAATAGGCCTTAGCGCCTCCTGTCCCAGAGATAATAACCCCTGGGGTCAGAGGGCGAATGAAGTGTGCCACACTATAGACCCATGGCAGAGGGCAGGTGGTCAATCTAAAGGATGATGCACCACCCCCAACATTCAGACACAATTCATGGTTTTGTGGTAAGAGCAGTTTAGAGAGATAACAGTGGTGAGAGTCCGCCAAGATAAAAGGAGATGAGGTTGGAAGGTGAAGCTCTGTCAGTGGTCTATAATAAGGAACAGCAGGTCCCAGTAATATAGTCAGAAATAAAAACAATCAGTACCATGGAAAGGACATTTTCTGTTAGTATGTGCATCTGCCTGAAAAGATGTCTGCACCACACCAGTACAAAGTCATTCCTGACTGTCTCCGTCAGAACTGTCTGTTAGTAGTTAAACATTTGATCATGTCAGGAAGAGTACAACATTTCCAAAGAAACAAATAACATAAAAGAATACAAAAACAGGACAATGAACACATTGTGGTCCCTTTGACAACATGGCTTCAGAAGGTTTTCAGGTCCCCTCACATTTTGCAGACATAACCCATAATGACAAAGAGAAAATTAATTTTTTGCAAATTATTGGAAAATCGAAAACTTAAACCTCTTATTTACAAGTGTATTCAGCCACTTCATTCAGTTCTTCATTGAAGCCCCTCTGCAGTTCCAGCTTTGAGTCATCTTGGGTAGAAGTTTCGAAGACCGGGATTTAGGCCGTTTATCACTTTCCTCCTGATACATCTTCTCAAACACATTCATATTGGAAGGAGAGCATCCGTGAACTGCCATCTCTATGTCGATTCACAGATGGAGTGTGAATGGGCCACTTAAGGCAATTCTTTATCTTTTTAATTAAATCAGGAACACAATAGTGTGCAAAAGGTTTCTGAAGTAAGTAATATTGCATTTTGTTTAATATATACAGATACAGATTTTTCTGTTGTTACGTGTGTCTTTTTATAATTTCCTCAAACCCTCATTAATTAGATTCAATAAAATGACTTTAACCCGCTTATTGTTGTTGAATATATTAATATATATATATATATATATATATATATATATATATTCAGTATTCATTTGGTATTATGAAAAATGCTAAAATTTACAAAATGCAATTGACTAATTCAGAAACTGTGGTGGTTTTATTCAGTATTAATTATACATAATATATATATATATATATATATATAATATAATCATATTATGCATATATATATGTTTTGTTAGTTTTTTGCTTTTTATAATAGCCTTAACCCCTTATTGATTAAACGCCATGTGATGACTTTAACGTGTGGTTATGCAGCCTGTCCCATTAGGGTAGGGGCACTAGTTGGGCTTCTGATGCAATCCTCTGGCGGAGGAATCAAACCTCCGCGAACAGGACGGCGGAAGTTCGCCTCGTTGCCTGGATACGACGCGGAGGGGCGGCGCATTCAGTGGCCCTGCACGGAGTGAAACTGGCCTCCGGTGGCGGACATTGCGGCTCGAGGTGGCATGTGTCATCGAGGGACGACCCCACTGCGGCCGGAGCCCGAATGTCGCCGCTTTTCCTGACGTTGCTGAAGAAGCGCTGGATTGTGAAGACAGCGCCATTTCTGTCGGCGTCCATGATACGCGATGCTACCGCAGCGGATTCCAGAGCCTGAGCTCGGAACGGCAGCGGGAGAGAAGTAGCCGCTCCCCTTTCCTCTCCGCTTCAGCCCGCGGCAGGTACGTGAACCTCCGAGCCCGGTGTCGCAGCTTGTTTCTCGCCTGGGTCCAAGTGAGTGCACTGGTTCGCCGTGTGACGACATGGCGCACATTTTTGAAGGGAAACCGTCTGACAGTCCTGTGGTGGTTCACCGGGGCGGCCGCTCCTCCTCCTCCCCCTCGGTCACAACAACAAGAGGACGTGAAGGCGAACGTTACTTCGCTTTCTCCTCTAGATGCTCGGCGTCCGTTGGCACCGTGTTTCCGAATGGAAGTCCCCATCGGCCTAACGTTAGAGGGTTCGCCGCTTGTCTAACTCCTTTAATGGGGAACCGTTGGGGCTTTAATGTCACCGTATACAAGTAGCCTCCGCTCACCTGCCCTCGGACTCAGAAACCAGCGTTAGCCTCGGTGGTTTCGAGGAGACAGCGGGACTGGACGACTTCCACCCAGAACGCGCAGTGTGTCGTGTGCCTGGTGCATGTCAAGGAATCACTAATATTATTAAACTGGATAAAAGGACGAGGAGCTCCCGGGAGCTAACTTGGCTAACTTAGCTAACGTTAGCTAAAGGTCGGTGGTGGAGCTAACCTTGCCGTTTGACTGCTAAGTGGCGGTTGCTAACCCGACGTTTACAGCGAGAAGTCGGCGTGGCGTCGGTTGACACTTCCCCTCTCACCGCCGACCGGGTAGTAATTGAACATGATAGTGACATTAGCCATTGATCTCAAACGTCGTGTGTAGCCAAGCGATGCAGCGTTGGTACGAGCGAACCGTCAGGATCTGCACACAGACACACACCAGGAGGAAAGCGGCGTAATTCTGCTCAAAATATACTACATTGTCGTAGAGATTAGACCAGTGGATTGTGGGGTAAAGTTGGAATGTGGACGGGGCAGTCGGGGGGGCTAAGATCCACACAGAAACAGCTGGGTTGTAGTTGTCACTGGTGGTCAGCCATATTTAGCACTCATCGATGGAGCCAGCAGACACATCAGCTGTTTTCTGTCTTGATGTAGCGGACCGGCACGTCGTCATGCTGTGAAATGGCGTTGCGTGCCTGGGATCGCGTGGCTGCATGCGGCAAAGCTTCTTATCTTTTGCCCTTTTGACGTCTCCCACGGGCAACTCCGTACTGTGCCACTGACGAGCCAGCCAGCCAATCAAACGAGCACAGCCTCCATTTGCTCTTCGCGTCGGCCGCCTCGTCCCACTGCTGACATATGAGACACATGCACATGACAGGCAGCGTCTCCCTGCACTGTCACACTCACACACATGAGCACGCATGTCACGCTTTGCTTCGTCATGGAAACTCACCGGGACATTTTTGGTGTTTTCCTCACCGTGAGAGGGCAAACAGCAACAACACGATTGAGCCCAGAGAATATTCAATATGTAGTGTGTAATAATACAATTCAAATGCAGTATGTGTAATATTACAGTTTTATTAATTATCGTGCAATATTTCCATAACCTGAGCAAGATCCCATATTACTTGCGCCTTTATAATTTCCACTTACTGCCACTACTTGTTTCTCTGTAATATGTAACTTGCTTATTTGTATGTATACTGGTTCTGCGTTTCTCTTTATACACATACATGTATTTTTTTTATCCACTGTATTCTATTTTATATATAGGTTTAGTTAAGCTTATCATATCCTCTCTTTAACAAACTGTGATGCAAGGACAGATTACTTTAGGAGAACTCAATTTGTGATAGGTACATTTTTTATTTTTAAACGAGGTTGGGAGGGTTTACAGCTTTTCGATTGACTTCTGGTAAGAATGACAGACATAAAAGTAAATCCAATATATATCTCTCTCTATATATAGAGAGAGACATAATATCCACTGAAATATGTGTATAGCGCCAAATCACAACAGACATTAAGTCAAGGCACCTCACATAGTAAGGTCGAGACCTTACAAATCTGGAAATGAAATACTGTTCCAAAGTACAACCAGCTGTAGATATCTTGCCAAAACTTATGTGACTGAACATTTTACAAAAAATGCTCAATAGCCTTTTAGACAAAATCCACAAGGATCTTCTTCAAAATTAAATATGTCATCAAAAGCTTCTAATTTAAAAAAGCTTGTCTGTAATTTTAGATGGATTAATCAGTTCCTATTGAAACCACACAGCTGTTGTGTTTTTTGTTTTGGGCGGCATGATAAATCAAGTAATAATAAGGATTATCATTATTATTACTGTTATTATTAAAGTGTTTCTCCCTCTCTCGGAAGTACAGCAAGCCCCTTGCCTCCTTCAGACATTTCAAAACAAATGTGGTCACGATGCTTCTCCAGTCACGCCTTGAGACAAACCTCTACGCAGATTTTTTAAACTTGGGTTAATTCTCTAAAAGGCAACTGACTCCTTTCCCTTTGGCAGTAGAGGAGTTTCGACGTTGCGAACGCACCAGCAACTGAGGGGCCCCCCTCACCTCCTTGTCTTGCCAAATTTGTGCGTTCACCCAGGTGTTATGTTTCCATCACTGCCCATCAGAGCTGGAGCAGATTAAAACCTGTGTCTAGCGCAGAGTCATTTGACCCAGGAGTGAATGCCGATTGTATCCATTTCGGCTGCAGACAAAAGCCAGATGTTTAGCGGGATGTAGTAGAAAGGTGGCTTTAGATTGCATTAACTAAACATGCGAATAACTTTCTTGGGAATGTTTGAGATGCATCCATGTTAATGTGAGATGTCCCTATCTTTTGAGTGGGCAGTATTTTCAAGAAAAGTCACATCACCATGATTTAAACTCAAACCACTGGTAGAGGGTCAGTGAAGGATCTCATTTACACCTATTTATTTTGTAAATGTATGTCTGCTCTGTTTCAGGTTGTGCCGGTGAAGTGAGACCTTACCCAAACAATGGACCCCTCCGACTGACAAGCAAACACATCTTGTGTTTTCTCAGCAGCTGAGAACTATCAGCAGCATAAGCCATGCCTGACGAGTAAAATAACCTTTTGCTCAAAGCAATAAAAAAAAAAGAAAAAAAAAAAGCTACTACATGTCTCCTCATGTAGAGCTCCCTCAGTGGATCCTGCTGGAGTGACTTCCCCCTCTTCCAGATAGGTTCTGCCTCATCCTCTCTCCGTACCCTTTTCCACCGACCACCCATAATTACCCATCATAATGCTGCTCCGCCTGAGAATGGCCAACACTTGAGGTCCCATGCGTCCAGTGAGCACCGATTCAGACGGTCCTGCTCCTCCTGAAAACTTCTCCTGCCCCTACCCCGTCGTGGGCCCCCTGCCTGCCTCAGAGATGTCCCTTCTCCAGTCACTGGGTCCTGTGCAAAGCTGGCTTGGCCAGGAGCTTGAGAAGTGCGGGATTGATGCCATGATTTACACCCGCTATGTCCTCAGCCTTCTCCTGCACGACAGTTACGACTACGACCTGCAGGACCAGGTGGGCTCCGACAACCTCAAACATATATGTCAAGTCTAGTCAGAAAGCTTTTGTAATTATTCATTGTGTGTATTGTCGGAAGTGAGTTTTTTTCATGAGGGGAAGTTGGTGTGGGGGATATAATCGTCTCGTTAGAGGAAGACCATTTTTACAGGAGAGGTTAAAAATAAGGCTTTTCTTTAATCTCATAACTCGTGTACCTCTGACTAACTCCTCTGATCCATCTACCTGATTTTATGTGTTAATTTTTAAGGATGCATACACATGTATAGAAAGGCCAATACAAATGTATCATATTTATGTATATATAGTATATATGTGTGATTTTATTATGCTTTGGCTTTTTCTATGTTACTTTATATCACTAGTGTGTCCTTTGGCACTGACTTGTCTTGGTTTGTGCCTGACAGGAAAATGACATCTTCTTGGGCTGGGAGAAGGGAACTGGGAAGAAATGGGGTAAGAGTAAGAAGAAGGGAGGGACTGACCTGAGTCTTGAGGAAATGAAGAAACAAGCCGCTGTGCAATGCCTCCGCTCCGCATCTGATGAAGTAAGCATTGTTCTGCCTGTTTGATGTAATCCTGTGATTGTCATTATGTTCAAGTTGTGGTGAAATGACGCTTTACTTTTCTTAGTTGTAAAACAATCATTATGCTAAACCCCTTTTGCCTTGGAGGTATGCAAACCAAAAACAGTTTGACCTGTTTTTTATGGAGCTTTTGAAAGAAAAGTAGGAGAAACAGAATGGAGAAGACTTGGGTTGTTATTTGTGTAATTATGCCAGAAACCTGCTACTGTCGTATTCCTTGTTGCTTGTTAAGGTGCAGTCATGTAGATATTAATTGCATGAATCACAATGAGTCAGTGAATGAAGCTTCGTTTGTGTGGGAGGCTAAAGCGTTGAACAAGAGAAGATCTTAATTGAGTGGATAGCTGAGTGGCCACACCTTCAAGACAATTTTTTCATATGAACGCTTGACAATGTCCTGAGAATCAAAGAATCGGGAGTAACCCTTGCGCATGTGAAGCAGAATCCCAAAGCCAGTGTGTGTCTGAAGTGTTCTCACCTTAAGTGACCTGGTCTATACACACACAGGCTCAATAAGGCATTACACACAGTTTTTGCACGGGGGCTGGCAGGGTATAGTCAATGTGATGTCTAGTACAACTGATTTGGACATTTGCATTCTCACATACAGCTTCAATAATGTCACAAAAAAGTTCAGATTTGCAGTGCAGGTGTAAAAGCACAATCAGTTAGTCTTTCTTATAAAGGTTATATTAAAGGTGTGTAGAATTTATTTTCCATGAATAAAATATTGATAATTATATTTTCATAACTGTGATTGAGTATTAAGGCCATATTGGAGGGAAAACATTATAGATTTAAAGAATAAAGTTAATATTAGGAAAATTAAGTTGTAATTTAAAAATTTAAAAAAATTTGTATTATTTAGAGTAAAAGGGAAATAATAATCAGCAAGGAGAAGCAATGCTTGCTGGTGTTCAACTCCTTCTGAATCAAAAATCTTGAAGCACTTTCATATTTTCTTGAGAAACTCAAAACCCTTTGAATATCACGCAGATGTAATCAAGATGGCTCTGCTGTCACCATTAAGAAAATATTTTGTCTGTGCGTTTTTTTCTTCAGAGTAGAGTTTATCATTCATGCTTATGAGCCAAAAGATGTAGTATTTTATTTTTGAAATCTATACTAAAGAATAACTTAACAAGATTCTCCATTCTTATTTTGCGTAGATGACAGGCTGATCATCTGATATTCTTCCTGTAAAATGACATGTTTCTTAATATTATGGCTTTGTTGCCTAGTTTTCTCACTTTAAGAGGCCCTAATACTTATATATCCCCCTGAAACTAAAAATAACATTTATTAAGATTAGAATGAGCCTAGTATATATACATCAGGACATCTACAACACAAGGAATACCTCTCTTCCTCTGTTGAGTCCTTAATGTTGCACTGTCAGGTTTCCACACACAGACAAACCAATCAGAAAGGGCTCTTTATGTTTTTAATGTTAATCGAAGGCCACAGTAGATTCCCCATTAACTCTTGGAAATTAAATGAGAAGATGAGGTGAGGGGTATTCGGTCGGCTGCAATTTGCAAACTCATCGCTAGATGTCGATAAAACATTCACAGTGAATCTTAAAGGTCAGCAGTTCTACGTTGTTAGTTGACAAAAGACAAATGCTCTCCCTGCCTCTAATAAGCAACCTTCACATAGTGTCCTCTGTATGTTGGTTGAAGAATCATCTGAGCGACCTAGCTTACATTTCAGTCTGAGGCCAGCAGTAGTAAGGGAGGTGTGCTTTGGCTGAGAGTGACACAGACGTGGGGGGAGGAGGGTTTGTAAGGCAAGAGGAGTATTGAGCTCTTCTCTGGGGACTGGACTCTGCAGTCTATTTTTTAACCAGCACACACTGCACAGGATTGCAGCAATGAGCAGCGGACTTGGTCGGCTGTCAGCTGACCGGCATTAGCACAATGATGCAAGAGGAAACACGGGCAGGAGAAAAGCTTGCTTTGCCTTTCATGAGGTGGCATGGTAAGGAAATGGGAATATTATTTTCTGGAAGAATGAACAGGACAGGAGTTAGCTTATGAGTGTGGCAGGACAGATACCACTGAGCAGCTATGTTGTGATTTGATTAGCTATTTGTTTTGACAGTGGCTACTTGGAGTGAGCTAACATTTGAACATGGCTGTCTTGTTTATTTCAATCCTTGTCCTTAATGTTTTTCACATTTGATGTTGCTTGATTTGACAAGGCAATAAGCCAAACATGTAGTAAATGCTCAAGGTTTCACAACACTGACGCAATCACTTGTGCTACTGCTCAGCCTTTTTTGTTGTTGTTTATTTGTAAAGCGTTTCTGCAAGGTAGTTAAATATAGCACACTCATCGCCAAGCATGCCTGTGCTCTCACAAGTCAGCTGGTTTGACGTGTGTCAACTCCATGCCTTTTTAATTCTTTCTTTTGTGTCACATATGGGGTCAAAGTATCTGTTTGCAATTCTGCATTCCTACCGAAGGCTCTTGGATCTTTCAACATCCACCATGTCTGTCCTTGTCTTTGGAAAACTGTATTATTCTTTTGTGACTATTTCAGCTCCCACAGTATTATACAAGTTTTTTCCTTGCTTACCTATTTGACACTATGTTACTATAAATCTGTCTTTTGTGTTGTTCTTCTGTGTAGAACTCTGGAATTGAGAGCCTGGTTGAAGAGCTTTGCTCTAAACTTAAGGACATCCAAAACAAACAGAAAGGTTTGCTTTATTCCTCAGAACTATCATAAATAGACAATTTTAATTTAAAAATAAAGTTGAATAATAACTGTTCTAATCTGATGTCTTATTGTTCAATGTTTTTTACAGAGGAAAAGCAGATTCAAAAGAAATCTGATGGCTCTCAGTCTCCAGAGCGAGCTGAGTCCCCCTCTTCAAAAGACCAGGTGGAAATGTAAGCCATATAATGGACAGCATGTACCATTATGTACACACCCTTATTTACTTTTTTATTTAACTACTGCTCTGAATACATTTAAATCAAGTTTTCTCTCTTGTCTGTTTTGACTACAGGTATTATGAAGCCTTTCCTCCTTTGTCAGAAAAACCTGTTTGTCTCCAAGAGATCATGACGGTGTGGAACAAGGCAAAGACCTGCGCATACTCAAGTTCATCATCCTCTGCAGCCCCACAGACCAGCACGGACACCTCCTCCCCAAAAGATTGCAACAGTGAAGGTGAAGCTGCAAAGGAGAGACATCTAGACGCGTGTACTGTCACCAGTGAACGAGGCCAGCAGCGACGAAGCAAGAAGGAGAAGGAAAACCGTTATCATGGTGGCGCAGCAGCGGAGGAGAAATCTACCGTCCACTCTAAGAGACAGACCAGACACAGATCTGAGGGCAAATACAGACCCAGATCCTGGTCGTCAGGCTCTAGTGAGGCGGGCTCCAGCTCAAGTGGGAACCAGGGTGACACCAAGTCATCCAGAAGCAAGGCAGTTAGAATAAGGCACAAATCCAGAGAGGCTGCAAAGAACAAGAGAACACGCAACAGTGGGCAGGTGAAGCTCCAGGTGAAGGTAATTGACAAAGATGAGCGAAGAAACACAGGGGGGAGCAGCAGCGTCGTCACCGGAAGTGCTGCCAAACAACCACAGCTTTACAAAAAGGGGAAGAGGCTGCTTAAGGAGATTCGTAAAGATCCAGGCTGGGTGGAAGCAAAAGAGTTTGGGGTTGAGGCCGCAGACAAAAAGGAATACATGGAGGAGCCACTTTGGTATACTGAGCCCATCACGGAGTACTTTGAACCTTTCAGCAGCAGACAAAGCAAACTGGAAACAAAATATCGAAGTAAGATAGACTCTTCAGACGGCTTTGCCATGTCAACTGACATGGAGAGGCTGCCGGAGAGAATCCAGGGAATCTGCATTGCCAACGAGAGCTACCAGAGGGCATACCTTGCAGCAGGCTCGTTTGTGGATGGGCACTTTGTGGAAGGGCCTGGTGAAGCAGAAGACGAAACTGCTGAACTCACTGGGACCTCCAGCTGCCCTCAGCCAGAGGATGGAGATTTAGATGACAAGCATCTGTCTGAATTCACTCACTTCTATGAAGTTGATATTTATCAATCCATATTGGATACTAGTGCCTCAGACTCAATACAAGAGAGTCGGATCTTAAGCATGATTCGACAAAAAAGCAAAGAGCAAGGAGACGTTGAGGCAGATTGTTGTTTAGTGTTAGATGGCTTTGAGCAGCAAGGGAAAAGTGCAATACGGGAAGACTCACAGGAAGCTTCGGGATCTGTTGGATTCTTAATGGAGGATCTGGAAAACATGGCTCAAGTGTGGGGATGTTATTCACCCTCTACTTCAGAAGATATGGATGGAGAAAGCTTCGTAGGAGACTCTCCCATTCGCCTCTCCCCCCTTCTCGATAGTGTTTCGTTCACCCTGAGCAAACTATCTGGAAATGTGGAGGAGCCACCTGTTCCTGAAGCCACCGGTGAACCATCTGGTTTGAACTCATCCTGCTTCTCTCTTTTCGAGCTGCAGTATGACAGTCCCACCTTTCCTTTTCCCCGTGACTCACTCACTGTTGGTCACGAAAACAACACAGATTCTAGTAGCTGTTTCGACCCACATTCTAATAAACAGTCTCGTTTGCTAATATGGACCAAAAATAGTGCCTTTGACGAAACTGAACAATGTTCTAACCTTTCAACTCGAACATGCAGTCCGTGGTCACATTCAGAGGAGACTCGTTCAGACAACGAGCAAGGAAATGCTGCGACAGAGGATGCTGCTCAAATTGGCAACAAAGAGATTGATTGTATAATCCCTCCTCTCTCTGGTGCTTATCTAGAAGACGAAATCTTGGATTTTTTGCAAGCTGAGACTTGCCACAAGTGTGAGGAGGTCAGCGTTGTCACAGCATCCAATCAGACCATCAAAAAATCTAAATTGGAGTCCATTTGTGGAATAGCATTGGAAAAGGATGAGAGTAAACAGTACAGCACTGGCATGTTTTCGGACAACACAAACCAACAGAGTGATGATTACAGCTCAGGGATAATAAAGGACATTTGGACTGCAATTGGAGATGGCAAATCTGTAATGTCAAGGCAAGGAGTAGAAAATCCAAGTGAGGGAGTATTCTCAGATGAGTCCGGCAGTTACTGCTGCAGCTGTCTGGAGGTGGAGGCAAAAGGCGTTCCAATTCAGGGGCCTCAGAAAAAGGCAGTGCAGCGGTCAGAGTATCACCTATGGGAAGGCAAGAAACAAGAACAGGACCTAGCCAAAAACAAACTTTCAAAGGTAGATGGTTCAGGGGATTACATGACTCCGTCCAAGCCCTGGGACTTTACTTCTGACAAGGAGAGCACGTCATTCATCCTAGGAGGGGTGTATGGAGAGCTGAAGACGCTAAGTGGTGATAAAAATTGGGCTGTCGTGCCGCCAAGTGACACCCAAGATAGCCTGCTCAAGTGTGCCGCCGCAGCTGCATCTGCTTCTAGCTCAGACATGCTCACCATCACTGGCACAGATGTGTTCATGAACAGGAGCAGCTGCTTTGCCCCTGGCCACAGGCCCCTGTGGAGGCCTCTTGTGTCCTTTGGGCAGAGTGACCAGGCCATCAAAGGAGGCGGAGATGGATTGAATAAGGGATTTTCTTTCATCTTCCATGAAGATTTGCTTGGATCGTACGGAGGCTTGCATAGTGAGGAGCAAGGTTTAGAATACCCGTTCGCATCCTTCAACCTAAACAATCCCTTCTCTCAAGTCCTCCATGTTGAGTGTTCTTTTGAGCCTGAAGACATGGCCTCTTTCAGTCCAGGATTCAAGCCCAAATCTATTCTGTGCTCGGACTCAGAGAGTGAAGCGTTCCACCCTCGAATATATGGCATCAACCGGACACAGTACAGGGCCATTCGCATTTCTCCCAGGACCCATTTCCGACCAATTTCGGCCTCCGAGTTGTCTCCTGTTGGAGTGAGCGATTCTGAGGCTGAGACTGACAAAGAGGAGATGAGTTTTCCTGTCCTGGAGCCGGTGGACGTCTTTGATGACCCTCAGGCAGACCTCAAACCTCTGGAAGAGGATGCAGAATGTGAGGGCCCTTATTACGGGAAGTCAGAACTGGAATCTGGTAAATTTTTACCCAGATTAAAGAAGACTGGCATGGAGAAGAGTGCCCAGACTTCTCTGGATTCACAGGAGGGCTCAAGTACCCTCCTGCCAATCGCTGAGCAAGAAATTTGCTTAGACTGCAAAACAGCTGCAGCTGCATCGACTGCTGGTGGACAGACGGACGTCTCAGTCGACAAGATTCAAAAAGAGGAGTCTTCAGAAGAAAAAGAGTCCTGCTTTTGTGCACCAGCAGGTCAGATCCCCAAGTATGGGATTGCTTATGACTTTGTTGGAGATGTGCCAGAGGTGAGGATTTCTTTGAAATAATTTCCTGAGATTAATATGTATTTATGCCCACTGTGCTAGAGAATTGTAATACGAATATACAGCTAACCATTAAGTGTTTCATAATCTACCGTCTGCTGCTCCACCTGTTATATCTTAGTCAGCCGTTTACTGAAACACACTTAACCACTTCTCATTTGTCCTGTTTAGTTCCCTCTGTTAAATATAAGTGGACAGGGAGGAACAGGCAACCAGCAAGATGAGTGCTGGTGGCAGACCACACTCTGCTCCCCCCTTTTCCCTGGATCTCAATGTACAGGTACATTTCTTGGGAGAAAGAAAAAGTTAGAAATTATATATATATATAATTTCTAACAATTCATTTTCAATTATTTTCTTTCCACAATACATCAAACCACTGACTGTTAATGTCTTGGACAATATATTTTTTCAATGTAAGGGACGATCAAAATAAGCGGTTAAAATCATGTGGACACAGTATAAAGTAAAACTGAAAAAGAGATGAATCTATAAAATATACATTTTCTTGATTGTAAACCTTGATTGATATGTTTGAACAAAGAACGATCAGTCAGTGATTGTGTGAATTCCCACTATATTATCCTGCCATTCAGTAAACGGCGCACAAAGGTATACATACAGTGTCAGGGAGTCTGTCTGTTACACTAGGAAACCCCTGCTGCACCTGCTGATCCATCAAAACATTTAACCTATCAAAACAGAATCCACATTTTTGGTAAGAGCTTTGATGTGGTGAAGACATTTTACACAGAATAGATATAGGTCCTGTTCAGTTTAGTATAACTAGGTGTCAGCGTCGATATTTTCTTACGTAACAATCTAACAAGTTTTTCCTGACTTCCTTCTCCAGGGAGCAGCAACATTTGAAAGCTCCAGTTTTGAAGAGGATGCCTGTCGTCAAGAGGAAACCCTCTTCTCCTTTTGTGACTGGACCTCTACCAGCAAAGATTCAGGGTCATCTCAGAGCTGGAAAAGCTAATGTAGGCTAATTTTTCTGAGAAACCCATTCAAACCCCCCACCCGCACATAACCCCTGCTGGTTTTCATTTACTAACTTAAATCCATGTGTAATCAACAATCAGATCAACAAGAAGTGAGTGAAAAATAGGAAAACTCAAAAAATATGTTCTGTGTTTGAGTGATGCCAGTGATGTGCGAACATGCATTTTAGAATTTCAGTTGATTCTTCTGTACACTGCTCCTCATTCAAGTCTCTCAGTTAGTTAGTAGGGGCAATCTTTTTTTCTATCCTTGTCAGATTTGTTCCCACCAATTTGCTTTTGAACCAGGTAACTGGTAGTTGGTGGTGTCTGAATGGTTGTGCATGTGTGTTTGTCCAGCCAGTCTCACTCCTTTTTTCTAGTTAAACCTAACGTTGTGTGAAACGACTGCAGTCGCATCCTCTACTTTCCATCTTGTGTTCAGAAAGGCAACAAAAGGATGTTGGGGTTTTTGAGTTGTGTAAAAGTTTGAGAGTTACACTGAGCTAGTTTGGCTGGAAGACTTTCTGAATGTGAAGTAGAGAATGTGTGCAGATTTCTTCTAAATATCCGTAAATTCCCCACGTGTGAAAAGTTATTATAAATGAGTCAGATTTTTGAATGGTGATAGTCTTTCAAAAGCTAGTAGTAGACTTAGTACGGTTTGTGAGGCTAAAATAATAAAAAATCCTTCAAAAATAATTTAAAAAAGGAAATCAAAAAGAAGTTTTGTTGGCAAAAATACAAATAATCCCCTTGAAATGCAATGCTGTAAAGGAGGTCGGGGGGAGAAAAAAGTTTGTGAAAAGACATGACGACAGCCATTTCTGCAGACACCTGTGTTGCAACTGAATGAAACTTTGTTTTATTATTTTTTGTCATTTCTATGGTACAGAGTATTGGTGCTAAAAATATGTTCAAACATCTTTTTGAAGATCCATTATACGGCTGACGTAGACGGCAAAGCCTAGTTTTGTTTGTAGTCCAGACAGTCGAGACTCCATGAATATATTTTTACGAAAGTTGTTAAAAGAGGAAAAACTCTTTTTTCTTTTGCCTGATCGCGGTTCTTCTAAATGTGGCTTGGTTTTTATTTTGAGGTAGCTGCTTAGTTGTCAGGCCTGTAACAGCTGAAACAGAAAAGCCCTGCAGGTATTTAAATCTTGTGTTTTTATCACATCCTTTCAGTCCATTGTCTCCAAGCAGAAAGAACAAATTCTGCATCGAGTGAATCAACTGTCCATGCTGCAAGTAAACTAAATCTATAACAAAACAAATAGCGGGGCAATGTTTATACCAAAAACATACATTACATCATCACACTAACATACAAATGCTTTTTTCATGTGACGTGTGTTTTTATTTTAATTTTTTTGGTTTACAATATATCTTGTCGAAATATTAAGTAATGTCTCACCGTGTGTGTCAGCATAGAACTTGTGAAGGTACAGGTTCATAGTGAGTGTCTGAGAACTTTATCTCAGAGAAATGTGAACCTGTGCAGATGCGCACATTCACAGAAATGCAAACCTGTTCGGGGAATTAAAAAAAAAAAAAAAAAAAAAAACCTGAAGAAATTAGCGTTGAGGTGTGGTTTGCTGACCTTTTGTGTGACCTGTGCTTTGAAAATGAAATTTAGTTAAAGCATCTACAGATACATTTTTTTGAACAGGTTTTGAGGACAGTAGCAGGGCAGTTTATTTGTCTCATACTTTGATACTGAAGCACAGATGAACTCAAACCATCCCTCCATTAATGAGTTATTAGAAATATATGTCGGCAGAGTAAGCAGACTTGCTGTAATGCACTGTCGCAGGTGAAGGTGTCTCTATTCCGAGCATGGCTTTGGAAGTGGCTTCCTCGTTTTGACAAATGCAAAGAGTAAAGGCCCACTGCGTTTTTTTTTTCTTCCCCTCAATCCGATGCCACCATTAACCCCGAGTAGCTGAATGAAAGGTACTCCACTTCAGGGTCTTGTCCCATTTCTTTGACAGTCATCAGACACTCAGGAATTTTTTATAAGCATAACTGCATAATCTACACTCGGACCTGTGACAGTGCATTAATGTTAAACATTTCTTTGATTGTAGAGCAGAAATTACTGACAGTTCTCTCGCAGCAAACCACAGGGAGGACTGTTGTTCATTTTGAGCTATAGGTTTAGGGAAAAAAACAAAAGAACTAAGCCATTGAGATTGCATAAGCAATGCGGAGGGGAATCCCAAAAACCCTGAGTCCTATGCAATTCCTTGGCGCATGTAAACATTCAACAGTATATGAAGAGAAGTCATTCAGTTCATTTTGCATGTTGATAACTTATGAGTGAGGGACAACTGAGAAAAAAACCAAACCAAGGAATGTCCCTAAAAAAGGAGCATGCAAACATCACACTCCATCTTCTTATGTTGGGTTGAACAAAATAGTTTTGGTTGAAGAAAAAAATATTACGAGTGAGGTTGTGTCAATGAGTGAAAGAATGTGATGCGTGTTTGTGTGCGTGTGTGAATGTATGCAAGAGGCTGAGTCACAAAAGGCACTTATTGGGAGTTGAAAGGAACGCATCACACCTTTCCTCATTTAATTCTTCCATTTTGATAGGCCGTATTTAAAGAAAAAAAAAAAGAGAAAGAAAAAAGAAGATAAAAAAACAGCGTATGACGAGAAAATGTATTCAGTGAGGGTATACGCATTTGGAACGACACTGATTGGGTGGCAGAGTTTCAATTTGCATTTTGGTTCGAAGAACATATCCTGCACTGAAAACATTGTGTTTTCCTCGTCTTTCATTCCCCCCTAGATGATGGCCCTTCACCCTCATCCCACCTCTGTGTTCCTAAAGCCCATCTGCCCCCCCTAGTAGCTGTGTTGTTCTAATTTCATGTACACCCAGAGTAAATTATTTTGTTTCATTGTGGATTTTCTTAACATCTAATAAAGGAATAAACCAAACCTCAACCTGTGAACTTCCCTGTCCTTCTTTCACACTTGTTATTTAGTTAATTATTAGTGACATATGCCCTGGTTGTGGCTACTGAGAAAGGAAGGTGCCGCATTTAGCTCCACAACCACCTGGTGACACTAGAGGGCAGGGTGAGGTTGCTGCAGGACCATTGTGCAGGGGAGACAGCTCCTCCCCTAAAGGGCTACATAATGTACTGTTTGATGACTTCTACTACTTCCTTAAAACAAAAACCATTACTTAATTTATTGTGATTTGAATGGAATTTTGTGCAGGTAAAAAGGAATGAGACTCTTTCTTGAAATAACTTGATATACCTAGTGTCACAAGTGATTATTTAAAAATAAAACCAAGCTGAAGTGATATTTCTTCTACATGTTTTGAAAACTGAATTTCAAAGATATGTATATTTTTGGTTGCCCATCTGGGTATTTAATATATTTACAACCACATGTATTCATACAAAAAAGGCACAAATGGACTGAATATGATTAACAGTTGACATGTTTCAGTCAATATGTCAACTTTACGTCCCAAGGTCTTAAAGAGGAGATAATCTTTAACTGGTCCCACGTGAGAGAAATAGTGAAATACATACTAGTAATAAAATATAAAGAAACAATTCAGACACAATGAAATATAAACAATTATAAAGTTATATAAACAACAGAATATAGTTAACAATATTGTAATATTGCACCACATTTAATATTGAAATTTAACAAATCATTGTTCTGGGGCCTGAAAGTGGAAACATTGTATTATTTTGTTTTGCACTGTATATTTACATCTACACGAGTTATAGGTAACTGATGTTTTATTCATGTCATGTTTATTAGATGTTCATTCATTTTGATAAACGTCAACCCCAACAACAGCAATGCTCTTTCAGTAAAGAAGACGTAAGAGAGACACTTAGAAGACATATCATGTAATGTAATGAATCAAAAGACACTAAAAGTAGAGGATCTGTAGAGTTTAGTATTCGAAGAGAGAAACTCAGGTTGTTTATAGTTGGTCCACGGTTGTTGTGCGGTCGATTATTAATGTCTGCAGGTCCAGACAGGTGAATCCATCGACGGTGAGCATTCTCCACTCGATTACACCGCACTCCCTGCACACAAGTTTGTTTTAAAATGGCGGCGGAAGCTCGGAGACAGGTATGAAATATTTACGATACCGGATAAACTCGTAAAAAAAAAAAAAAATGTGCCCGGTCGCACGGTTCGTTTAACGCCAGGGAAGAAGCTCCTCTCCCGGGTTGACGCCGCGGGACGGAACCGAGAAAATGTCCGTCGTGTGCGAACTTAAAGTTGGTTTGTGTTGAGGAAGAGCTGGAGAGGAAACGGGCGAGAGAGTCCGGTGTGACCGCGGTGTTTGTGTTCACCGGCCCTTGAGCTGTCCGACACCGTGTGTGTCCACCGAGCAGGAGGAGGAGGAGAAGAAGAAGGAGGAGGAGGAGATGATGGAGGAGGAGATGATGGAGGAGCAGCAGCAGGAGCAGCAGCAACGGTAGTCCCAGCATCTCCATGGAGCTCACACCTGCCACCCACCTGTAGCATCCCCCCGGCCCCGGGCGCCATGGCGAGCACGACCGTCCAGGAGCGGAGGGACAGCCGCTGCGGTGAGTCCCCGCCACGGATTAATATTGGCCAAGAAACCCGCAAACTCACAACCCGACACTGCACTTGTTGTTCTCCCCTGCTAACACCGCACCAAACTCCTTTGACATAGATCAACAAACATAAACGCAGCCCTAAATATTGTAGCTTTACCCCGTTGATCAACGACAGCACTTAGCATTTATGATTGATTTAATATCAGTGTAGAATTCGGCTTACTAAAGGCCCTTTCCTGAGGTATACATGTATACCTAAACCACCCATATACCACTTGGTGAATTATTTGAAACCAGTCTTTAGTTGGGCAGAAGCCAGTCTGCAGTGGGGCATGCTGGGATACGAGGTAAACGTTTAACTCCACACTTTAACCGTGAGGTTTTGTGTCAGGCTCTAAAGTTCAACATCCATCTGACAAGTTAACATGTGAGGTCATATCCTCTCTCGGGCCAGAAAGTGATTCTGAATGAAAATAGATGGGTGAAATGCAGCTGCACTGAAAAACAGCCTAATACATGTGAAAACCTTTTAAATTGAATGTGCCCTGTAATATTACTCCATTCATTCTGATCTTTGGCTGAAGAAGGGCCACTTTAAAAATTGAATAGTATTTTATTTTCGTTTGCCTTTCATGACTTACACAAGTGCTGGTTCCCATCATGTGGAAAAGATGATGGTTAAGTTGCATTCCACTCCTTGTGCCTGTTGCTAATGGTGTTGTGATTGTGTGTGTGCTCAACAAAGCAGACAATAAGTGCAGCAGCTCAAAACCGGCCTGGGTTTGGCCCTCACGTTGTTCACTCCTTAGTGATTAAAGCCTCATGAGTGAGTATTCAGTATATATATATTCATATATATATATTCAGTATTCAGTATCACATTTTAAATTAAGTACAATGTGATTGTAATAACAAGTGTGTAAAGTAAACCGCCTGTAATTCATTGGTGAGTTCTTGTTGCACATTATTTCCACCGTGGCACAGGAAGAACCTGTTGCTGTGTTTTGGGACAAAGTCTGTCAGGCTCACATGACCACCTGCAGGTCGGGGTTTAGAGCTTGGGCAAGAATCTGGCTTTGTGTGTCAACCAGTACACGAGAACACGTGTTGGGGTTTTTCAGTGGTTTCACACCGTGCTCTCAGTTACAGCATCATCTTTGAGAGAATGCGGCAGGTAAAGAAAGTAAATCGCAACTCGTAGAGAAAACAAGATTCAATGGTTTGTAGCTCTCTGTGTGTGTGTGCGTGTGTGTGTGTGCTTGTCATTCCCTCTCCCCCACCCCCCTGTTTTGTCCAACAGCACACATAGCTAGCAACTCTAGTGGGTGTCCGAGTTTCTGTAAAATTGATATGAAGTGTGTAACTGAACGGGTGGGAATGTGTCTGTCCCTGAGAGGCAGGAGTTGAATTAATGCAGCTCGAGAGCTTATAGACACGCTAGCTAAAGCTTAGCTTCCCAGCTGGAGTTACATAGCATGATGGAGCCCTGTTCATGTTACACAGCAGACTCCAGTTACAGCCTGGTCACTGTGGGATTAGGTTTCATCTCACAAGGCTCCTACACTCGTATGAATCTAAACCCTGATCAATTAGCAGAAGCCCTTTTTTAATAATATCATATTTTGTCAATTTGTAGACTGATGATTGGTTTGTTTATATAAAAGCCTGAATCACAACGATGGCAGATTAAGTGTGTTCCTGGAGCATAAATGAGTTGGCCTCTGTTAACCTCCACATTCTCTGCATTGCATATATCACTTTGTAATTTATAATCAGTTTGTGGTGACCTGATTAAGCATAAATCTATTTAATGCACTAGATGAGCACAAGATACACGGAAACATTGAAGGGTTCATTCTTAGATGCAACCCAGAGGAGACCTTAATATAATGTAATTATTCAAGTGTCCCCTTGTATTTTGTTTGCTTATGTGGTGCAGACAACATCACTAAACAAATCAGCAATTACTCAAACGAACTGCCAGAAGGTGAATCCCATGGGCCGGCTCTGCATGATTAGTAATTATCCTTGCTACAATGCAGTAGAGCTGAAGGCGTCGTGTTTATATGACTTGTTTTTAAAAGAATAATATTGAATTTATACTGATATCAAACAGGGAAAAGCAGAAAATTACATTTGTATTTTTATATTCATTCATACATAATAAATAAATTAATCCTTAAAAGTGTTGGAGATTGATTTTTATTCAGTTTGATTATTTAAATAATTGTGGAATGATATTGCATATTGTACAAACACACAGCAAATGTGGGACATATACATGTACATATAGTTGCAGACAGGAGATAACTACAGTAACTATAAATACAGGAAGTGTTGCAAATATTTATTTGTGACCTATTCGACAGATATTTTTTCAATGTTTATTCTGGGTTGAACCATGTTCAATGTTTATCTGTTGGATATGTCCATCGACATGTTGGTTACCTTCTGCTTTAATGCAATCATAGGTGACCTGTGCTTTACTGGCCTTAACAGTTTATCAGTGGAATTGATCGCAGTAATGTTTTAATGTGGATTTAAAAAATGTATTCAGTCAAATTGGCCCCTCTGTTTAAATTGCGTCCCTTTTTATGGCCCCCGATTAAGAAACTTCCTGGAACTTTAAAAAAGATGTAAAATCAAGAACTAATTCAGTCATGTTCTTTTTAAAGGTGTGTCTGGAGAAGCCGTAGTGGAGAATGGCTCTGTGGTCAAAGATCTGACTGCCCCTGACCTCCATGATAACACCAACCATCACTGTCATGAAGCCAGCACAACCCCACACCGGGAACCCGTCCTGCCCAGTTACAAGCCATCCTGCTCCTCTACTCCCACCTACTATAGCAGCCCCCAGAAAAGCTACTCGGACCTGGACAGCCACAGCTTGACTTCCCAGGACTCGGGTATACCCACTCTCGAGATCAACCCCCCCGAGCCCATCCTTCATAGCCACCAACGCCCAGGCGACGCAGGCCATGATTCCCCTGCAACTTTACCTTTGAATGATGACAACACCATCCGCAAATCCTCCACCTTCCCTCGCAGCGGATATGACTCTATCCGCCTCTTCAGCCCCAGCCTCAGATTATCGGCCCCCGCAGGTATGGGTCACGGGGGCGGAGCCTTAAATCGTAGCGACGACATCTCTGTGTGCAGCGTGTCCAGCATGAGCACCGAGCTGTCGGTGTCCAACGAAGACATCTTGGATTTCACCGTCACGTCCGACTCCAGCGCCATTGTCACCTTGGAGACGGACGACAGCGGCACCGCTCACTTCTCAGATGTCACGCTGTCGTCCTCTCCAGGGGACCCCAGAGACGCATGGAGTCCCATGCGACCCTACCCGGGGTCAGGTGTCATGCAGCAGGAAGAAGTTGTCAGGCAAAGTAGACTTGGACCTCTAGCTAGCTTATTCAACAGGTGAGTTCACATAAGACTCAGCATAAGTCTTTAAAAACAACCATAATTTTTAAAAGCGTTATTTCGATTGCTTAAATTTCGTGCTATTGAATATGTCACTATCATTCATTCTATTGTCTACACAGTCAAATGTAGGCAGCCTGACCAAGATGATTGTGCATTCTCTACTTCCTCTCATTACACTCTTTGCTGAAAACCTTATTGTCGCCTTACAGAAGCAAACATTGCTCAATGTTGTTTTACCAACTCGCTTAGCCAAGACATCCTGTCACCTCCGTCCTCTCTTGCATATTACAATTTCTCCAGAGCATGACCCTTTCCTCAGCTCAATATGTTACAGCATTTGGAAAGTTGAGATTTAGGACATTGTATTTATATAGAGCTTTTCTAGGCAAAGTTGTCCCAAATCCAGGACAGTGAGATTAATGCGTGGGTACATCTAATAATAAAGTCTGGTCGTTGGAACCAGTATTATTTTACACTCTCTCGGAAAGTAAAATTCCTAATTAGCACCGTCTTAGCTGAGAAAACAAAGTTGAACAACAGATTTTGCTTTGAAACTGGTTGGCAGCCCTGTGGGACCACTCAATATCTCAGGTTGTGAAAATAATTCTTCCATGTAGAAAGTGTCACTTCCCAGTCCTACGACTGTATGTTTGGGGGTGTGGTAACCTTGTGGATTCATTCTTAGATTCCTTTGAAGAGTAGCAAACGACCAGGGAAGTGTTCCGCCTGTTGCCTTTAGACAAACAAGATCCATTATCTGCACTTTGCTTCACCCACAGAGACCTTTCCTCCACTATGAACTTGCATACAGTAGTATTGCAGTTTGCTCTGACAATGGTGGTGAGTTTATAAAACGTTGTTAGAGCCCAAGCACAGACGGTGTAAGGGCCCTATTGCTTTTCCTTTGAACATACTCAAACTCTCCAAATTTCATCGGCTCTTCAGGCCTGGTGGAAATGTGCGTATTTTGGAGTAATTAGAATTGGCCCTTGCAAATTGATCAACAGCGCCTCCTAAAACGCAGCAATTCTCTCTGGTTTAAGCGTTGTACCCATGGGCTGGCACCCATACAATTAGTGGAACAGGAAGTTGGCCATTTTGGATTTAGTGGCCATTTCGGTCAATCTTTTGATGAGTCGCCATCAAAACACGAGGTTATTGTAACTCGGACACACATGGTCCAAACGACTCCAAACTGGACGTGTATGAAAGAGTCTTGGCCTGATGACCTCTACACAGAAATCATGACTTACGGAACAGAATTGCTGTAACTTCAGTTTACTTTGTTCAATGTGCCTCAAACTACATGTGTGTAACAGCAGCCTTTACAACTATTACACAGGCAAGACCTGGCATTGATATTAATTTGGCATTGATCTTGCCTATGAATCATTATTTTGGTAGTGAATCACCTGCACTGCCGAAATTCATTGTAAAAGTTTCCAGCTTATTACTGTAAGAACAGTCAAACCCCGTCCACAGTCATTAAATCACTATAACCAATCACTTTATCTGTTAAGTGGTCATTTTAAGAATAATATAAATCACCAGGAGAACAAAGGAAACAATCTCAATGAATCTCCTGAACCGTCAAGGCAACTGTGCTGGACTGACTCACAAAAAGAGAGCTGGGACAGAGCGATCTTCTCTTAGTGGCGTAGAGACAACCTGCTACTCAATGTGAGAGAAAACACACCACACCATTGGTACACTTAGGCAAGACAACAGCTCGAGGCATGTGATGACCATGAGTCTTTTGAGGAGTAGTAATGCACAGTTGTACACGTGTAGAGCAACAAAGTCCGTGGTTCATTCCTGCGGAGCGCAAGACGCATGCAATGCGGCGCCGTTTCTCCCGGACCCTGTCCCTAGTTTTAAAATGTTACACAAAATTCAGCAAAAGTTGTTTTCACACTCTCTTGCCTCATACACATGTAGCCTTTACAAACCTTATCACAAAGGCTTGTCATTTCCTTTCACTGATTTGCCACACTACACTTTCTTTTGAAGTCCTGGATTTTTTATTTTATTTAATTGTTTTGGTATTTTGCACCATGCTGCTTGCTGAAAATTCTTTCCTAAGCTGTGACTCTCACACCTGCTGTGTTGTTTTTTTAACGTGTGTGTGTGTGTGTGCGTGTGATTGGAAAAGGCTTAAGATTTTCCTCAAGGTTTTTAATACAGATTGCTTCATAACCTGCTATTAAACTATTATTGTAGCGTTACAGCACCAAGTAATAAACTGCAAGTTGTAAAAAAAAGTTATTGCAGGGCTATTATATAATTTGATAATGACCAGTAATTATGCTGTGGCTCATACTGATACTGATGATGGTATTGTTTGTTAAATTGATGGAACAGGCACAGGTGAATACAAAATTACATTTTAGTTTGTCCTGTTACTTTATAGCCACATTAGCAGCTTTAGCATTGGCTGTATGCTTGGCGGTGTTGGTCTGTAAGTCAGATCGAACAATCTCAACAGCTATTGGATGGTTTGTAATTAAATTTGGTAGAGACATTCATGGTGCTCAGAGGATAATCACTAATGACAGTTTATCTTTCAGTCCAAATTAAAGTTTGTACCAAATTTGAAGACATTCCCTCCAGCTGATCTTAAGATATAATGCTAAAGAGAAACAAACATGCTTTTTGAGGCCACCTTGACCTTTGGCCTTTGACTGTCAAAATGAAATCCAAGTTCAATTGAATGTTTGTGCCAAATGTGAAAGAATTCCTTCAAGGCCTTTCGGAGGTATTGCTTCCACAAGCCCGGAAATTTGCTTTGTGAGGCCACTGTGACCTTGACCTTTGGCCACCAAATTCTATTAAGGTCATCACTGAGTCCAAGTGAATGTTTATGCCAGATGTGATGAAATTTCAAAACAACGTAAGGCCACATGACCTTGACTTTGTGACCGTCGGCCACCAAAATGTGATGAGTCCAAGTGAATATTTGTTTGTTTTCTGAAGGCACTCTTGAAATATCATGTTCGGACGGCCAACCCGAAAACACAAGGCCTCTGTCCGATGGCTTTCTTCGGTGCAGGGGCCAACAATTCAGGCATATTTTGGAGATTATTTAGTGCAGCTTGTCTGAATTTAATGCGACTGTTGGACCTTGTCGGTAGTATGTGCTCAGTGCCATTCTAGTTGAGTCATGTGATTTTTAATGAGTAATGTGTTATGAATATTTGATAAGTTACCTTCCCAACACTGGTTAACCCTAGAAATATGTGAGTGGACATACAAGATCCCCTTGTGGCCACTAACAGTGATGATTGTTAAATTAAATTCGTTATGCTCACAGTGTAAACTATTGCTTACTGTAATTGATTTTCGATTCAGGGTGATGTATCACGTGTGAAGTAGCAGTACTTCCTTTAAATCCCCACCTCCCTCTAATTCTCTCAAGTTATCACTCTGTTATCACCCCTCGCTCACATGGAGAAGTTACTCATTCCCTGAGCGCCCTTCAGATTCCTGCGTCCCACACCCAGGAGGGGGGGGGGGGACTCTGAGGAGCAGCAGTTTCTTCACAGTCTCACTCTGCCTGAGTCCGGTGGCTGTGTTGGATTTGTGTTAGACTCTCGCTGGAAGCAATGAGTCTGAACTCGAAGAGAGCTTGGACTTAGTCAGGAGTTTTTGCTCTCCTGTGTTTACCTATTACTTCTTTCAAAGATCAAACCACTCGCTGCGTCATTCTCTGTGTTTTGATTTTGTTTTCGGCTCATTGTGTGTTGTGGTGAAGGACCAGGATGGCAGCCCCATCACTTCTTCTGTACATCGACAGGTAGGATAATAGAAACATGATTTGCTTTTTGTCTGAATAAAAGTTTGTTCTTTCAGCCTGTACATTTGTTCAAGGCACATTTTTTGTTTCTTCCCTATATGTAATGTTTTTCATTTTTATGGAAGAAAACAGCAGGGGTTTGGTGAGAAGTTGAAAACTGAGGCTTTTGTGCTGGACTGCCGGTTGCTTGTTGACTAAATATACACTGTACCTTGGATTTTATATTTGCTTGATAGAGTGTTGTTAAAATGGAGCAGCTCCGGTTTATTCGTGTCTTTTACGATGTGCGGAAAATAACTTGGTGTACTCTGCTTTCCTTCTTGTAAAAGCTTGCTCGGTATTTGTGTACGAGGCATCCTCATTGTCAAGTGAACCATACGAACCACTGGGACCCCTTATCACCTTATTTGCACACTTCAAGACTGAACATAAGTGCTGTGAAATCCCAACAATTCTTGAGAGACTTCACTACAAACCAGTCCAGTGCAAAGCCTTGGCTTGTTCTCAACATTACAAACAAGCACCTCCTGTCAGTCTTTATGGATTTCTAGCCGTTCCACTTGAGCACCCGACCATACCGGCACCCATTCAGCTGTCACATTGAGGCAAATTTGGTTTGGACTGAATGCAAATGATGCTCGTGGTTTGTGGAAATTTGTTTGTTGGCAGGTCTGAAAAAACTTGGTTATATATATTATTCCACGACTCAGTCAGGTTCTCCTTTTTTAAAGGCAAAACTCAGCTGGCCTCTGCACTTTGATCTGTGCAGCATTGTTTTATGGTGGCTTACAGGGTTACTAAAGTTCAACACTCCCCATAGTTCCATTCTTTGTTACAGTTTACTTTTCCAACCCTCGGTTTGGGCTGTGGTGTATGATGACCTGAGATACGAGTCTAAATTCAATCCATTGCTTTTGACCAGCGAACGTCTTCAAACAGCGCGCAGGCTTCTTTTCCAAACTTTCAGCTGCATCTCCTGGTGTTAGTGGATGGAGTGTGCTCTATTGTAATGGTGATGTCTTGTTTGTCGTCACGTGACCTAAATGTGGAACATCTGACATATGATGATGAACATGTGTGTCTGTCTAGATACTGCTGAAGGCCCTGAGAAGTGTATCAATAGCTCAGATGAAATCTATTCTGTGAACCAGTGTTAGGAATTATTTCTTTCTCAGTTCACAGGTTATTAATGGTCAATGTCCTCTTTCTATTATCACCTCTCTTTAGGTTGGATTTCAGCGTTTTTTCACTCTTCCATGTCAGCTGATGTGTCCTTCCTTTCTGTTTTCAGAGTTCAGCAACTTTGATTACGACAGATTGTATTGTAATGGCCGCTTTCTACACCAGCTCTGCAAGTTTTGCCCTAGAATTGTCTGACACCTTATGTTTCTCTCCAAGAAAAGACAAATTGAAATGTCATCTACAGAGTCTTGGTTACATTAGATATTGTAGCAGTGAAGCTGTGAATAAATTATTAGAGTGTCTGACTGTCCGAGCCATGCCTACGTACAGACTATTTTCATATTCCTAATAATGGATAGTATGAAAGACAACTGCTATAGTTGCATATGTTAATACGTTTTTTGCATTAAAAACCTTGGTGATGTGGTTTGACACATTCAGCACAGTGATGTAAAATATGCAGACTTTTACAGTTTTTAAGAAGTTGGCATCTTAACTCATAAGGGCAAAGCTCTGATAGACATGATGTTACAGATCTTATTTTATTTTGATTGTCGCTTGAGTAAAGTACTTAGACTAATCAATCAGATTTCAGTGAGTTATCAGCGAGTTATGGCCACGTGTCTTCCTTACAGCTCTGTCCACAGTCAACACAGGAGCCAGCTGCAGACACTGTCAGCTATCAGCTGTATCTACTCAGCGTCTGTCAGCATGTTGTCCTGTCAGCACTCCCCTGGAGGCAGCATAGAGCCCTCGGGCCATGCTGTGCTGCAGTTAGCAGGTCAAAGGTCCGATTGATCCTCCTGAAACTACGTTGTTAGTTTACACCTCCTTTCCACATCTCTCAGGTCCTCGCAGCTGAGTCCAAGTGGTGTCAACGCACTATCATTACATAAGGCAGTTGCCACGGTAATTTGCCCTTGTTGAGATTTATCACAGGCAAACCGCCAGGTGTGGACTCTTTGCTTACTCTGCCTGTTATTTTACCTTGCTCGGTCAGAAGAGGCTTTTTGTTTGACCACTTCATTCACTGCTTTTAATTAAAGCCCCCACAGACAGACAGCTCTGTGATAACACGGCTCTGACGGAGTAATGAAAGGAATAGCTGGCTAAATAGTGGCCCTGCTGAAGATAAATAAGGCTTTTCAGCAGATTTGTATGTGGCATTTAAACACCAGGTGACGGAAGATAAACAATCCATGCAGATTGCCCTCTCTTCCAGTCGAGCACTCTGTGTCGTGATAATTTGAAGTGGAAGAGAAGTTCTTCTATGAAAGCAGCAAAAATCACCCTTTAATTAAACAATGATTTATAACTGTTACTGTGATAGTGTTAAGTGTAGAGCTGGAACTATCTTTCAAAATTTTGTATTCTATTGATTGTTTTTCAATTAGTCCATTAATTCTGATTAGTTGATTGAGGCTTTGGTTAATTACCAAAAAATAACCGTAACTTCTACCATTAACTGCTCAAACTTTTACTCTTGTAAAAAAAAAAAAAAAAAGGTTAAAATAATATTGACATGACTTTAGAGGCATCGCTGCTGTTTCATAGGTTTATGAATTTTCTTTTGAGGTGCTGTGTGTATATATAGTAGAGCAGGTAACATTTCAAAGGTATTGTGCATTTAATAATATAAGCACAAAACTTTCTCCAGTGTTTCTATAACTCATGAAGTTTATTTTTAAGCGTGCAAGCATTTCAGATTTAGTGGGTGAAGGAACTTCAGGCAGTCGAATAAAACATTTTAAGATAATTTTTCATTGGCATGTGGGTGATGTACTACACATGAATTTTGATTTATTTTTAATCTCTCATTCACCTTAGATGGCAAATGACTGCTTTAAACTGTTGTAATTATATAAACATTCCCTGACCCCCCCACCAAACACACACACACACACACACACAAAATAGCCCAGAAGCAGACATCACACAATGAGCAATGTTGTTGCCATGTCGTTATCTTTTATCCCACCCAATAACATTCTGATGAACAAGATAAAAACATTTGGGCTGCTGTGCTTTCAGCCTCAGTTTTACAAAGTGTGTCGATTAGCAGTTTTATAAAGTCTCTATTTAAAAGAACAACAACATGAAAACCCCTACACTTTGTATGACTGTGACAGGGAATGGGAGCCACCATCATTGGGGTTGCATGTAAACGGTGCGAAGCTTAATTACTGTATTTACATAATCAACGTTCTGTATCTAATCGTTGTCACATAGGTTGCTTTGGGTGATTTTTTTCTATTAGCTTCTATCCCAGTAGTTATGAGGGGACACAGACTTCGGTCATAACAAGTGACCCAGAAAAGACTATGATCATCGCTTGTGTTGTATTTTTTGCTCTGTGTTTTGATGGCCAATTTATTTGTCCTCCTGCCTAATTCCCGCTCTCCATCCGGCGTCTCTCTCAGGAGCCTGTTTGCCAGGAGGGTAAAGGACAGTCGGCCAGTGGAGCAGCCGGATCCAGGGTGGAAGCTTTTCGGGAAAGTCCCCCCACGGGAAGGCCCCATCAAGGATCCTAAGAAAATCCAAAAGGTAGAAGATTCTGATTGATTTATTTTTCATTTGTTGGTGGGGAGAGATCCCAGAGTTTCTTGTCATCTGGCAAATGAAGAACGTCCCTTGTTGACTAGATTTACATGGACACAAAATCCAGTAGTTGGTCAGATAACTCCCCTACCCTGTACAACATTTTTTATGATCAGATATTATATAAAATAATAATATATAGAAATTATTATTGATAATCATCTTTCACATGAGGCAGAATAAAAAAGCGAGTTCTAATGGTTATAGTGTTTGCTTCATCCATCTTTGAAGCAGCTAGCACTAACTATGGTGCCATCTTGAGTAGCTTGGAGGTTAGCTTCCCATTTTAAACAAAAGTGTAATACTGCTGTAGAATCACTGATTAAAAAGGCCTGTGGCTCCACTAGAGACTGTGTCAAAGTGGATTTATCAAAACTACAAAACTGCAAATCGAAATCAAAAAAAAGGTAGAATGAAAACATTTCTCCTGATAATTTTCCTCAAGCAAACAACAGCCAAAATTAGAACAGAACCATTTATATACATCCCAATAACAAAATCAGGTTAATATGAGCCATTGATAGCTTTCTTTCTAAACATGCACTTGATTTGTGTTATTTTCTTGGCCAGACTCCTCTCATTGTGTCAATAACATGCATGTGTTTGTGTCACTCAGCAAGCTGAAATTCAAAATGTCAATGTCGTTCAGAGCACTGTTTTAGATGGAAAGAGTGGACCCAGAATTTCTCAGTGCCAGTGTCTCTGGCCTAATTAAAAAGCACGGTTGTTTCTCATAAACCCAAGAACAAGATGGCAGTATGTAATTAGAGCCTGGAGAAGCCTGTAATTGTGTTACCGTTTCTTGACATGAGGGAAGGAGCCCTCTCTTTTGGGCTTTGTGCTGTTGACACCGGGATGAAATTCCTGTTAATGTACCACTTGTAGCCATTTAACCTGTCACAAGTTTGGTTAAAATAACTGTAAATGTAATCTATATTGAGAAGGGTTTGATACAAAGTCTGCCAGAGGAGCGCTGTTGAAGTGTTTCCATTAACATCCAAGATGGCTCCTGCTGATGTGTGGAGGTTGAATCTGCTAATGTGACTGTATTGCATTAACTGGACACACGTTTTATCTAAAAGAAGCTCAAACTACTACGTGCTGTGTTTGATAGTTTACATCACAAACTTTATGTTTCAATCCTCTTTTATCCACAGTAATCTTGGTCTGTGCCCATTGATGACGCCCCTGTGTAATCAATAATAAACTGAGAGGTTCCAGACCCTGGAACACACACACTCACAATACACACCCTCAAGAGGTTAATATCCTCAGTCAATCTCCTCTGTGGTTGTAACCTTATATTGGACCTCAGGAATCGGTTAACAAGGATTAGCTTTCAAGCTTTTGTGCTACCAGTGGCTGTTCAAAGACGGTTCATTACACTCTTTCCGTGTAATGCTTTATTTGCCAGGGTTATTGTTCAGCTACTGCGGGACCTTCCGTGCTATTTCTATCAGCAACCTCTCTCCTTTTTTCCTTTTTAGAGCAACTTAACGGATCAAGTTTAACATTCTAATTTACACCTCTTATCTCTGACTTCAAGCACTCGGAGGCCTTGGTGTAATGTGTGGCTGCAGTGAGAAAAGAAACTGGTCTGTGGTCTGCTGAGCCTATGAATCGCATTGTGTGGCAGATGAAAAACAAGTCAGAATTACTGGGACTTGGAAGTAAGGCTGAATTGATAAATTGTTTTGTAATAATCTTGATTCGGACTGAGTGAAATGACTGGCTGGCGTACCTGACCTCCCTGCCTGTGCTCTTACTGCACATGACCCGTAGTCTTCACAAGCCGGAGAGGCACACACTACTGAAGCAGCGACAATAGTCTCAAGTTAGTGAGTAAGTCATGTAAAAGTCCGCTTCTAGCAAATTTTTCCAGGATTAACAACCCCAGCTTTAAATCCTGTGTTGACTCACTCTAATAAAATAGGGATTTATGGAGGAAGATGTTTTTTATATAACTTTGATAAACTGGTGATAGCTAATATTTTCTGCTATAAACTGAGCAAATGGCATTTTATCGATCATCATATCTGAGGTGGTTAAAGTTGAATATATGCCTCAAACGTGGGAATGGGACCAACATTATGTGTCTAAGTAAGGTCCTCCAGAATGGCTTCAGTGCTCCTTGGTGTAGATTTGGTGACTTGGGGTCAAAGCACAAGAGTTCCTTTTTATATTAGAGGTTTTTGAGACCTTACTTTTTGTTATACTGTCACAGGTCTGTGTGTTAATATGATGAATTCCCAAGTGGGTGTTGTATCTGAACAAATCTTCTAGAAAGTTCAGATCTTTCCCAGAACACTGAATACTCAAAAACTGTGCATCTTCGGTACAAGACTGCTGTGTGGCGAGCATTCTGTTTATATACAGAGAAGATAAGTCTATAAGCAGGGAACAAGGGAAACAAATCTCAAGACACAACTGGTAGATTCAGCTTGTTTTGGCACTAAAGCTGCAGCTGCTCGATGAGTCCTGACTGGCTGCAGAGAGCTGAGTGGCTGAAACCTGATCTGTTATTCTGGGGTTGATTGTGATGCCTGGGTACAACAGAGCGCAGAGCACCTTCAGCAGAGAGACCGGGGATAATAACACACGGCAGTGCTGATTTACAGACACGCAGCAGCAGCAGCATTGACAGACCTGATGCAAGGCTGCTCAGTGTAGCATCACTGCTCAGAGAGAGAGGGGTGAGTCTGGAGAGAGCGAGAAGAGGGGTGTCATGCTGCTACCACATCCTATCCAATGCGGGGTGTGTCCCTCTGTCGGCAGCTTGACTGTCCCTCTGGCCTCCTTTTGCACCTCCTGGGTGTCCGGTTGCCAGGAGTGAGCGCTCAGGGGGCAGCAATGACGCTAGGCTAGGGTTTTTGGAATCAAACCCCCACCGGAGGACTGGCCGTCTGTAAGAAACCGCAGCGTTCATGGTGAGTGAGCACTTAACACTGTGAGGACAAGCGGGCGAACGTGGGGACCCACTGTCATTCTCCTCATCTAGCCGAATCAGAGGGCATCTGTATTCAGAGCAGAGGAAGATGATTGCTCGGATTTCACACAATAGCCTCTTTCAGCTCGTTGTAGCTCTGCGTTTCATGGTGGCTGTGGACGGGGGCAGGATGCTGATTGTCAGAATGTCTAAATCACTAGACAGATGAAGATAATGGATGGGTTTCTTGATGCGTTGATCGACTAATCCCCCATCTTCACTGCAAGCATGATGGCCTTGTCTCTTTTCTAGTTTGGCTTTTTGAAGTGTCAAGGGATTTCCTCCTGCTGATCTCACTGATGCAGTAGGAGACACGGAGCTCATTTGACAGCTAAATCAGTGGGACTTTGCTGTCCAGTGAAACACCCTTTGATTAAATAGTGTTTTTGTGCCCTTCCTCATAGTTCAATGTGTTACTGTAGATAATGTAATTTGTCTTCATTCTATCTCAACTAAGCTGCCAGATTAATACAGACCTATACTCCTCCCCAGCTCCCCTGTGGTAACTGTTGTGGGTACTGCTAATACTACGGATTAAATTTCTATTCAAAGTTATTCAGATACATTCAATTATGTCGACAACATTGTATCAGATCTGTAGTTTCCAGTTACTGTAAATGACCAAGTGGGATCACATGTTTACATGGACACCGATATTCAGATTTTAACTCGAGTAAGCCAACAGTGTGCTGTGAATGCGGCGGCCATGTAAACAGTATTTTCTAAATACCTTAACCAGAAAAAGGTCGTACTTATTCTGACAATAATTGAATAAAGACGTGGAGTGTTCCGGCCTTTATGTGGACCTGGATACATCTTAATCAAATTATGACATCCTATTTTAGTTTTCACTGCAGTTTGCACCATCTACATACAGCAGTTACCAACTGCTTGATGACGGATACCTTAAGTGCAAACAAGATGCAAAAATTAAAGTAATCTTAGCTTCTCCAAAAAAAAACAAATGCTATACAGTTGCATCATACATTTAACTGTTCCAGGTTGTGGTTTTAAAACTGGCAAAATAACTTAGGACGTTATTACGTAATGACATTAGATAGAGTATGGGTGAGAGAACATCCCATTCATTTGTTGTGTATCAACATTTTCGTTGATTTTTGTTCAAGTATGAAGTTGTTGAAATTAGTTCTGCTGTGTCAGATTAAATTGATGGATGTTCTCCTGTGTTTAAGCGGTGTACACTGAAGTGCCTATTAGAAAGATATTCTAGCATTTAAGTGTTGCACTTCCATCAAGTTTGTGTTCTGAAGGTGAGCTATAGCAGTTTGGCGTTTTGCAGTGAAACCAGGCTAAGCGTCCTGCTGTGGCCTTTCATCTCTCAGCTTAAATTATTAAGAACACCAGCAGGGTTTTGATGGGGCTGTGATGCAAAGGCGACAACCCAAAGCAAAACTGGACAGTTTTACTAGTAATTGTGACATTGGTGTATTTTTAAGTCCATGTTGTACCTTTTTGCGCTCATCAAATTTGTCTGTAGTCGTTTTTTAATCATTGATGCATTGATTTACCTTGAATCGGCACCAGAAACCAACTGGATGAGGACTGGAGTTGCGTCCTAGTGTCTGCAGTTTGAAACCATAGAGGACATGAACAGCCAGCCAGCTAGTCGGTGAGTGCAGCCAGGCGCCCAGAGAGCTCTTACATCACAACCGTGAAATCCGAGAACTTTACTGAAAGCCAGTGTGACAAAGCAGGTTGCTCTGGCAGCAGGTTATCATGGGATGTAGGAGCTATTACAGCTCAGGGCTACCATGGTGGGACCGGAATAGTTTTGTATCATTGTTAAATCTGTGAAAATTTCAGAGAAACATGACTCTGTTGTTGTTTACTCGTTTTTTTTTGTTTGCTGCCAGATAACCAGATATTCTGGTTTGTGTTGTCAAATAGCCATTCATGAAAGTGTAACTTTCCAGTAGGTCTGGTCACACAGTTGTACATTTCTTTCTGCCAAGGGAGTTTCATTACTTGTATGTTTCATTTGAATTCATGTAGTCCAACAATAAAGTCTCTCAAAGCAGGATTACATGAAAACGTTGCCGACTGCGTTTTGTACATGCTTGTACATGCACATGTGATTTGTACTAAACAAACAGCCCATTTCAAACAGGCAGGTTTCGAACAGGCACTACACTAGTTTGACAAATATGAGGAAGAGCACTTAAAAAAGGAGCGTCGGTGGTGCTTGCACATATTTATTGCAAAATTAAATTGTAATAAATGTACTTTTATTAAAGGAAAGGTAGTTAGTACAGGAAGAAGAGGTGGATATTGACGTGTGACAAATGCATGCTAATCAACGCAAGTTTTAATGAATTTCTTTGCAAGATGATTAACAGGATATTAAAGTGGGGGGAACAAACACCATTCTGTGTGAAAGGCAAATTGTGCTGCAGTTGAAGTAATTAACAGCTCCAGGAGGAAGAAAGTAATTTAATAATGTGCAGTCTCTTCCTTCTGTCTCTACTCACTTCTTGTCAGCGTAAGTGCTGATTCACCAGTCATACTAGTTTTTGAGTAGCAGAGGAATGTACAATTGTGTGTTGAGTGTTAACCGGAGTCCTGCTCTGGCACCATCAGTAATGTTTTGTTTTTATAACTTGGGTAATGAGTTGAAGACTGATTTAATGAGCCATTCGCAGTTTCACTGTACCGGCCGTGTGTCTCTTTACCTATCTTCTTCTCATTCTTTTAATAGCCTCACTGTTCATTTCATTACTGGCACCTCCCGTTTTCTCGTATCCACACATATCTCCCTGTCCACAGAAACGCCTCAGTGCAGTCTTCTGTTTCAACCTTGGTAACACCTGCAGTGCTGCTGAACAGATGCCAAATTGCCTCCCCCCAGTCTCTCTACCTCCCCCTCCTCTCCCTCCCTGTCTCTGCAGTGTCCATCCATTCCCAGGGTGAGAAGCTCGGCTTCCCTTTTTTTTTTATTGGCCTGCAGCTGTTCCCTCAGGTACTCTCTGTCCTTAATAAACCAGGCAGCAGTACATGCATGTTGAGTTAAGCACCGACTCAGTGATAAGCGAACAATTTTAATTTACTTTGATTTGACTGGTGTATCTTTGCCTTTGTCATATGGTGCTGGGCAGGGCAGTGGCTTCATCAAAGCGTCCTCACAGAGAAACAGCTGCAGATAAATTGGTTGGATCAGAGTGGCGACTGCGATTCAAAACAGTTAAGTTCTGGACTGTCAAAGTAGGAGCTGAAAAAACTGGGCAAAAAGAAACGTCCAAGCTGAGGGGGAGTGTAGAATTGGGTGGAAATTATTTCTAGGTGCATCACCACAAGAAATTATTTTCACGTGATTTTAATTGTAGCTTTACAGTAGAATGTCCCTCCTACTGCTCCTTTTGCTCTCTTAGGTAGGGACGGGAAAACGTGTTATTGGTACGGTCTATAAAGCCTGTTGCAGAACTTTATGTTGGACCACGCAAAAACGTTCTCTTTGTCTCTTTCAAGACAAAGATGAGCAAAAGGCCTTGTTAAACCTGTAGCTGGATTATAATCCTGAATATTCTAATTCATGCAGTCAAAGCCGGATCAAGAGAGGAGAGTAAGTGCTCAAGATAGTTTAAAAAAAAAAATCTAAGTGAGGATATAGCTGGTGAATGAAAAGAAAAGTAGGTGTAAGTACTCACACAAGACTGGTGACTCAGCCTTTAGTGTCGTGTTCTTTCAGCCCAGTGCTCGGGATGCAGCCTTCCCATGAATCACATCCACTCTCCAGCAATGGAGGACGTTTTTCATTACCACTCAAACTTCCAGATTCATGCATCCTCCTGATCTTTGCTTCATGCACCACTGCCCTCATTTCTTCCTGTCTTATGTGTCAACTTCTCTCCCTTGATGTCCAACCCTCAAGAGATGTTTTGGGCATTTCCTTCTCAGGCTTTCCCATTATCCTTCTCCTCCACCTCAAGAAACAACATGAACAATCTGATGTTTAGCTTGATTACAGGCAAGTGCAGCATAAACAAAATAGAGTAGCCGACCCGAATGAAAATATATCTTGCATATTTTTGACTCTATTGTGAGCCTGTTAGCTTGCTGACAGCATTTAACTCGGAAGTACAGTCTCAGACAGTCACATGCATGACTGTACACTATTAAATCTTTGTTTGTTCTACAGTTTTTTCATCATGTCAAGAACTCACTGTCTGTCAGGTGCCCTGTACATACATTTTATGGCTATTGTAAGTAATTCATGGTAGTTTTGTCTTTTTTTTTAAATTTGGATTCATTGGATTTGGTGTCGTGTCCCCCCTCCTCAAGCAGACATCCAGCCTGATTCAATTTCCTTTATTTGTCCCTCAGGGCCAATAGATATCAGGCTCTGGTACATCAGACAGCGTCACAAAGGCAGATTAATAACGTGCTGCATCACTAACAGTAACACACTTGCTCGCTCACACGCACACACACCGGAAGAATAGATTGTTCCGCCTGTATTGTGGCCTGATCAATGCGACCGAGCACAGTGTTAAGCTGATTGCCTGCAGACCTCGGCCTGCATTATTAACCAGCTCCACGCACACTGGAGGACATTCTGGACACACAGAGGGGTGTGTGCGTGCGCTCATATTGCATTTGCCCTATTTAAAGTAGCTTCCTCATTAACTACTAAGACAACGCAGCATCTTCCTATGGTCTCCTCCAAAGGTCGTCCCTGCACTATTTGTGCTCTACCTCCTCTCCAATTCTAACGGCTGGATTTGCACACACACACACACAACCTGAAAGTCAGTCAGCTGATACTTCTGTTCAAGTGCTCTTCTGTGGCTTTAGCTGTAACAGACTGACAGTCACATGGCCTCCTCTTTCTATAGGCCTGTATCACACTCCCAGGGGTGGAATAGCAACCACACGCTCATTAGACACCAGCTGACAAATGCTCAGAGGCCATAAGAACGGTGTTACAAGGTTGTCAAGACATTTCTCAGTATTCCTGTGTGACTTAACGTAGATGTATGAGCCCCCTCCCCTCTTAGTTCTTTTCATGTTTTCCAATCTCCCTCCTTTTTCCTTAAAAATCATTATAGTTGGAATTAAATGTCAGCTATTACCATTGTGGTATATTCTCTGGCTGTGGAACCGCATCCCTGTTCTGCCGGCTGTCAGTACTTTGAATGCAATATAGGGAAACTAAATCCGGTTATTTTCTTCAAACTATTCACTTCCCTATATTTGTGTGTGTGTAGATCATGTCCATATGTCATTGCCACCGGTAATGTCAAAATAAGGCCTTGTTCAGACCTGAGTGGTCACAGGAGACGCATTCAGGAAGCATTTTAATACCAGGATCGGATCTCACTTCCCTGCTCTATATGCAAATAAACATGTGCATCATTTGTGTTTGCGAAGTCCAAATGATGTTGTTTTTACCCATTCTGAATATATCGATGTGTTTGTGTGTGTTAGTGCAACCAAAAAGAGAGAGAGAGGGAGATCCCGAGCTGGTCAGTGTTTATATTGTGACGGTGACCACAAAATCCATATATGAATAAAACCGGCCGGAAGTTGGTTTCCCTGTTATGCTGTAAGTAAGGTTAATTTTATGTGTATTTGTCTTAATCCGCTGTTTTTGTTGCAGGAATATGAAACAAAGAGTGGCAGAGCTGGACCCGGCAACCCGACGTCTCCCAGGCGAAGTGTGAGGAAAAACCTGGACTTTGAGCCACTCTCCACCACCGCACTTATACTGGAGGACAGACCTGCGTATGTAAACAGACACACACACCGTCGATCCTTGGGTTGATGGATATTTTTCATTCTTTCTCACCGCCAGTGGGGTTTACTCTTCATAAAACAAAGCCGTTTTGTCTCCATCCTCCCCCATCATTCCTTCTTTATCAGCCCTCCTTCCTCTGCTGGATCATTACCCTGTCAGTCATTGCAGTTCTCACCGCTTCCCCCGGGCGTCTCACAAACAGTAAACAAGAGATGTTGCTGAAAGTTTAATGGCCCTCCCTCTGCCTGGCTCCATTACCATGCTTCTTTGTTTTGAGTTTGCATTTTGTTTACATAAAAACAGACGTATATATGCTGGGCCTCACTGGGCTTCACCTAACATTTAGTGGTACTGCTCTACCGCATGTAGAATGAAAAACAATAGTGTAATTTAGCCTGGTTTTTCTGTGTTTACAGGAAATTGACTTTAACACCACGGCTAGAAAAACTGAGTTTAGCTGCTGCAGACTTTTTGCTTCATGCAAGCTTCCTTATCTTGTTCCATTGTCAGTGGCACCCTCTACTGGTAGAAATCATTAAGAAAGGCGCCCCTACTGTATTTGGTAATTTAGTAGAAATATAGTGCATCATCTTTGTATTTGTAGAATGGGGTAAGACTAAACAAGTACAGGATTTTACTCTTGATTCACCTGCTTCACCTTATTTACCTGTTTTCTGAAGTCAGAAATTATATTTAATACCCAGTGTTATAAAACAACTGGTTAGTGAGATATTAGCGGACAAAATAAAGGGGCAAGTATTGTACATAAAATGTGACCTCATCCATATAAATGTTTAACAAAGCGTCGACATCCAAGCCCCAGCTGACCGCATCTTCCACCACCCGAGCAGCACGATAAAGGGAAGCGCTGGTGGCAGGTTCCTGTGCACGTTCTCCTCTCTTCGTGCCACAGAAGCACTCAGACATGAATAATGCAAGTAAACCTCAGAGAAACTCAATGCTGCTAACCCATTTACTTAAATGCATGTCTGTGTGATACAGGAATCTGCCTGCCAAGCCAGCTGAGGAGACACAGAAACACAGGCAGCAGTATGAGGAGATGGTGGCCCAGGCCAAGAAGAGAGGTGAGGACATGTGACAAAAGAATCAAGGTTCACCTGCTGTCTTTGTCTAGGGTCAGAGGTCATCTCTGGAGCACCGGAATTTACCAAGACTGCATCAGGAACCTGAATACAGGAACCTGCTATTTATTTTGTCCTCCACCATCCTCTAAAGCCTGGCGTCTCTGTCTCTTTCCTCAGCCTGGTTTCCTCTTTACTCTCTCATTTACCCACTCTTATGTTTCTTTGACACCAAAATTAGCAGGCATACAGAGTTTGCCTCTCTTTTTTCCCCCCTGGTGCATCATGTTCAACACCACAAACACACTGACGACTGAGGTGCCAAATTAAAAACTGAGCTGATAAAAACCTGTATCTACTGAAGAGTCATTTGACCCTGGGGTGAATGCCGATTTGATCCATTCCCATTGCAGACCAAAGCTAGATATTACCAGGTGTTAGTGTGGAAAAGGGGCTCTATTGTATCTGACCACCTCTCCTCATCCTCCTGTCTGTAGAGCTGAAGGAGGCTCAGAAGAGGAAGAAGCAGCTGGAGGATCGGTGTAAGCTTGAGGAGAGCATTGGCACAGCCTCCCAGGTCTGGAACCAGGAGATATTGCCTAACTGGAGTACAACGTGAGTACAACCACTCTCATTGAGTTTAGAAGTATAAGTACAAGTATTTCCCCCAGAAAACACCCTTTGAAATGTCCAGTGCAATAAAATATAGTAGAGGATCTTGATGCTGTGGCACATTACCCCAACCCAGTGGTGGAAATCGGTACTGTTGTGAGTTATCTGATTTGGTTCTCATCAATGCATCACCCTCGTGGTCACTTCCACAGTGAAAAATGTTGGACTTCAGTTTGAAAAATCTCTTAATATATACAGTAAATATGTTTAATATTCAGTATGTAGGTAGTCACAGAGGTCCTGAATAGATTTATAGATTTTTCAATGTAAAGTCCAACATTTTCACTGTGAAATAGAACATTTCAGGATACTTTAAAGTACTGTACAAACACTTTGCTCAATAGGTTCAGAGAGACTGATATGCCTTTGTTCAGGACCTCTCTGACTACCTACATACTGAATATGAAACATATTTACTGTATAGATTAAGAGATTTTTCAAAGTAAAGTCCAACATTTTCACTGTGGAAGTGATAATTTCAGGATACTTCAAAGTACTTTAAAAACACTTTGCTCAATAAGTTCAGAGAGAGACTGAAATGCCTGTGTTCAGGACCTTTCTGACTACCTACATACTGAATATTAAACATTTTTACTGTATAGATTTGGAGATTTGGAGAAAGTGAGGTCCAATATTTTCACTGTGGAAGTGATCATTTCAGGATACTTCAAAGTACTGCATTACGATTCTACTCGTATAGCCATTTGTCGTATTCGTTTTTTAAGACACTGTAAATTTCATAAATGTTACTGGAGGCGCAAGATTAAATACAGTGAAGTGTCCTCATTGATTCAGCAATTCTTAACTATTACTTACCCAGTGCAGAGAATCCACAGCCTGCTCATGAACATATATATGGTTTTATATAATCTTGACAAACATATGAGGACATCATCTTCCTTATAATGTTGTTGAAGGTAACTGTAATTCTACGCACATTAAAGCATTTAACCTGCTGCGTAGTACAGGAGTACATGTTACAGACCTTTAAAGTCCTTTAATCTAAGATTGGTACTTGATTTCTAAATATGAAAATAGTTTTCAAATGTTACTTTATACCATTTTGGTTTATTGATTGTCTCTAATGCACAGTGTCATAAGCTGTTTTTCAGACATGAACCAAGGAGGACGGCCATAAAATTGGGTCTAGATATTATCCGGAGTTGACATCTTTGTCGTTGTCCTCTACATCTAAGGCCCCTTTTTTCAATCTGAGATATTTTTTATTCTTCCAGTTTCATGTCTGTTGCATTTTAGTGCTTGTGATGGTTAAAATCAGTGCCTGGAAGTGCTGATGAAGCAAATTGTGCAGTGTGTCAAAATTCTTTGGCGTTGGAATCTCACATAGTTTAGTCTTAAATTAAATTTTGACCGAGTAGTTGACCGACATATGCTTCTTTGCTCTATGAAGAACTATATTTGTTTCCACATCTCAAACTCTACCAGGTGCACTTCTCGGCGAGTGAGAGACCTCTGGTGGCAAGGCATCCCCCCCAGTGTCCGAGGCAAAGTGTGGAGCCTGGCTGTGGGCAACGATCTCAACATCACACACGGTACGTCATGGGAGTGAACGTGCATCTCTGAGCGAATGAAGAGAAATGGTGAACTGTCAGCTTTACTGATTTGTTACCTATTTGCTCTTCCGATCAATCAGTATAAACCACTCTGATACTTCCTCCTTTCATTCATTGGAATATTTGTGTGAACAGGCCACACACACACACACACACACACACACACACACAGACACACGCACTGTGCATACAAAGATAGATGAGTGGGGCAGTTTGTCTCAGCGTTTGTTATTGAGCTGAAGTGGCAGTGAGATGGAAGGTCTATTAGAGCAGGAGCATGGTCCACTGAGCACGAGTACAAGCACGAACACGCAGAATTTCAATGAGTTCTGTGTCTGGCTTGAGACGACACGCATTTGTACTTCTCCACCTAATGGTATAATGAATTCCCAAGCCCCTTACCCGAACTTCAAACATTAGAACTGGATACTAACATAGTAGACACCAGATGTATCCGTAGCTGAGTTGATGCGCTTTCAAAAACCTAGTAGTGTGGCTGTAGCTTCTGTGTTAAGATATCTCTGTAATAGCAATACATCTTTACGCATTAAGATTAAGATACATTTATTTGTCCCAAACACATGCACACACTCATGCAAGGGGAAATTTAACCTCTGCTTTTAACCCATCTGGTGCCAGACACAGAGCAGTGGGCAGCCGTGTACGGCGCCCGGGGAGCAGATGCTAGGGGAGTAAGGTGCCTGGCTCAGGGGCACTAGACAGGGTAGGGAGAATCCTCTTGGATTTTTGGACAGATCAATCCAGGTTCGTCTTTTTGTTGTTTCTCCGTGGAGTTGAACCAGAGACCTTTTCTGCCCATAGTCCAAGTTTCTGCCACTAGTCCACCGCCTCTCAAGTAAATAATCAGCCAGAGCAGTGTTGGGCTCCACATCGTGTTTCAGAAAGCTCATTATTTCCATCCCATACAATCACTGGAAGGCAGCCACAGGTTAAAGCCATGACGGGTACATTCATCGTAGTGCAACAAAATAAATGTCCTCTGAGACGGCAGGAGATCTGTTTTCTGTCATCGCCTCACATGAGCTGAATCCTTTCTCCACCTAAAATGGTTTCTGTCCGGTAATCCTGTTCTCTGTCAGTCTCTTAAACCTCTGTCTTCCCTTCTTCTCTTAACCTGTAATGTTTTCCTTGCAGAGCTGTATAACATATGTCTGTCCCGGGCGAGAGAGAAGTGGAGTGCCACACCTGCATCTTCCGCAGAGACTGAAATTAATGGTAAAGATGGACAAGAAACTGTCAATCACTGTTTCTGGCTTTTATTTTTAAACCTGAGTTAGGCCCACATCTTTCTGTGTGTTTCTGAACGTGCCGCCATGTCTTCCCATTAGATGCTGGTTCTTCAGACAGGGAGTCGAGCCTGGAGCTGATCAAGCTGGATATCTCGCGAACCTTCCCCCAACTGTGCATCTTCCAGCAGGTCAGTTAGAGATGTTCAGTCAAAGACGATGGTGCCGTCACGGCTGCTTTTTCTTTTTACCTGTTCAATGTGTTTCCGATGCAGAAAGCAAGTAATAGGATACACTAAAGAAATCACTGACAAAAAATTCTAATACAGAAATATCCTTATACTATTTTATTGTTTAATGTAGCTTTTTCTACGTTCTTAGAAAGCTTAATAGCCTGAAGCTTAACGCTGGTAAACGTTAGTTTGAGACAGCAAAGCTGAGGTTGACATAACCTTGATATTATTGTACCAAAGCAAATCTAACTCTGGATTTCCAGGTTAAAGTTGTGTGTGGTTAAGTTTATTTTAAATCCATTTTTTTCTGTGTCTTTATTATTTATTTGTTCCTTACCAGGGCGGGCCCTATCACGATGTGTTGCACAGCATTCTGGGAGCATACACTTGTTACCGGCCAGACGTTGGCTACGTAAGTCAAGCACTCACAGAAGCAATTCTTCCATGTTAATTCCCTCTAATCAAATGTGTAAATTAGATATTTGTATTATTTTTGTCCTCAACACAACCGCACTGAATCCTCCCGAAAATCTCCTGTTGTTTCCTTACATGGGCTCACTCCGACATTATTCAGAGTTTAACAGGGTGCTTGCAGAAACTCTGGAGAATGTCTCCAAAAATTGACTTTTGACCGACATTTTCGTTTTCACATACAGCCCCTAGATATTATGCAAAGTGCGATCCTAAGCCTGAACCCAAGTCCTTAGAATCAAAACAGAACCAAGTTTGTTTAAGATTGGTCTAAGATTTAACATAAAGCTCAATAACTTAAACCAACTGTAGATAAAAAAAAGTTGATGTAGGGAGCTAATATCTTCCTTCGCTCTCAAGGCTTAATGCCATCTCCTGATATGTGCTACATTTTTAATACCCCCATGGAGACGAATGCATAAACTTCATTTTTTTTAAATAAACTCCCCTGTGCCTTCAAGCAACATCAAACTTTCTAATTAGTTAGTGGCAATCCAAAATGTATGACAGCGGTTTCTTGGTGGTCTTAACATCATGCTTTTACTTTGTGCAAATTCAAGTTTGCACGTAGATGCTGTGGTTTTACGTTTCTGCGCCTCACCACAGCCCACACTCTACTTGTCAATAAGTCACTAACTTCCTGCACTGACCCCAATGCATGAGCTGACTCACATGCACAGTCTATGCATAACATGTGTGCACAGGTTGTTTTTTTTGGTGTCCGCCTGCATTGGCATTTCACCAGATACTTTCAGACTGAAGCTTTGATTTGATTTACCTTTTTTATAGAATTAGTGTTTTAGATGAATAAGAGTGTCAGGGAGGGTGCTGTGTAAAATTGCTGTGTTAATTTGCTCCTGCACATTTCTCTGCACTCACTTTCAGAGATGGAAGTCAAACCATATCAAATCATACTTACAAGTGAGACCATTTTAATGTTTTTTTTCAATCTGTGTGTGTGTGTGTGTAGGTGCAGGGAATGTCATTCATTGCAGCAGTGCTCATCCTGAACCTGGACACAGCCGATGCCTTTATAGCTTTTGCCAACCTGCTCAACAAACCGTGTCAGATGGCCTTCTTCAGAGTCGACCACAGCCTTGTCAGTACACACCCACACACACACACACTAATGTAGAAACATTGTCATTGCACACATCTGATAACGCAGACTGGGAAAAACACAATTTTGGACATCATGAACACATGTTTTTAAGTGAGATCTCATCACATTGGATCGCAGGAGACACATTTATTTCACTTGTGATCGGATCGCACAGGACAGATGTTAATAAAAGGTACAAACAGGGTCTCAGACTCGTCCACACTGCAGAAATCCCTTGGCGGTCTCGCACACATCTGACCTGTGTTTATGTTCATGTTTCACTGCCCTGCCGATTGAACACAAAGATGTCGTCTGTGCTGCTACATGTGACCATCTTCTCTTCTCTCTCTCTCTCTCTCTCTCTCTCTCTCTCTCTCTCTCTCTCTCTCTCTCTCTCTCTCGCAGATGTTGACGTACTTTTCGGCATTTGAAGTGTTCTTTGAAGAAAATCTACCAAAGCTCTTTGCACATTTCAAGAAAAACAACTTGACCCCTGATATTTATTTAATCGACTGGTGAGTCTCCACCTCGTCCATTTTCTACTGGTATTATTTATTTATTCGATCTCTTTTTCTCCTCAAAACCATCATGATATTCTTACTACCTTTAATCTTTTCAATATTCTATAATATTACAATCTAACCTGTTTGAATTTATGTAATTTCACAACTGGAACAGAAACGTATAAATAAATATGAAGCCACAATATGAGAGTACGATATATTCTCTACCCACATCCAGAGTTGACCTTGTTCCCATCCCCGGGCGGTTACATGTTTTCGTCTAGAAACATAACTCTAGTTCTCACATTGACTCAGTGTCGAGTTAGTTCTTCTGAGAAAACCGGACGGGCTTCACTTCTTCATCATTCACACCCCACCTGCCTGGTATTACTTGGTATTCACACGTCTTTGTGGGGGTTTGTGCTTTAGTGCCAGCCACAGAGGTTTTTTTAACTCTGAGTTATGAAACACGATTTCTTGGTTTAACAATAATAATAATAAATAGGCGACACCGCTAAAAACATTTAATATCAGATGAGGAACTTATCACAAATTATTATGTTTGAGAACCAGGAAATATTGAAACACTTGATATTTGCTTAAAAGAATACCCCAAAAATTAACAGATTATTATTTATCTATTAAAATAGCTGCACATGAATTTTCTTTGGGTCAACTTATCAGTCCCTGCTGGGGAGGCAGAATGTTAGCTACACTACATATTTGTCCACAGCACAGTGGTAATTGGTGTGGTGGTTGTCAATGTATTGCGAGTTGAACTCCAGCCACACTATCTGGTTATTTATTTCCTCTGCCAAGGGGGTTATGTTTTCATTTGTTTCTTTGTTAGTTAGCAGGTAGTTGTGTAAAAACTTCTGGACGGATTTCTTTGAGGAAGGATGTATTTTGCGTCAGGGGAAGAACCCATTACATTTTGGTGTGGAGCCGGATCAGGAGGCAGATCCGAGATATTTTTTTCACTATATCACCGTGAGATGTGGTGTTTTCCAATATCTTTGTTCATTTTGCAGAGAATGATTCATTGATCTTTAGGAAAAAACATCTGACATGTTTAGGGTACTGATTTTTAGAAGTGTTTTCATTAAAAAATCAATTGAATTTAAATGCGGTTTAATCGGGGGACTGTTGCACTTGGATTGAATATTCTGCTGTATGCACTTGATGCGCATACATTTCTCCGTCATCTCAAAACCAGTATTAACCGTTCCTATTGCCCCGTCCCTCCCTTCATCCTCTCCTCCAGGATCTTCACTCTGTACAGTAAGTCGCTGCCATTGGACCTGGCATGTCGGGTTTGGGACGTGTTCTGCAGAGACAGCGAGGAGTTCCTTTTCCGCACGGCGCTCGGCCTGCTGCGTCTCTACCAGGACGTCCTGACCTGCATGGACTTCATTCACATGGCTCAGTTCCTCACCCGCCTGCCGGACTTCTTACCGGCTGAGCAGCTCTTCCAGCAAATCGCTGCTGTGCACATGACCAGCCGCAACAGGAAATGGCCACAGGTGGGCCGTTAAAGCTGCTCGGCTTAGGCTTCTCGTTCGATACAGTTTGTTGAATAATTGTTTTCCTAATTATACTTAATTTCCCCTCAGGTCCTGCAGGCTTTACAGAAAGATCAGGAGCGGGGCAGCCCGGTGTTGAAGCGCTGAGCTGCGATCAGGAGGTCCCACTAACGGAATCCAATTCCCCTCCAGACTCTTACCAGGGACCTGAGAGAGACCTATGATCATTTGGGACATCTCTGGAGGGGGTCTGTCAGTGATGAGGAAGAATACGAGGCCTTATTTATTTCCCACCACCCCTCTTCTGCTCTGAGGTCCAGCAGTGGACTGTAAACTGTAGCTGGCAGACGCCGAAGAATGTACCACACACTCCCACATACATGTGCCCAGCAGACTGACTCACGTCCAGGGGAAACAACGGGGGAGTTGATTCGAAAATCCCCCACTTATCTTTTGATTTTGTTTCCGCCAACGGTTCCCCTCAAGAGGAATGTCCTGAGACAATATCTCCAGAGTCAGATCTGTGAATGTCAATGTCACAACGTGTGGATCTCTCTGTTTTTTCATCCCCCCCATGTCCTGTGAGTTTGATTTCCTCTGTGGGCTAAGTTTGTTTTTCATTTACATGTTTTTGTCATTGAACATTTTAGTTCCTGAATCATTCCATGAAATCATCTCGTGTTTTCTGGGAGTTAAAACCCTTTTGAAGTTTGGTGTCTCTGGAAGTACCAGATTGTTACAAGTGAAGAAATGTGCTCAGCCTCTGAAAGAGGTCATAAGCTGCCTGTAGAATGAGTTTTACAGTAAATTTATAAAATACGGAAATGGAAATGGAGATAATAATAATAGTAATGTGTTACTGTGGTAGACACACAAATTACAGCGTCAGACTTGGACTGGCCCTTCCCCTGAATAAGTTTGAGGTACATTTCATCTGGTTAGTGTTTTGATTTTTATGTCTTGGTGTGAGTGTTAATGTCTTGTGCGTTTATTTAATATTTATCTAACGGATGACGGGACTTGTTCAAGTGACATGAAGGGTTTTTGAGGAACCGCTCCCTCACACAAATGTGTTTGGAGCTTATATAGATCTGTGACAACTAAAACGCGTAAGAGGTTATGACTTGAGCTGCATCATTCATGAGCAGATTTGTGCACTTTGAGGACTACAATGTCCACTAGGGGGCATATTTTGGCTGAATTACCTCTGGGCTAAAAAGGAATTCCTTACCACTTTTAAATTTGTTTGTCATTTAAATATCTAATGTGATATTTCTCCAGGAATTATTTTTTTAATGTGGAGGTTATGGCAGTTATAGCAGCGGTGACATTTATTTTATCTTCCTGTCCTCATATCCTAATCTGTACTGCCCCCACTGTTCATGTGCTCAATTGCATGTTGTGGACAAGTCGCGTATGATGCACACAACACTGAAGATTCAAATTCTGGTTTCAGCAAGAAAAGCCATCGGCTGCAACTTTGTAAACACATATATTTTTATTTTGACAAATTGACACTATAACAAATATGCCGAAAGCTGTTAGCATTTACTGTTTGTAGTGTATCCATAGATTTACAGAAAACTATCACTGGATCAGTTTGATACTAAGGAAAAGTAACAAATGTGAAAATTCTCGTGTAGATTCTGGACATATAAGAAGCATCTTTTTTCCCCCCTATGACTTGAAAAATCTGAGAATATGTTGAGGATGTGTAAGTAATATTAAACGTAAAAATATGTGGGCCTGTTCAGAAGTGACTGAGATGAGAAATGTGATTTTTGGAAGCAAATTGTATTTTAAAGCACCTTAATGTCCATGTGTCGCGTTCACTGCTGCTGCGCCATCTGTTGTTCTCATTGGTGAACTACAGTAACTACACTGGCTAACACATGTCGCTTTCACCCTTCCTCGCACGTTATCTTTTGACTCCCGTTGCTAAGTTTAAGAAAAAATGACACGATCAAACATTTCTGATTGTTTGATCTGCTGCCTTTTTTTTGTCTCAGGAGATAATAAATTGGAATTGTGAGGCTTTTGGTAAAGTTTTACAAGAAAATGGAAAAAACAATTGGTTGCAGGAAAACATCTTGTTAAAAAAGTAGCTATCTGAGGGTGTCTGTTTTTCTGCGGCATCTGTCTGACCAGTCTCATTACTTGTTTGCATTTTAACAACAACACAAGCCAAAGCAAAATGTGTGAGGACGCTGCTTTGACACAGTTGCATTAGACGCAGAAGTTTGTTGTCTTTTACATGAGCTTCCTGGTTGATGTCGCTGGTTTGTCAGCTCGCCCATCGTGACCAGTAGGGGGCGGTATGATTTGTCCAAGCAATGTTTATGACACGTCAGCCTCCATCTAGCATGTACTAAGACAGTACACGGCACTATTAAAGGTTCAGTGTGTAAGATTTAGGTGTGAGTGATTTATTGTCAAAAATGAATTAAAATGATCTTTGTGATGTTTCCACTAGTGTTTCACCTAAATTGCACAAATTGTTGTTTTCTTTATCCTAGAATGAGCCCTTTCATATTTAAATACTTTATATATACACGATGAGCGGATCCTCTCTCACCTTTTGAGTTTTTATGATAGCGGTTACACAGGTTCTCTTTCATTTTTGGGAGGGTGAGGTTAGGGGTATTCAGCTGCAACATGCAGCTTCACCACTAGATGTCACTAAATTCTACACACTGAACCTTTAAATAATCAGATGTATTTTTTTAAGTGGAATTGTCTAACTGTTGATTTCATACAGGATTTGTCAGTGAAGTTTTTAAACCATGTTTATTTATTTCAACGCCAGTTTTGCACAGACCCGTTTGTCAAATTGAAAAAAAGGCAGACGATTTGAAGAAATCTTATTGGTTGTTGACGTCTGTGAAGAGTGCAGTTGTCAGGGTGATGGTATTTCTCAACGCAACTGTTATCGTTATTGCCTGTGAGGCTGCTTCGACTCTTGTGCTACGCTACTGAACCTGTGTGATGGCATTAGCTTCCATTTTGTTCCCTGTAATTCCAGTGATGTCCACATTAAAGCTTAAATATGGGACGTGCTCTAGATTTAACGAAACAGGAAATTATCACCATCACCTCAGCTTGTTTCGTGGCTGCCGACATATGGTCTGTTTGTGCCCCCCCCCCAAGTGTGGTGCCTCACCGCAGGACTGCAATAAATATATATATATACGTAAGCCTCTGAGTTGTGCCTCGCATCACCAGTTCATATCAGCACTCTGAAGGTTTAAATGGTTTGTCCATTGTCCATGAAGTGCCCCTTCCAGCTCCGCTAACACTACAAAAAAACACAATTCAATCAATCCACACGCGTCTAAAAACAAATTCAATCATGTTAAAATTCAATGAAGGAGTCTAATACACTGTTATCAATCTGTTTGATTATCTGGACGTCTTTACTTTCCTGTGTTCTGTTTGATTTGCATTGTCTTTATTTTTTTCCTCATTGAGACCTGTGTACTGTAGAGGAGGGATGGACACATGGAGACAAGGGAGCGTCACCATGCAACTGTATCTCACTTGAAATGTATATAAACGATGGTTTTATTAAAATAAAGAGCTGTACATAACCAACCAGGTGCGACCACTTTTTCTTTTTGAATGACTGCGTTTCCCAGAGGACCTTTCACCAACTCCAAGTAGCAAATGTGTTTCACATATGATGAGTAGAGTGAGAGTGAGTCATTTTCTTCAGGTTCACATTACAGTGTTTTAGTCAATTATCTCTTTGAATCAAAGGAGTCTGCTAAAGGAGCAATACACCAGTTTTACATGAAATTCGGTCATAGGAGGTTAAACTCTGCATGAGAAAACAGTTACACACACGCACACGTCCCCATGACTTCAAAGGACACCACAATGTCTGAGATTGATTTCTTGGTCAGTTACTCTAACCGTAACCATAGCAACTACTTGCCTAGCCCAGACCTGAAACCAAGGTCCCTACAACAAAAGTAATACCTGGACCACACATGCACACACGGTGAGGCCAAATCATGTCAATCACTCCTTGGTGGTTGGTGATAAAACCTGCCTCCTCCATGTTAGTGGAAGGGACATGGACCAAACTGAGAAACTGCATGTTGAATACTTTTTTCCAAAGATTCTTTCTGTCGTTTTATGTAGTTCTCATAACATCGATGTATGTCCATGAGCTCAGTTAGTTATTTGATTCCAAGAAATTATACAATACAAGGTGAAATATTGACTGCTGAGACGGACTTCAGCTGAACGTTGATACCACGGCTCCATTCCACAAACAGTCGTATGGTAGATGCACATATAAACTTTAAATATGTGTTTGTGTGTATAATACATATATATATTAGAACACAGGAAAATTTCTCTCGCACTTCGGTCCCCTAAAAACCACAACGACCTCCCTCCTCCACACTAGCAACACCTTTTTTTTTTCTTCAAAAACGAGATCTCAATAAATATAAACCTGCAACACATTTTCTCAGAAGCCACGAACAGCAGCCGTGCTCTTCATCTCCATCAGCATCAGCTCCAGACATTTACATCGAGCCGCCATGAGGTCCCCTCACATCCTGCTGCTGTGTGTCCTGGGAGCTGCCCTGCTCTCCTCAGTGCTCTGCAACAGTAAGACAAACTTGCATGTTAATATTTAAACATTTTCCGTGTCAGAGGTGTTGTTGTCTCATTGGTTCACATTTGTCTTTTCAGATGCACTGGGTCCCGTCGCCTGCTGCTTTAAATTAAAAAATTACGAAGACCCACCACTGAAGAGAGCTAGAATCAGCTCCTATCAGAGGACTGATCCGAACTGTCCAAAGAAGGGCGTTGTGTAAGTGCTGATTAATGAGTGTACCTCACCATCATTATGTGTAATACACCAACGTAAATAAGTGACTTGGAATACATGTTTAATTCCACTTTAGAAGAAGAAAATCTCTTACTCATTACTTTTGGTCTACTGCTTATGGGCATTATACATCTGCTGCTCTGTCATTTCTGCATTTACTCCGAAATACAGTTATTTTCTTATTTCTTGAAGTTATTTAGCATCCTTTCAAAATGTTCATAAAAAAACAATACCAATCCTCAATATGACATTAACATGACATCTTCCCCCTTTCTTTCAGTTTTACGACAAAGAACAAGTCTGTAATCTGTGTGCATGCAAACCTCGAGTGGGTTCAGGACATCATGAACAAATTGGATGAAGAATCCTTGTAAACCAGCTGCCCGTCTGCAAAAATCAACAAAAAAAAAGAAGTTACTCCTTTGTCTGTTGCTGCATCAAATCAAATTCTGTGACATGATTTCACTGTCAAAGTGCAAACCCGCCATGACTGATCCTAGCTTCTGTTTGCTCACTGTCTTTTATGTCAGTATTTTCCACAATTATCATAAAGAATAAACATTATACATTTAAAATTGATCGTTTCAGAACTTTGTCTCGTCTCCCCTCAGATAGAAAACAAATGTGAGAATAGGATGGGAGATGGTTTCTTTTTTTGTGCCCTTGTGATGGTGCACTTTTTGGTACAGTGATTCAAATGGTGGGAAGCAGATATAATACAGCTGTGGTCCACTTCAGGCAGTGATGTGGCACTTCTGGCCTTCGTGTGGCAAAATGGATAAAACTGCCCACCAATAACTAATGTGGCTCAAATATCCAAAAACAAATGTGGGCCTTTTTTTTTGGCAAACATGCGGTGCTCTAGGATAAAGTTTAATCTAAAGTGGCCCACGTGGTAAATGGTGAATATGGCACAAAATAAATTGAAGCCACCTTTGGCATCTTTGGTTGACGTTCGGTATTGCTCTGTTTTACTCGTGGCTGCCCAAGTGCCATCCTTCCATGTGGGGTGTGTGAGTGGGATGTGGGCAAAATGTGAAACTATGTTCTGACTCTTGATGCAAATAGGTGCAAACAACATGTGTGTTGCCTAAGGTTTGCGTTGCTCACATTTCTTTCCCCTTTTCTTCCCTTGGTCACGGTGGCCTGAATTTTCACTTTTCAGTAAGTGGGTTAGTTCCATTATAAAAGGAGATCAGAAACAAATGACTTCCAAAGCACTGACTAGACTTGACTCAACAGTATATCGTGGATGTTTTATCCCCATTTAACCCCGCTCACACTTTTGGACCCTCTGGCAGGGGCTGTTTAACTGCTCCAGACTCTCAGCTGAAGACGATCGGGCCAGAGCTTTGAAATAAGAGCCCAGAGGTTTTGGAACACCCTGCCTGAGGAAACACAACAGACTGAGTCAGGAGCTTCAAAGCCTAAAATGCCCTTTTATCGTATTGCATATCCTGATTTAACCTCATTCTCGTTTTATTATTGTAATGGTTGGTCTATGAATATTTTTATTTTAGGTTATTTGCTATAAAAGTGCTATATACATAAAGATTTTACTACATAAAGATAAAATGTTGTGTTTAAAACATTCAGGTATTCTGAGAAAACGTGGCTGTGCTCCTTGTGTCCAGTGGGAACGTTAGGAGGGCTCTGTGTTTTAATGTGTAATGTTCAGCCTCGCTTCTGGAATGACACCATCTGATTTGGCGTTACATCTAGCAGGGCAGCGTTACTTTCTGTTGACGTCACGTTTTTACTTCATGTATTGATAAAAGACACAAAATGCAACGTAGACAATAGTTGCTACAGGTATATAAACATGTAATAATTGATAGTAAATCTGTCAAATATTGTACATTTACCCATGCATGAAATGTCCTCATGTCTGTTTGAAACTATTTAGTCTGTGCTTTAAATGCTACATTGAGGGACTTAAAATAAATGAATCAATAGATTAAGAATGACCAAAATGTTACTGCTTTGACTGACGGCAATAGAAGAGACAGGAAAATGGAGGAATGCAATAATGATATTTCAATGATTTGATCCATCAAAATTATTTTTTGACATGTGTTTAATACATATAGATATGAAAGTTTCTCTTACACTTCGGTCCCCTAACAACCACAACGCCCTCCCTCCTCCACACTACCAACCCCTTTTTTTTTCGTTAATAAACAAGGTTGTTGACCTCAATAAACATAAACCCGCAACACATTTTTCTCAGTAGCCCCAAACAGCAGCTGTGCTCTTCATCTCCATCAGCATCAGCTCCAGACATTTACATTGAGCCGCCATGAGGTCTCCTCACATCCTGCTGCTGTGTGTCCTGGGAGCTGCCCTGCTCTCCTCAGTGATCTGCAACAGTAAGACAAACTTATATGTTAATATTTAAACATGTTCTGTGTTGGAGATGTGTTGTTGTCTCATTGGTCGACATTTGTCTTTTCAGATGCACTGGGTCCCGCGCGCTGCTGCTTTGTTTTTAAAAAAGGACCACTGCCGAGAGCTAGAATCAGTTCCTATCAGAGGACTGATTTGAGGTGTCCGAAGAAGGGCGTTGTGTAAGTGCTGATTAATGAGTTTACACCATCATTATGTGTAATACACCAACGTAAATAAGTGACTTTGAATACATGTTTAATTCCACTTTAGAAGAAGAAAATCTCTTAGTCATTACTTTTGGTCTACTGTATGTGTGCATTATACCTCTGCTGCTCTGTCATTTCTGCATTTACTCCGAAATAAAGTTATTTTCTTATTTCTTGAAGCTATTTAGCATCCTTTCAAAATGTTCATAAAAAACACAATACCAATCCTCAATATGACATTAACATCTCCCTCCTTTGTTTCAGTTTTAGGACAGGGCGTCGTCAAATCTGTGTGGATCCAAAACAAGATTGGGTTAAGAGCATCATGAAAAAAATTGGATAAAGAATCCTTGTAAACCAGCTGCCCGTCTGCAAAAATCCCCCCAAAAAAAGAAGTTACTCCTTTGTCTGTTGCTGCATCAAATCAAATTCTGTGAAATGATTAAACTGTCAAAGTGCAAACCCGCCATGACTGATCCCAGCTTCTGTTTGCTCACTGTCTTTTATGTCTGTATTTTCCACAATTATCATAACGAATAAACATTATACATTTAAAATTGATCGTGTCAGAACTTTGTCTCGTCTCCTCTCAGATAGAAAACAAATGTGAGAAAGGATGGGAGATGTTTTCTTTTTTTGTGCCCTTGTGATGGTGCACTTTTTGGTACAGTGATTCAACTGGTGGGACACAGATATAATACAGCTGTGGTCCACTTCAGGCAGTGAAGTGGCACTTCTGGCCTTCGTGTGGCAAAATGGATAAAACTGCCCACCAATAACTAATGTGGCCCAATACTGTCAAATACTGTACATTCACCCATGCATGAAAATATCCTTATGTCTGTTTAAAACTATTTAGTTTGTGCTTTAAATGCTACATTGAGGGACTTAAAATAAATCAATCAATAGATTAAGAATGACCAAAATGTTACTACTTTGACTGACGGCAATAGAAGAGACATGAAAATGGAGGAATGCAATAGTGATAGTTAAATTAAATTATTTTTTGACATGTTTAATACATATTTATATCAGGGGCGTATATAAATAATTAGGGGGGCTGAAGCCCCACTAAAATGTTCTTCAGCCCCCCCAAATAATTATTGGGATTTTTTGTAATTTTTTTTTTTTTTTAATTAAACTATTGTTTTAAACATGGACAAGTTATTTATAACTCTAACATGCTACATATGTGAGTGCGTTTCTGGTTAATATGTTTTCTCCCCCTTCAAATTACAATCCAATAGCCTGTCATCATACTTAACATTAAGTGACCGGGCACTAGGACCTTGGGGGGTCTGCATCGCTGCTGCACTGGCTTTCTCACTCTGCCAAGTAACGTCTCTCATCAAGACAGCAGGATTACAGCCAAGGAGTTTAGCTCATAGTAAATGATGCACGGAGTGAAATTGTAAGTACAGGTAGTTACAGAATGTGGCTATCTGTAGTTGTTAACAATTGTTACCTGCTTAAATTTAGGTTTACTTGAGGCAAATGAAAGGGAATATTGTAATGAGCTATGTTAACACTAAGCTAGCTATTTTGTTAGAAAATGTCTCCAGTGAGCAAGAGTGTGAACGAGCAAATTTGAAATGTAAGAAATAACTACTTTTGAAATAATTTGAATGTATTTTTGTGTATTGTGTATCTTATTCCCTTCTGCTCATAATACAACAAATTAACAACTCAGAAGTTTACACTGGCAGGTCCATTCTCCATCCATTGTGTGTGGTCCCTTTAAGAATAAGGATTTGGGAGTGACGCGGATATGAAAACTAGTATATCCGTCTTTCCTTTACAAGCAGGAAATTTATTTCTCTCTATTTGAGAAAAGTTCTTATTTGTGTTGTCAAATTTCACAATGACCCTGAAATTCTGTCTCTTCTGTTATCTTATACTGAATGAATGCAAGCAAAGATACAGAGAAAAATCACACTCTTTCTGATTGAACCAATCTATGAACTGTCTGAAACAATGGATATCCGCAGCCCCAAATGAGCCAAAAAAATTGGCGCGCGCTGTGCGCGCAAACATTCGCCAGCATTAGAGGCTAAGCCCCCCCTTTCTTTCAATCCTAGAAACGCCCCTGATTTATATGAACACAGGAAAGTTTCTCTCACACATCGGTCCCCTAAAAACCACAACAGCCTCCCTCCTTCACACTAGCGACACCTTTTTTTTTTTTCTTTAATAAACAAGGTTGTTTATCTCAATAAACATAAACCCGCAACACATTTTTCTCAGAAGCCCCGAACTGCAGCCGTGCTCTTCATCTCCATCAGCATCAGCTCCAGACATTTACATCGAGCCGCCATGAGGTCTCCTCACGTCCTGCTGCTGTGTGTCCTGGGAGCTGCCCTGCTCTCCTCAGTGCTCTGCAACAGTAAGACAAACTTATATGTTAATATTTAAACATGTTCTGTGTTGGAGATGTGTTGTTGTCTCATTGGTCGACATTTGTCTTTTCAGATGCACTGGGTCCCACCACCTGCTGCTTTGTTTTTCACGAAGTAAAACTGCCGAGAGCTAGAATCAGCTCCTATCAGGAGACTGATCCGAACTGTCCGAAGAAGGGCGTTGTGTAAGTGCTGATTAATGAGTTTACATCACCATCATTATGTGTAATACACCAACGTAAATAAGTGACTTTGAATACATGTTTAATTCAACTTTAGAAGAAGAAAATCTCTTAGTCATTACTTTTGGTCTACTGTATGTGTGCATTATACCTCTGCTGCTCGGTCATTTCTGCATTTACTCCGAAATACAGTTATTTTCTTATTTCTTGAAGCTTTTTAGCATCCTTTCAAAATGTTCATAAAAAACACAATACCAATCCTCAAGATGACATTAACATCTCCCCCCTTTGTTTCAGTTTTACGACAATTAAGGATCGTCAAATCTGTGTGAAACCAACGGTCGACTGGGTAAAGAGAATCATGAAAAAATTGTATGAAGAATCCTTGTAAACCAGCTGCCCGTCTGCAAAAATCAACAAAAAAAAAGAAGTTACTCCTTTGTCTGTTGCTGCATCAAATCAAATTCTGTGAAATGATTTCACTGTCAAAGTGCAAACCCGCCATGACTGATCCCAATTTCTGTTTGCTCACTGTCTTTTATGTCTGTATTTTCCACAATTATCATAAAGAATAAACATTATACATTTAAAATTGATCGTGTCAGAACTTTGTCTCGTCTCCTCTCAGATAGAAAACAAATGTGAGAAAGGATGGGAGATGTTTTCTTTTTTTGTGCCCTTGTGATGGTGCACTTTTTGGTACAGTGATTCAACTGGTGGGACACAGATATAATACAGCTGTGGTCCACTTCAGGCAGTGATGTGGCACTTCTGGCCTTCGTGTGGCAAAATGGATAAAACTGCCCACCAATAACTAATGTGGCCCAATACTGACAAAAACTGTACATTCACCCATTGCCTGAAAATGTCCTTATGTCTGTTTAAAACTATTTAGTTTGTGCTTTAAATGCTACATTGAGGGACTTAAAATAAATGAATCAATAGATTAAGAATGACCAAAATGTTACTACTTTGACTGACGGCAATAGAAGAGACATGAAAATGGAAGAATGCAATAGTGATAGTTAAATGAAATTATTTTTTGACATGTTTAATACATATTTATATGGACACAGGAAACATTCTCTCACACTTCGGTCCCCAAAAACCACAACGCCCTCCCTCCTTCACACTAGCGACACCTTTTTTTTTCTTTAATAAACAAGGTTGTTGACCTCAATAAACATAAACCCGCAACACATTTTTCTCAGAAGCCCCAAACAGCAGCTGTGCTCTTCATCTCCATCAGCATCAGCTCCAGACATTTACATCGAGCCGCCATGAGGTCTCCTCAGGTCCTGCTGCTGTGTGTCCTGGGAGCTGCCCTGCTCTCCTCAGTGCTCTGCAACAGTAAGACAAACTTATATTTTAATATTTAAACATGTTCTGTGTTGGAGATGTTGTTGTCTCATTGGTCGACATTTGTCTTTTCAGATGCACTAGGTCCCGAGAATTGCTGCTTTGATTTTTACCCAAGACAACTGATGAAAGCTAGAATCAGTTCCTATCAGAGGACTGATTTCAGGTGTCCGAAGAAGGCCGTCTTGTAAGTGCTGATTAATGAGTTTACATCACCATCATAGTGTATTATACAATCTTTCAAATAATACATTCTAATTTTGGTCTACTACATATGTGCATTATACATCTGCTGTTCTGTCATATCTGCATTTACTCCGAAATACGGTTATTTTCTTATTTCTTGAAGCAACCTTTCAAAATGTTCATAAAAAAACAATACCAATCCTCAAGATAATATTAACATCTCCACCATTTGTTTCAGTTTTAGGACAAAGAGGTCTAGTAAAATCTGTGTGGATCCAACGCTCCCGTGGGTTCAGCGCATTGTGGAACAATTGGATGAGGAATCCTTGTAAACCAGCTTTCTGTCTGCAAATCAACAAAAAATAAGTTTTGTGAAATGATTTCACTGTTAATGTGCAACCCCGCCATGACTGATCCCAGCTTCTGTTTGCTCACTGTGTTTTTTGTGTGTATTATCCACAATTATCATAAAGAATAAACATTATACATTTAAAATTGATCGTGTCAGTACTTTGTCTCGTCTCCTCTCAGATAGAAAACAAATGTGAGAAAAAAATCTCAATACCTGGTGTTTGTGGCAATATTATTATGCAACTAAAATAAATGTTTCAAAGGTCTAATCCTATGTTCCTCTATGGAAGTCCTGGGAGCCTAATTAATACTTAAAAAAAAATTAACTTTCTCTTGCATTTTTCTCTCCCATTTTTTCAAACAGAAGTTTAATTAAAGTATAGTTAATCTTGTTCTTTTTTAAACTCAGTAAACTTATAAACTGGCTGTTGTTTGATGGAACACAACATGATAATGTGCATTGATGGCTTCTACTCTTATGTATCAGAACCACGTTGATGTAACTCATATTGTGCACAGCATTTTAGAGATCATATGAACATAAAAACTACAAAGACGTCGACATTACATGACACTAGATAAACTATGTCAAACATAAAGGAGAAGCTGTTCTGGAGTCAGAGGGAGGTCCAAGCCAAGCAGGACTAAATCACATCCAGTAGCGCCTTCTAGTGGGTGGCTGTTGAAATTGCTGGTGAGCAGAATGGGAGATGTTTTTTTTTTGTGCCCTTGTGATGGTGCATTTTTTGGTACAGTGATTCAACTGGTGGGACACAGATATAATACAGCTGTGGTCCACTTCAGGCAGTGACGTGGCACTTCTGGCCTTCTTGTGGCAAAATGGATAAAACTGCCCACCAATAACTAATGTGGCCCAAGTATCCCAAAACAGATGTGGGTTATTTGCTATAAAAGTGCCATAAAAATAAAAAAGGAAAAAGATCCCTTGACTGACAGCGGCAATAGAAGAGACATTAAAAAGGAGGAATGCAACAATGATAGTTCAAGGATTTGAACCATCAAAATGAGTGATGACACATCAATCATCCTTCACCACAGACATAAACATGGATGATGGGTCACCACGTTTTCCCACTTTCCACAAATGAAGCCATGAACGCTGCCGTCTTCCTCATTTGGAGCCAATCAGGAGTCAGTCGCATTTTCACCTCTTCTTTATTCCAAAATCAAATACCAAACCTGAACACCAAAAACCAAGCTTTGATGTTATAAGAACAACCAATAACAGAAACCATCTTTAAGAACATCTTATTTTGACATGTACATTTTCTTTTTTTTTTTTAAATCCTAGCAACCATGGCCTCCACCTCTGCCAGCTGCTCCCGCTTGGCTTGGACCTCCCTCTGACTCCAGAACAGCTTCTCCTTTATGTTTGACAGGACCTGATGGAGAATCAATTATACAATAGTGACTTTATCTTATTAACTGGAAATCCTATAAGCAAAAACAGGAATAACTCTGATGCAATCTGTACCAGTGCATTGTTCAACCTACCTCCAATGTTTACTATATTTTACAGACAGAATTCCGACAAGACTTTAGTAATTTCTAAGTTTGTCTTCCTAACCCATTCCTGTTCCCAGTCCTGAAAGCATGTGTGCATGGTTCAGTATTCATGTCACATCCATCCAGCTGACTGTGTAGCAGCATGTGTAGACCCCTTGTACTCCTGTTTTCCTGCAGAGACAGGGGAGCGTCTAAAGGAAGAGATTAATCTACTCAAAATGGAAATTTGAAAAGAAAGGATCACATTATTTGTCCTTGATGCCAGCATTACCCACAGAGTATCACTTCACTTCAGACTTCAAGTATAGCCACAGATGTTGGTGGGTTATGGTAGCTATGGTGAATGTAATCTCAAACTCTCCCACACGGGATGAGGAGCGGGCTACAGAGGGTCTGATAAACTCACTTGAGTTTATCAGCTAAATTATTTGTATCACAAAAAACACACACCCAACAAGTGACGCCCCCTGAGGACATTGGTCAGACTTCACATAACTGCATTTCCCAGAGATCACCTGTCCGTCTAGCACTGTCAAACCCTGGTGTGTTTTTGCTTATATTCCTTAAAATGTATTTCTCTATCGGTGTGATAGTATTCCCTCAGTTCCTGTTCTGTTCGAGTGCTTTTTATTTCTGCACTTAACGTAACAAGTTTCGACCTTTGAAAAAGAATGAAAATAATGTCATTATTTATATTCATAATATATATTACTTCTGTATAAAACCTGGTGAAATTACCATACTTTGTGTATCAGTATTTTTTAAACATTTATCGCACCTTTAAAATAATACCGCAATAATGATAATTGATAACCCTGACAACATTTACTCACCGCTTCAACTCTACTCAATTCAATGATTGATGATCGATCATGTGACATAATTCTGACAGTTACATCCAGTAAACTATAGCAGCCACTGCTCATCACACACTGACCAGTTCTCATAGTGTCCACTCGTTTTCCTCCGTATACGGGTATGTGAAGGTCTCGCTAGCTCTGACACTAGCTATCCAACCGGCTTAACGCTCTCAAAAAACTCCACGGCAAGATGTCCACTTCCACTAAGTTTCATGAGTTGGTGAGACTGTAAAAACAACATAGACATGACAATTTACAATCTGGCTTACAGAGCTAATTCAATAACAAACAACTAACGGCGGCTCGTATCTTAAAAGACACGGCGATACACGTTAGCTTAGCGTAGCAGCTCGGCAAACATATATTTAAATACAAAAATTTGATTACAACTTTTGGGGATCAGTCATGTTGTCATCTTCAAATACAGTCTATTGTATCCCTCTGCTTCTATCCGTTAAGCGAATCGCTTCCTGGTTTTGTGCTGAATACGGTTTGTTCATGAGCTTTAAAATCAGAATGTGCAAAAATGCTGTAAACAAAATGTAGTAACTATATGTTTAGAGCATTTAGAGCACAACAGCAAAAGTATTTGGTGCTCATGAGAGATTGACACCTAGTTTGCAAGTTCAAATTAAAAGCTACTAAGAGTTGATGGAAAATGTCATGGTTTACAAGTGATGGAGTCAGCAGTTCTGCGAATCACGCACCAAATGATTTGCCAACCGTCCGAGTTGTTCTGACCTGAGGTGTCGTCTGTAATAATCAGTATTTACTGATTATAGGAATGACGAGCGAGTGTTCAGTCTTTGCAACAAATGCCAGCTTTATTAACAGAGTACAACTCCTAGCACAGGAACCGTTATGTGTACAACATTTTCCTGTCCGCCCCTCTTTTACGGCACATCCCCCACATACCTAACAGTGATAACTATCGTACAACACATTCTTTGTCAGCGTTCGAGTGATTTTTTGCACTCTGAAAGTCTCCAGCCTCTTCCCTCACACACAGACATGAGAGTGCTATCCATCTTCCCATCTAACTCTTGCTAAAAAGCTACTAAATATGAGTCTTCAAATGGCAAACCATTTCTTCGATACTATCACAGTCAATCAAGTGGTCATGCTCTTGTCCTGACTTGGCTTACAGATATTTTTAGAGGACGTGACCTGCCCAAAACACAGTTGGCCTAAAGCTTTTGTGCTGGTGTTTTTCAGACCCCTTCTGTGTCAGTCTTTTGTTAATTCGTGTCATAAGGTGCCTGTAGGTTATTGTTCCATGTTTTCATACAGCTCAGATGTGTGGCGCTTCAGATACTCCAGCCGTTCCTCCAGCTGGGCACAGGCATCCACAGTGTCCTCGTAGTCCCGCAGCAGGAGCCTGTTCCCCAGTAAGCCGTGGCTCTCCTTCAGCCTCTGGGTGTTCATCTGCAGACTTTTGAGTTCATTCTTGGTCTTGGTCAGGACTTCTCTCTTCCTTGCAACAATGACCTCCACCTCTGCCAGCTGCTCCCGCTTGGCCTGGACCTCCCTCTGACTCCAGAACAGCTTCTCCTTTACGTTTGACAGGACCTGATGGAGACAACAATTATACAATAGTGACTATATCTTATTTAACTGGAAATCCTAAAAGCAACAACAGGAATAACTCTGACACAATCTGTACCTGTGCATTGTTCAACCTACCTCCAAGTCGCTGCGGATCCTGTTCTGAAGCCTAATCGATTCCTCATTTTGCCTTTCGACAAGCTTTTTTTGCTCCACCCTTGCAGCATGCAGCTGTCCGATGAAGAGCTGCACAGGGTCCTTGCGCTGGTCCTCGACCTCTCGGAGCTCTGCTTCCAGTCGTTGGATTCTCATCTTCAGCTTTATGGACATCACCGACAGCTTGATCAGCTTGTCCTGCTTAAGCTGCTCCGATGCCAGCGTCGATTCCACTTTGGCCTGAGCTGTTCGTTTAGGCATGTATCGGCTGAGCACTTTCACGGCTACATCCCGCTTCAGTGCCACAAACTCTTGCCATTCCTTCTCCACCTGAGGATGAGACCGTTTAGCCCACTGATCAGCACATAACACACATAATCAACACCTACTGGGTACCTGTCATGGTCAAGTCAACTTTGGACAACAAGACGGTTGCATGTCCTTGCAGGCATATGACAATATATGCATGAAGCCATGTCTATAAAATATTTGTTTTTCGCAATGTTCACTATATTTTACAAACTGAATTCCTACCAGACTTAGTAGTTCCCAAGTTTGTCCTCCTAACGTTAGAGGGTTAGATTATTCTACTAAATGGAAATAAAAAAACTAAAAGGATCACATTTTTGTTCCTTGATGCCAGCATTACCCAGTAACTTGAAGTATAGCCACAGATTTTGGTGGGTTATGGTAGTTATGGTGAATGTAATCTCAAACTATCCCACACCGGACATGAGGAGCGGGCTACAGAGAGTCTAATAAACTCACTTCTTTCTAACTTCATCTGTCATCAAACACTGGTGTGTCTGTTCTTAGATCCCTCAAAATGTCTTTTTCTATTGGTTTGGTAGCGTTTCCTCAGTTCCTGTTCTGTTCCAGTGTTTTTTATATTTCTTAGTGCTCGATCGCAGGGATGAAACGATTACTGCTTTCACTATATACCGAGGATTCGTTGTGTGTTACAAAAACATGGTGGAGGGAGCGGCAGGCAGGTGGGGCTGTAACAGCAGGAGAAGTGTTAGTAATCTCTGGCCTTAGCTAGCAAAGGCTTACATTCACTGTCGCCACATTGCGTTTAAGAAATGTTTATACTTTGTTCGATAAATAATGAAAATACTATCGGAATTTATAATCTTAATATATATTATGTCTATATCAAACTTGGTGAAATAACTATTGTTTGTGTCTCAGTGACTTTTTGACATTTATCGCACATTTTAATAATACTGCAATAATGATAACCCTCATAATTTTGGTCACTATACTTGTGATAGAACATTTACTCACCGCTTCAACTGTACTCAATTCACTGATTGATGATTGATTGAATGATTGATATTGTGACATAATTCTGACAGTTACATCTGGTAAACTATAGCAGCCACTGCTCAACACACACTGACCAGTTCTCATAGGGTCCACTTATCTTACTCAGTAACAATCGAAAGTAAAATCAACATGTATATAAATATGCAGTATATTAGTTGTTTTTTAAATCAGGGGCCATTAAGGGCCCCCAATACACACAAACGGGGATATGATCAAAGTCCATTCACAATTCCTGATTGTTCTTAACAAATTGCCACATTTATTGTTAGTAAATGAAAAAAATGTTTGTACTACTGGCAAGACGGGGGCAAATCACATTTCCACCATGGAGCCAGTGGCCCCCATAGCTGGGCCTCTGGATCCACCCCTGCTTAGTTCATCATTTAGCTTTCAAACACTTGTGGTGTTAGGAAATCTTAAGTAACCTGACAACAAGACCAACCTTGTCTGACTTCTCCTGGGACTGTAACCTCAGCTTCTCTTCCTCCTGCTGGGCCACCTTTAAGTCAGAGGCGAGCTGCTGTTTCAAGTCAGTCAGGATGTTGGACTTCCCATACTCCTGCAGTTGTCCTGAGCAAGGTATCTCCAGCTGGACCGTGTCTCTGGACTTCTTTCTGAAGTACTTGGCAAGCGTCATCTGCAGCTGGCTGTTGCGTTTGAGGGCTTTATCTCTCTCTTCACAGAGCTTCCTCCACAGAAGCTGCTCCTCATCCTCACTGATGACGTCTTCACCTTGTGTCGGGTCGGGGCTGGCAGCAGCGACCTCCTCTTCTTCAGCCTCCTTCTCTTCCTCCTGCGCAGGCCTCGTACCCCCCTCGTTCTCCGAGGTCTCAAGGTGCACTGTGGGACCTCCATCGCCATCAATGATGTCAAACTCATGGGACACAGACTGTTCACTGTCCTCCTGCAGGTGTTTGCTTGTTGTGAGGCTGTCGGTGGCAGGGATCTGCTCTCCGCTCTCAGAGGCGGATTCCATTACAGCTTGGACCCCTTCTTTCCCATTAGTAGAAGAAGTGAGATTACCATTGTCTTCTGGTTTCTTCACCTCGTGATCTCCTTGTTCTGACCCTCTGTCCATCTTTCACTGCAGGAGAAACAACCTGTACGTGTTGTGAAAGCTGTGAATGCCAGACTTTCAAATATCAGTTGTCTATAAAAAGCCAGTGAGTTAAAAGCCAGTGACTTTACATCCAGTGACTTTAAAGCCAGTGAAGTTAAAAGACAAAGACTTTAAACCCAGTAACGTTAGATCCAGTGACGTTTAATGTTCCGCTTGTTGTCCTGGAGACTAGGCAGCCAATCACATGCGCCCTGGCCGCAGCTCATTAATATTGAGCAGCTCGCGCGGCGGGGCCCGCAGTGCGCATGCGTGGAGTTCAGCCTCCGACAACAAGAAGCAGGATCCAGGCAACATGGCCGACCTGGGCAAGAAGTACTGCGTGAACTGCCTGGCAGACGTCACCAACCTGCGGCTCCGCTGCACCGACTGCCCGGACATCGAGCTGTGTCCGGAGTGCTTCTCGGCGGGGGCGGAGATCGGGAACCACCGGAGATGGCACGGCTACCAGCAGGTCGACGGCGGCCGCTTCTCCCTCTGGGGTCCCGAGGCAGAGGGAGGATGGACCAGCAGGGAAGAGCAGTCGCTCCTCGATGCCATCGAGCAGTACGGCTTTGGAAACTGGGTACATCACTGTTTCTTAAGTTTATTACGTTTGTCCGTTTGTCCGATGTGAGCTGAGAGGGACGCCAGGTCGGGACATGTCGGGAGTAAAAGTTGCGAGACACCGACTGTCCGTCTTCTGTCCACACAAGTTGGACGAGTGGACGTTAAACACCAGAGGGACAGCATCTCTGTCACTTTGAAAAGTGTTAATCTGTATTGTACAGAGTTCAACATGGCGTCAGTGACATGTCAAAGAACAGACGACAGACAAAACAATGTTTTCAACGTCTAAGACCAGATGTGATTGTGTTTAAATTGTTATACAGCACAAACCAGAGTAAAGTTATGTTTTCATTTCGACCAATCAATCCCATAATGTAACAGAAACTGTTGGGTTTCTATAAAAACTTGTTCTGTTCGATCTGAGTTACCCCATTTTATTTTAGTTGATACATTTTTGCCATGGACTATTGCGAAGAACTTTGTAACCGTGTTTAGACAGGTGCTTTCTATGTAAAGTTATTATTATATTATTATTATAATACACAAAATCTGGTCCAGGGCCGAATCCAGCATTATTTATAATCAATTGGAAGTTTTGGAGGTAAGTTGGCATGAGTACGAGACTCAAAGGAAACCAAACTATTCCTCGCTGTGGTTCTGGCACGTCCTCTCTCCTTCCTGAGAATCCGTGCTTTTATTATCTCAAATCTCAAGATGAATTTCCTTCTCACACTTTTCTCCAAGTTGTATTTTGCAGTCAGATTGACACTCAGATGGTTGCGCTCTGTGTCTGACCCTGCATCTGTGTCCAGAAGTTATACATCACTCCAATTAAAAGAAACAGTTGTAGTATTGTTGATTCTATAGACTGTACAGCTAATATTGATTCACAGGATATAAATGTAGGTAAAATATAGTAAAATATAGTCATAAGATAGAGAACAAAACATAGATATCTCAACACTAACTGCAGAAATCTCTTGAGCCCGTGCCTTAGTCATAAGTTGCTTTCAAACAGGCACTGAACACAGAATTCTCTGCAGGGACTGTAAGTCAGAGGGAGAGCCTTCGGAAAAGACAAATATGCCAATATTTGTGCTGTACATGATCTCCGCAGCAGAATTTATACATACTGCTGCAGCACCCCTCACCTAGACGCTCTGCAGACAGTTGTTTCTCTCTCTGACCAGAGACTCTCCTGCTGTGTTGTGCATGTGTCAAAGGCAAACTCTGCAGAAAGTCCGGACCCAATTTTCGGGACTTCCTCCGGGGGTCAGGGTTAGGTAGAGGGGTGACGTCTCAAAAGTTCTTACCACTGAACCACCACTATTTATCTTCTACATGGGTTTAATTTAATCCTTGTATGTACTCAAAGTTTTCGTGTGGGTCAATGAAACTGGGGGAATTTGATTGAGTTTGCCACAGACCTGGGGGACTTCTGTCTCCTCAAAACTCAAAGATGCAAATTAGAAAAATATTCAAGACAGACGGGCAGAAAAACCTCGGATCTGAGAAGCAGGAATCAGATTTGCTATTTGACTATATAAAATGTGTTTTTTCAGATTTAACAAAAGTTTTTTCTTCATCAGTTGATATCAACTCTACTCTAGTTTGTGCTCCAGCCCATAATTTTAGATCACTGTCATATTGCTAAACTTTTAAGTACAAACTTCCTCTTTTCTTCTTTCAGGAGGACATGGCCGCTCACGTTGGAGCATCACGTACTCCTCAGGAAGTCATGGAACACTATGTCACCATGTACATCCACGGAAACCTGGGTAAGGCCTGCATCCCGGACAACATTCCCAACCGAGTCACCGACCACACCTGCCCCAGTGGGGGTCCCCTGTCGCCCAGCCTGACCACCCCTCTCCCCCCACTGGATATCACCCTGGCTGAGCAGCAGCAGCTGGGCTACATGCCGCTGCGGGACGATTATGAGATTGAATACGACCAGGACGCAGAGAAGCTCATCAGCGGCCTCTCTGTGAACTACGACGACGAGGATGTGGAGATTGAGATGAAACGCACCCACGTGGACATGTATGTGCGGAAGCTCAAAGAACGACAGAGACGTAAGAACATTGCCCGAGACTACAACCTGGTTCCTGTGTTCCTTGGCCGAGACAAGAAAGACAAGGAGAAGGAGAAACCAGGAGCCCAGGGAGTCGTGGGCCCTGCTGCTGGTGTGGGCGGGGTGGGAGCTGGCGCAATTGGATCAGGTTCGGCAACAGCGGCAGGATCAGGCTCGGTTCCAAGTACACCCAAAAGAAAGATCACCAAGGAAGAGAAGGACCAGCGAGTGAGGCTGCGGGGGCTTTGCCAGTTCATGGCCCATCGGGAGTTTGAAGACTTCTTTGAGAACATGCATAAAGAGCGCGGGCTGAGGGCCAAGGTGCGTGAGCTGCAGCGCTACCGTCGAAATGGCATCACCCGCCTGGAGGAGTCGGCCGAGTATGAGGCCGCACGCCACAAACGGGAGAAACGCAAAGAGAACAAAAGTGTGGTCACCTCCAAACGGGGCAGCGGAGGAGGCGGCGGGCTTGGCTCGGGGATGGGACTCGGGGGTGGAGCCGGAGGGGGAGGGGGCATTGCTGGAGGGTTAGGGGTAGGAGGCGGGATCAAAGAAGAAGGTAAAGATGGCGAGTTTTCTGCCATCGAGAATCTGACAGGCTTTGAGCTGCTGTCGGACAGAGAGAAGGTGCTGTGCAACTCTCTCAACCTCAGTCCAGCTCGCTACCTGACTGTCAAAACCATCATCATCAAAGATCACCTGCAGAAACGGCAAGGCATCCCCGCCAAGAGCCGGCTGCCCAGCTACCTGGACAAAGTCCTCAAGAAGCGCATTCTCACCTTCCTCACAGAAAGCGGCTGGATATCCCGAGACGCCTCCTAGCATACTGCTTTGGCCAGGAAGCTGACAGCTGATTGGCTAGACAAAACTACTGGGGTTCACCATTTTTTGTATTCAAAGGTGACTTTGTGAATATGTACATTACAAAGAAGGAGGATGCTGAGAAAAACACTTATTTTCATACCAAGGCTGGGAAGAAAAATAAGCCTTTATTTTTGCATTTGGAAAGGGACGGGTTGAATATGAATCTGTGGGTTCACACTAGGTTTGTGTCGATATTGTTGTTCCACGATGATATTGACACTGCTTACAAATATTATGTAGTAGTGGAGATATTGAAGTGTTATTGCAACAGCTACATTGAAGATGCCTATGGAGACATTTAAAATCCAATATTACATTTGCTGGAAGTGGAGAATTTCACACCTCATTTAAATTAATCGCCATTGTGGTTTTTGGTCTCTGTCAACTTTGTTTTCTGTTTCATAAGTTAAAGCTGTATTCGGTAACTTTCCCGCAATAAGTACAGTTTTCTGATAGATTTTCTCTGGAATAGTTCATTTTTTAGTCTCCTTTCTTTCATTCTTACTGGCAACAAGGGAAGGAAAAGAAAAAGCAGAATTTCCTTGGTTGTTTGTATCAGGGTTAACAAATGCATTAGCGTGAAGCTAAAAAAACCTTATCAAAGATTTATCAAGTATCGGTATGAGGGGCAGAGGGGGGGGTCATACGTTGGCCAGTAAGAAACAAGAAGTGCCAAAGATATGTGAGGAGATGATGTGGAAGTCAGTGTTGCATTTCACAGTCAGTTAATCAGAGAGCGCTGTCAAATTCATTTTTTTCAAAACTCATCAGTGCAAATGGTTCCTGATAAAAAATAACTAATTCAACATATGTTTGTATTTAAAAAGAAACGAGAACATCAGCTGATAAAGTAAAAAATTACACAAATTCATTAATTATTTATTCAGATGTTATTGGTCAAATCCAATTTTGACCAAAACTTCATGATCCATTTACTGCAGAAGAGCATCAGGACCTGGCGTAAGAGGAAAAATCCATTTTGTGTTTTGATAAAAGAAGTTACATTTCAAGATTAAAGTTGAACTTTAAGAATACATCAAAGGATATGCCTCTACGCAACACCTTACGTGAATGCATTGGCTTCTAAATTAGTTTTAATAACAAGGAAATCATTTTTCTTTCGGCCATAAACTACACAAGCTTGGAAAGATGGAACGTTGGCAGCTGCCATAGACTGTATAGACATTTCAACTTTAATTTCAACATTTTGACATTATTCTCCAAATGCCACAAAAAAAACAATATCATCCTACTCATTTTTCTTTTCTTAACCCTAGTGCTCTACCGTATTTACTAAACGTGAGAAGCTGATAAAAACAGTATTTTTTCAGCCTCGAAATGAAAAACAAAATTTGCTCTCCCTCTGTTTCACTCTTGTCAAAAATGCATTGACAAGGGACAGATCTGTGAACATGGACTGATTCAAAACAGCCCCTTTACTTACAAAAGATCACAATCTGATCAGAAGAGCTTACATTACAGAGGAAACATTTCAGGGCGCATTTTAATACGAGGTGTGAATAGGAGAAGTTGGAGCTGACCACTTGTGATCAGATCTCTCAGGATGGATGTACCAGGTGGTGAAGAGGCCTCACTGTCATCAAAAGCCTGATCGCAGTCCTCCACAAAACTATCCATCCATCCACCAATTACTATAACTAACTTGATAGCATCATTACAGCTCCAGCCCAACCCCTGCAACCCCAAGAGGATGAGCAGTATAATGGATGGATAGCTTTAACACGAAATGTGTATTTATCCGCCACGGGAAATAGTCCTTTGATCATTTGCCCAAAAAATTATATTGCGGGGAAAGAAAAACTACAGCTGTTTTAAGAAAATGTCAATTTGCACAAATGATCAATGGTTTTTTAAGAAACGCTTTCGTTTTACTTGGTTTGTCTTTATCTTTTTGGTTTCTCATTGCAGTAGAACCACGCAGCTACAGTTTGTGATCCACACTGAAGATTGAGTAGAACAAGCTTCATAGTGATCAGCTCCAGCACAGGGATACATTTCACACTAGTGCAGCTGCATATTGTCCCATTGCAAACATGTTGTGTTTAGATCCATTTGTCGACTGTCACCGGTTGGTTGAAGAGGCCGAGCATTGCATTGTTAAAATAAGACACAGTCAGTTTACAGTCTATGTCTTATTCTCCTGAAGCAACGTTAACAGCGACGGCATTGAAGTGGCAGCTGAAGCTATCTGATCCTTGTCATTCTGCGTGTGCCACCAAATGTCCCAACGGTGGTGTTTTGGTGGAAATGTCTCAAAGGCAAATATGGCGATCGGATTTTTGTTCCCATTGGAGGGAATGATGTGTTTTGTACAGGTGGAGGGTGGGGAGGGAGTTGCTCACTTCATGTCACCAACTGTAAATACATTTGTAAGATAAGTTGAAAAAAAAAGAAAGTATAATTGCTGACCTGTGAAATGTACAGTATTTTTGTCATGGAATTTTTTTTTATAGTTTTTTGTAATTAAAAAAAAAAATCGTCTGACAAAAGAATAACTTTCTGAGGCTTTTGGTATCGTGATGGCGTTTGGCTTTTGATCTGCCTTTGATCATGATACCGGTCTGATACTGTTGAGCTGTGTTAGTGTCCCGTCGCCTTGTTGTCGCACACGACGAGGATTGTATGGAGATGTATTAAAAGTGCCAATACTTTATTATACTAAATGGTCCTGTTTCATCTTCAACACACAACAGTCGAGACTTGTTCATCAAGTTGTAGCTGTGGACCAAGGCTGAGCTTTATTTGAATGAGGTCATGTTGATCAGTGTTTTCAAGAATTGTGAAATGAAGAAATTTCAGTTTTCAGTGAGTAGGGGAAGTCGTACAAGTAGACATGACCTGTGCCAAGTAAGTAAGTAATTGTAAATCAGAAAAACAAACCCAAAAATGTGTTTTTGCAGATTATCCGTCTTTCCTTACCAAAATCATTGGTTCCTACTGTAGACCCGGTCACACGTACACAAATATGTGGTAAACCTTCTCCTGGTTAACCTCTGTTTAGCGAGGGAGTGATTGCACATTTGCTTCCTGTGGCAAAGCAAATTTGCCGTGTGGCCTCAGTGCTGAACTTTGACCTGCAACATTTGCCTGTTTTTATAGCTTCACTCAAAAAGGGAAAAGTGCTTTAATTAATCTGGGGCTTTTCATGGAATTTGTAGTTGATGTGCAGTTATCAACACATTATGTAATGCTGAGTAAAACAAGTCCACTTTCGTGTCTAATAGTTCTACTAATGGCAGGTAAAGGTTCATTATTTTACTTAAGGACACAATGAATATGATCAAGTGCTTTTAATTTTTAATTTATTTGAAGATAAAATGTGTAAAAGGAAAAAAACAAGTCTTTCAGTTTATTCTGATACTGTGACAGTCTGGACAAAGGTCCAAATACATCATTAGGTTGGTTTATAGATACATGACTGTTTCATTACTGCCCAACAAGACACAGGGACATTACTGTGACTGAGGCTGGCTTACCGGAGCCTGGTCCCATCCAAATGAACCAGAGATGTCTTACCTACATGTAAAGGCTGAGGAAGGCCTCCCTCAGTACACAGACAAACTTCAACCTTTCCTCACATCCTCAAGTAATGTTTTCCATTTTATTCACACAATTAATTCAAAAAAAAAAAAGTCCGGAATGATCCCAGCAGTTCAGACTCGGCACTTGCTTTATGGATGTATTTTCACCATCTGTCACCCCCAAATTTGCAAATTCAAGGGGTTCATGATAATTTTACTTTAAATCATCCAGTTCAGATCTGTGTTGATTGGAGGAGACATGAAAGCCTCTGTCTGTGACCGGGTTCATTACTTTAATGATCTCTGACAGTAACTGCCTGAAATGAGACATGACTGCTGACTAACATTTTACTGTAAAAACTGTCCCGTGCTTGACAAAGTGTTAACAGATGATTTTTGTCCAGATACAAAGGTTCGGTTCAGCTGGATTCCCGTATCTCTGAGGCACCTTAGGGTGGAGGGGAGTGAGGACAGGTCATGGGAAAGCGGTGTGCCCTTCGCCAGTCTACTGTACCTCAGGTCATCCGTTGCCCAGGCAACAAAACAAATCCCACTTTGTCACAGTTCCCTCAGTATATCTATGGGGCTTTGGCCACACCCACCAACGCTGGCCTGAGGGTGCGACCGTGAATCTTGTAGCCCACTTTGGTCACTAAGGCGACGGTGCCCGGCTCCTTGCCCTCGACAGGGGCGTGGAAGAGGGCCTCGTGCTCGTAGGGGTCGAACTTCTGGCCCTCGGGGTTGAGCTTGACCAGGCCGTGCTTGGTGAACACTTTCTGGATCTGGGACTCGGTCATCACCAGGCCGTCGTACAGGCTCTTCAGGTGAGGGTTCTGGCTCGTCACCTCCTCCTTGGGCACGCTCTCTGTGGCCTTCTCCAAGATGTCGGCCACTTCCAGCAGGTCCTTGCAGAAGCCCTGGATCCCTGGTGATTGAACGAAAACATTACTCAACAGTGCAAATACAAGTTGTGTGTCACTAAGACCCAATGAAGTAATGCTAAATGCTGACATCTAGTGGTTGGACTACATGGATGCAGCTGCAATAGAATATTTTGTAGAAAAATAGGATCCAGCGCTGCAGGAGTTAGTTATTGTGGAAATCTTGAGGTAACTTACCGTATAATTTCGCGTCCGCTATCATCTTCTGACTCCGTGTCCTGAGGTTCTCCGTGTCAGCTAGGGCCCGCTTGTACTTATCCTGGAAAGCATTTGCAGAAATGCAAGTCAAAGTTAAAAAAAAAATCAGCTCTTAGGACCAAAGGCCAAACTTGGTCTCGTCTCCATTTCAGACTTACTGTCATTTCCTTGAGCTGCTCCTCCAGCAGGGACTTGTCCTCCGTCAAGGCTTTCTCTGCTGCACTCTGCGCCGGCTTCTCGGCTGCATCATCCTCCGACCCGGGGCCACTCTTCTGCTGGGTGGCCGCACATAAAAAGCGCTGGGACCCTCTGTTGTGAAAAGGTAACCAAGTAGGTCGTTAGTCTAGGGCTGATGGCTGCCACCTCACCTCACCTCACCAGGCTCTGCACCGATAGTTAACTGCGTAATCTCCCAGGATTAAAAGTTTGTTATGGCCAAGTATCTCTTCAGTATCTTGAATGTTATATTCCCAAGAGGAAAAAGGGCGACTGAATTAAATTTAAACAGTGGATTAGCTTAAATCGCAAAGAATTCAAGCTTTATAATGTGAATATTCTGTTTTTTGGCATTTTATAAACAGTTCTAGGACAACGCAATGTGATTATCTCTCAATCGTCATACACAATTATTCAAATTTTCATGAATTAAAATACAAGGTAGAATTCTATTACATCTCCTTCAACATGCTGTATCTGATCAACAGCATTTAATAGAACCACGTACGTTGAGAGTAATAACTAATAGATATTGTATACAGCATCTCAACCCAGCTATAGCCCTGAGAGATTCCACTGTCTGTGCTGTGCATGTTATTTAACCTCTGCTAGTTGATGGGATCAGACAACTAGTAAGAATGTTATGCAACTACCCTGAATGTCATTCAATAGTCAATGTACCCTTGCGATCATCGTACTTAGCACAGGAGCACACTTCCATTCACACTTTGTTGACTTTAACTCTTATGACACTTCAGGCCAGAGGAGAAGAATAAACAGAAAAAAACCATGTCGCCTTATGTCGTCATCATCATCATCCACCGGTTCTCGCAGTGACATGCTAACAGCTAGCATACACTACCCTGCTGTATCTGAGCCATGTCCTATACACACAAGTACACACACTTACACACACACACTTACACACGGCTCTGTGGTGGGTGTAAGTGTGTGTTTGTCCGCATAAAGGACCCCGGTCCGTTAGGAAAGCTAACGCTGCTAGCCGGGTACAGCCAGGACACAACACGACTTTAGCACCGCCCCGCCGGAGTTAACTCGCCGTGTCTGTCTATGTGAACAAACAAAACGCCATTTACCGTATCAACGCGGGCGAGGCTACTAGAGAGTAGCTCTGTCTCACTGCTCGAACACACCAGCTCGCCATTTCCCCAGAAGCAGCAGTTACAACCTCCTTCTGACACACGTTGATGCGACTACTACCTACCGCGCTGGCAGCAGCGTGCAAGCCAATAGGAAGTCAGTGCGCAGGACACCGCTCACAGCCGACCAATCAGATTCAGAGAGGAGCCTGACGCGGGTGGTAGTTCGGTTGAGGTGAAGTTAAAGGTGAAAGAGACACATGTGACCAAGGACAACTTCAAAAAATGTTATCAAACAGAAGGTTACTCATCCTCTGGTTGTTGAACTCAGTTATATTATGTTATAGAGTTTTGTTTCTTGGTTTCTAGTTGATCTATCTCGCTATCTATCTCTATCTATCTCTATCTATCTCTATCTATCTCTCTCTCTATCTATCTATCTATCTATCTATCTATCTATCTATCTATCTATCTATCTATCTATCTATCTATCTATCTATCTATCTATCTATCTATCTATCTATCTATCTATCTATCTATCTATCTATCTATCTATCTATCTATCTATCTATCTATCTATCTATCTATCTATCTATCTATCTATCTATCTAAAAATGTTATCAAACAGAAGGTTCAACAACCAGGTCCTCTGGTTGTTGAACTCAGACAGTGGATCATTTTTATATTATGATATAGAGTTTTGTTTCTTGGTTTGTAATCTATCTATCTATCTATCTATCTATCTATCTATCTATCTATCTATCTATCTATCTATCTATCTATCTATCTATCTATCTATCTATCTATCTATCTATCTATCTATCTATCTATCTATCTATCTATCTATCTATCTATATATCTATCTATCTATCTATCTATCTATCTATCTATCTATCTATCTATCTATCTATCTATCTATCTATCTATCTATCTATCTATCTACGGACTGATGTAGACATTCACAGGAGTCACGGCTGCTGATCTCCATCATGACAACAACATAAAAAAAAAATCACTTTGTCTTTGGCAGTTCGTCCACAAAGTAAAAGCATATGTTATTTGTTTCGCTGCATTGACACGGGACAAGAGAACACAACATTCCAAACAGGCAGGTAACGAGGCACTGCAATCATTTTCATTACTGTCAATACTGTGATTGGAGGCAGTGGTGTTTCACTTCACTTTGATTTGATTTGATTCGAAGATCTTTTTTTTTACTCCGTCTGGTTCTGGTCATCAAATCCGCTACACCGTGGATGGGACCAAATCTTTCATCAGTTTTTTCCCCCCGTCACACACACACACACATGCACACACTCCAATCTCCTTTTCATTTCCTGTCTCTCTCGTCCTTTCAGTGCAAATCTGACAAGGCGGAGCTAATTGATAGGCACGCCATTTCTCTGCGCTCCCTGGGACTCCACCTGCTCACACGAGGTGGACAAAGAGGCACAAGTTGCCAGAGGAGACAAGAGGGACAAGTTGGCTCTTCCACATTAGAAGGAGGCTTGTCTTCCTGAGGTGAGGCACGGATCAGTCTTGTCTCTGCTTTGATGAGGCCTCTCAGGGTCGGACTTTCATGTCTGTCAGTACTGAACCCCATTAACAGACTGTTGATTTGCGCTGTACGAGGAAGTGACTCGGGCAACATGGTCACGAAAGCTTTCCCAGCAGCTCTGCTTCAGACCAGCACCATTTGAGTTGGCTTTAACGGACTTTTCTCTGAAGATACAATCAGGTTTCATCATGAGAAGTGTAGGGTCCAATCAACTCGAGACTAGAACTAAGGACAGTTTGGCATCTTCTGCTCAAGTCTCGAACATTCTCTTTGTAACTATTGTCAGATTTTGCCATTAAGCCCACTTCCTGGTTTCTGGAAAATGCAATAGTAAAACACCAGCACACTTTCATGTGACAATCGTAGTACCTCCACCATTGAGGTTCAGATTTCATCGGCATTCGTTTGTCTAGTAATAAACAGGATTATGCAAATACTGCTGTGCAGGTTATTATTAAAACTGGGTGAAATGATGAGGAATGTGGGTCAAAAAGGAACGCATTGAGTTTTTGGATCAGGGGGCAGATCCAAGAACATTTCTTTCAAACATTGACATTTGACCTAATTCTGAAAGGGGCATTATTTTAAAGGTTCAGTGTTGTTCAGGTGAAAGGGCTCAATTGGCAGAAATGTGTATGAAATAATCCTAGTGATGTTTTCACTAGTGTGTTTCATCTAAATCAGGGCTCTTCAATTAGTTTGGAGCTGGGGCCGGTTCTTGAAACTGAGGGAAAGTCAGGGGCCAGAGGATATGAGTGATCATGGTAACAAGAAATTACAGCAACATACTGAAGGAGTCAATATATTTTATTTTGTAAAACCTTTACAACATAGGCCCAAGGATTAAAAAATCAAACCAGGTGAGCAATAACCAAGCCATATTAACAGACAATTGGAGAAATGCAATTAACTAACAAAAACATGCACTTCATTGTACATAGCTGTACCAACACAACTTTACTGGTCATTATCCTCAATACTTAAGATTAAACTGATTTGAGTGACAGGCAGAATCAAATGTATCTCCACCAACAACGTGCATTGCATGGAACTGAATAGAATTGCAACAACTTAAAAGTGCATGGTAGTCTATCAAGGAAATGTGTTTCAAAATGAATCACTCAGTTCAGGTGAACTGTATCAGTTGTTTAGAATTTACTTAGAACAAATTCCAAGTGCACCAACAAATACAAAATAAAACTGCATAGTAGGCTTCTGAATTGAATTACAACGTAACAATGCATGACAATTAATGAGGTGAATAACATCATAATTAAATCATACTGTTAAAAAAATGAAACTTAATTGCTTGCTTGACTAACATGCCTATTAACTTGCATGTAATTTGCCTACATTTGCCATCTAATGAGAGAAATGGCATCTTTTTGACTTGTCAAGAGCAGTGAAGTCAGGTTTATAAGTTGTCAGGGCAATGCGCATGCAGTCATGTAGATGCTGGTCAGTAAGGGATATGCGATTGTGAGTTTTAATGGCATTCATGTTTGAGAATGATGACTCACAAGTGTATGTTGAACCAAACATTGTCAGAACAAAAAGTGCAAGATCCCTTGAGTGTGGAAATTTCTCACAGCTGACTTCATGGGTCCAGAATTTTTCTGTCTGCTGCCATTACTGTTGCAAGTCACCTGATGACTGAATGTCAATGGTTTCCAGTTGTAAAGACTCCTCATCCACAGAGGATAAAAGCTCCTTTCCTTTCAATGCAAAGTCAGATTCACAGAGAAAGGATCCTTTACAAATGTCATAATGCCACTGGGGATGCTAAAATCATGAAACCTTGAGGCAAAGTTGTTTTTCAACGAGTCAATGAAGCCTGACATAATTTCTGTTATTTGTAGGCCAGAACTCCTCAATGTGGGGAAGTGGAGCATCTTCCCAGGACAAAGATTAACAGAGAAAAGCATGAAGCTTCTCAACAAGCTCAGTGGCTGTTTTATCCCTGCCCTGCAACTCCAGTTTGAGTTGATTCAAATGGTGGAAAATGTCACTCAAAAAGCAAACAGTGGCATTAAACTCATCATTTTCCATCAGAGACAGAAACTTGCCAGCTTTTTCCAACTTTGAAGACCGGAGAAACACCAGAATTAGCTCTTTTACCTCCCCAAAACGTTTCAATGCGTTTCCTTTGCTAAGCCATCTAATGTCATTGTGAATAAGCAAATCTTTATGTTCAGCAGACATGTCAGCTAATAGCTTGCGGAAAAGGCGGTGCTGTAAACTGGAAGTTGACCGGATCATATTTATGATGGCCATGACAGAGTCCATGGCCTCTTTCAACTCACCTCTGAGCTTAGCACACAGAAGGCTCTGGTGGATGAGGCAATGAAGTGGTCTCTTCTGCGGAGCCACGGCTGCCATCCTCGCAGCTAGTCCCTGCTCCCTGCCCGCCATCAAGGGTGCACCATCAGTCACCAACATGTTGACGCGAGCCAAATCCAAGTTCACTTCAAAGAATGAAATGATTTTGGTGAAAAGAATCTCACTGGTATGTCCCTCCGTGGGAATTAGTCCAAGCAGATCCTCACGAAAACATTCCCCATCAAAAAATCGCACATAGAGGCACAGCTGTGCAACATCACTGTTATCGGTGGACTCATCCACGGCCAGAGACATCACTTCACCTTCCTCAGATTGTTCAACAGCGTCTTGAAAACGTCCAAATTTTCTCTCTCCTCATATTTGACGAGTCAGATATTTTTGGACCGGTGTATAAGATAAACTTTATTTGTCCCACACACATCATGCAGAAACACGCTCATGCAATGAAGGGAAATTTGTCTTCTGCTTTTTTCCCATCTGGTGAAGGACACACAGAGCAGTGGGCAGCCATGTACAGCGCCCGGGGAGCAGATGTTGGGGGAGTAAGGTGCCTTGCTCAGGGACACTAGGCAGGGTAGGGAGAATAGTCTTTTTGATTCTTGGACAGATCCAGGTTCTTCTTTCATTGTTGATCGTTGTTAATCCATCCAGGAAAGTTTTTGCAGAAACTCCGCGAAGTCAAACCGTGGAGTCGAACCAGCATCGAACCAGAGACCCTCTCCGCCAGAAGTCCAAGACTCTGCCACTAGTCCACCGCCTCTCCACTTCTCTGGAACTTGCTTGCTCGATCACACTTTTTCGTGTTTTCTCATCTGCTACCAGCTCCTCAATGGATGCTAGCATACACTCCTTCACTATCTCAGAGTCTGTAAACGGCTTTTTCTTTTTAGCCAATATCCATGCCACTCGTAACGATGCCACCGTTGCTCTCTCTTGATCCGTAGAGGACCGAAATCAAGTTTGACATCTTCCCTCATAACAAGATTTGAAGCTCGATATCCGAGCAGCAGAGCAGAGTGGGAAAGTGACATCAAAGTTAGCATGCGCTGTCTTCAAATGCCTCCTCAAATTGTACTCTTTACACACGGCGAGGCACTCATTGCAGATTAAACATACCGGGTTCCTACTATCCACAGTAATAAATACGTATTTCTCTGTCCATTCATTTTTGAACTGCCTATTTTCAACTTTTTTTTTTTAATATAATGATAAACGACTAGCATAAAAACTGGGGTATTTTTATAAATATAATAATAATAAATGTGAAACTGATGTGTATTCTTATGCAACTTTATTAGCAGCATCCTCGTAACATTGCACCAACAACACAACAGTGAGTAACAATGAATCAATCACAAATAAAAAACAACTATAAAGTGCATGAAAAATATAACTAACCACAACGCTGAATCAGTGGAAGCCCTGAGCCTGTTTCTCTGCAACAAGGTGGTCCCATCTAGGGCTAATAGTGACAATGACTACCGAAGTGTATTGCTGATGTCCAGTCTACTCCGTAATTTCGTTTTGGTTGCCGTCACAGCAGAAAACTCCGCTTCGCACAGATATGATGTCGGAAATGGCAACAGAGTTTTTAGTGCTCTTGTGGCGATCTCAGGGTATTCTGCCGTGACTTTAATCAAGAACACCGGTAGAGTTGTTTTCTCGAACATACTTTTGAGGCCGCCATCATTTGCGATCTCCAGCAGCTGATGTTCTCCTTGCACAGACATGCTGGATTCACCTGGTTTGTTGACAAATGGGTCCGACAAATACTGTCTGGGTTTGTGTTCAGCGAAAAAGCGACGTGAACGAGACAAGCTTCTTGACATGCGTAAAGCATGAGTCATAACGGAGATGATCCGGTCATTTTTCAAAATAAAACACCGTTCAGAATCAGATTATAAATAAAACGGAAATAATGTAAGTTGTTTATTCTTTCTGGGTGGCCTGGTACCAAATGACCCACGGCCCGGTTCAAAATAAACCAAAACTACAAAGTGCTATGAGTAAGTGCCATTAAAGTGCTACTAAATTGTTAGTTTAAGCACACTCCGGGGGCCAGTCCAAAGCAGCTCGGGGGCGGATTCGGCCCGCGGGCCGCCTATTAAAGAGCCCTGATCTAAATTGTACAAATCCCTTTACTTTAGAATGGGCCCTTTATATTTAAATACTTTATATTTACATCAGGAGCGGGTTCTTTCTACGGAGGCCGCCATGCTTTTTTTACAGTCGTCCAAACTAAACTCCTTTTGAGGTTTTATGGCAACTGAGGGCGGCCACAGGTTCTATTTCATGTTTGGAGGGTGGGGTGAGGGGTATTCAGCAGCAGCATGCAACTTCACCACTAGATGTCACTAAATTCTACACACTGTACCTTTTAGTTATGGGGTCTACATGAGTTGCAAATATAATATTCCATTCATATTCCTGTTAACCTGTTACAGAGAATAAGATTATGATGATTATAACATTAAATCCACCCTGACAAAACTTATTTTTAAAACCCCAACCTGAACTGAACTAGAATTTCAGGCTAGGTGACGTTCAACACGGTTGTTGGAGCGCCACTTCCTTTCTCGTTTTCTTGAATTAAAGTTAAAAATGCATCTATATACAACCTGCATACAATATCCTGTGAATGGTGTTTCTCATTTGTCTTCATTTTGCTCCTCTTCAGACAGAACGAAATCAGTCACATCCCAGGTCTGGAGATTCTGGATGACACAGAGGTCCTGGAGAAGGAGAGAGCCCAGGCTCGGAAAACCTACAGGCTGCAGCAGAGCAGCCACGGCAACAGGAAGAGGAAGGAGAACTCCTCCAGGAAACACACACACATGCAGAAAAAGTCTCATACAATCATAAGACAATAACACAGACTTGTAGGTTCATGATCCCTTCACCACTAACGGTCACAGCTTGAGTGTAACACTGACAACCCTATCATACACTGTACACTGTGAGCTCTGTAACTGCTTGGAGTTACAGCAACACAATGTTTTCATTCTATATTCAGCTGTAAAAGCCATGTTTAATAAAGTTATCAAATAAAAACTGGAAATATTCCTCTGTCATGTGAATATGTTTTTACCATAATCCCTATTTTATATATGTATGTTTTTATACATTTGTGTGTGTGTGTGTGTGTGTGTGTTGTACATGTACTGTGCGTGTACATTCCTGTTTTGGGAATGTTGGTGTAAATGGGGGTCAGCAGAGTCAAATAGAAAGCTGCAAGATACTGTCTCTTAAAGCATTGAACTTAATCAGTGTTAATTTATAGAATTTATGGGATGAATGTGAGTCTAATTCTTTAGACATTATTCAGAAACAATTAAAAAACCTGTGGTTATTTTTTCCCCTTTGCAAACCTGTGAGTGAGAAAACAAAGGATTTGTTTATAAAGTGTAAATAACAGTTTTAATGATGAGGGTCAGACTCTTCTACAGGATGCATTGTTGGAGATAAAAAGTCTAATTCTGGGCAAGATGCTAAGTCTAGACTTCTTTTCCAACACTATACTTTGCTTTTACTGGAGTCTCAATAGTTGGTCTAAAGAATTCACTGGAGATGGTCAGAGTTCAATACAGTAGATTTTATTCTTTTACAAGATGTTAACCCGAGCTGGCTCCGGAACCCAACTGAAGACTGAGCTTCAAATCTTCTGCTTATATGCTCATCCTCGTCTCTGCTGTTTCCCGTTCAACCAATCAGGAGGGGGAATCTCTCCACCTCCTGATTGGTTAAAAACTTCTGATTCGTCCTGAAACCTAATGGTGTCATACTTTCCCAAGTTGACTTTGTCTCCCCCTACAGTTACGTAAGGGGTCGATTCTAATGGTGTATTAAAGTTGTGGTTGTTGGTCTAACTTTAACATCATTATAAATATTGGAGTTTTGGAGGCCTCTGTTTCAGGCCTTACTCGATTTAGAAGGTCCTGTCTCCAGACTGCATTAGATTCAGGCGATGTCTATCTGCATTTTTTTTTAATGATTACATTTCCACACACTTAATATAGGTTCAAAAAAAATAATTCCAGTAAAGGCGCATGCATACATGATTACATTTCTTTATGCTGGATATATGGTTCTGTCTGGTGAAAGCATACAGTTGCAACCAGAAATCTGTTTTACATGGGCTTGACCTGTGCTGTGGGTCTTTGTCATGCCATTAGCATAAGACATAATCAGCTGTAACATTATTAACCTGCCGAGCAACTAAATACATTTTCCTTCCGATGGAGACTCTCCCTGTGTCTGGTGTTAATTAGACATTCTTCCCAGGCTGCATACAGTTCCTGATGCTCTTTATACACAGACGCACAGTTTAAGCATATAAGCACACAAAGGCTAGTTTTTCCACAACATCATTCATTGTTATGGTCTAACTGCGTACAGTGATAGAGGTTTGTATACGTGCAGACATGAAACATCAGCACATGCAATAAAAGTTGAAGTCAATTTTTAAAGCTCAGTTTTTTTTTTCTTGTCAGTCCACTTCCAGTCCACTTCAAGGTGACGCCACTCAGTCCGTTCTCCTTCAATCTGTCCTGGAACTGAAAAACAGAAATGGAGACTATTTAAAATACTTGTAACAGATTCATTTGCTCTCTAGAACAAAGAGTTGTGTTGAGAATGTGTTTTTAGTAGGGCTGTCAAAATTAACGCCTTAATCTATGAGATTATTGTGCCTGAGATTAATGCGATAAAATATTTTAACGAAGTTAACGCAACTTTGTTTACTTCCGGTGTGCGGAAGAAAATTCAGCTCCTCGAGCAAGCTGCCAGCGTCGCCCTCACCGGTGACCCCTGGACGTCAGTCAGCACTCAGCAATAACAATTTGGTGGTGGGAGTCACAGCTCATTTTATTGACAATGTATGGAAAACTAGATATTTTGCGTTGGAAGTAAAAAAAAAACAGAGTCGCGTAATACAGCGGAGAACTGTGTGGAGGAATTCCTCGACGCACTTCAAACACAGCCCGTCAAAAGAAAAGTTCCGTCTGACTGAAAGCACAGCAAACAAGGACAGCAGGAAGAGTTGCTAGTTCAAGATGATGCCACCCGGTAAAATTTTGCCTTGGAGGTTATCAAACGGATCCAGCGAAGCAAGGGTCCGCTCCCTGGCTCAGCACAAGACCAACACCTCGATGTTGATTTCACCGGAGCTGGCTAAACTGGAGAAGTTGGAGAAGCTACTTGAACCAGGCAGGCAACTCCACTCTATCCGTCCTCTCATGTGCACTTTTTTTATCTTCCTCGAACTGTGTGTGTGTGTATGTGCGCATGTTCGTCTGCGCGGCGCTAGCTAGCTAACCGGGCTGCTAACCGGAGCTATGGGCTATGGGCAGTGGGAGCTGGAGCTAACTGCTCTAGCCCCCACTGCGGGCCTGCGCTGGGGCTCTAGCTGCCAGGCCTCGGTCCACCTGACTCTGGTTCAAAACAATATGGTTGCAAGATTGTATCTGCTTCTCCAGCACTCAAAACAGGTCAAACTGAGGAAGGCTGTTTTAGACAGTGTAAAAATGGTGCTGTTTTAAATGATCCTTGTGGTATTTTGACCAAAATATGTTTCAGACATTTCATTAAGACCCCAAGGAACCATATAAACTGTGGTAAAATGGGCATACTGTGGGACCTTTAAAGTATCAGAGATCTTCCTGTCTTAATTTTCATGTTTGTTTGCACTTTAAGTTTTTGCACTTTAACATGACAGATTTGAATGTCAGTTCAGTTTACCAAGGCCACTTGTTATGCTGTTGTGTTGTTCAATGTTACAGATGACAGTACCAATGTGTCTCAAATACACCTCTTTTTTTACCTTTTACAATTCTGGATGTTTCAATGAAGAAAGAAGCAGTGTTATTGTTTCCAAGGACATTGGGAATATTTTCAGCTGGTTTTAAATTTTTTTTTTACACAATTTATCATACATGATATTTAACGACCTGGCTGCCACTTTATTGGTAGGTGTTATAGGCCTGAGCCTCTTTGAAAACACAACATTGTGTAAAATACAGGCTGTCTGAAGTGATTACTCGTTAATTTATAAGATTTAGTCTTTTGAAGAAAAACAAACTTTTAATCGCGAGATCTAGATTAATGAATTTCAAAATGTGAGATTAATTAGTTAATTTTTTTGAATCTATTGACAGCCCTAGTTTTTAGTCATTTCAATTCTATTTAAATAACGTATATATATCATAATATACATCATCTCAAGGAACTTTACATAGAAAGTCAAGACTTTAAAATGTAGCGAGAAACCCAACAGTTCCCACAATGAGCAGCACTTTGGAGACTGTGGAGAGAAAAATTCCCTCATTAACTGGAAGAAAACTCTAGAACCAGACCCAATGTGGGCAAGAAGGAGAGTGGGGGGTGGGGTGTAAAAGAGGGAAGAGAAGAGAGAGAGATAGGAGGAGAGGGTGAGAGAGAATAGAGTGAGACAAACAAGACTGATAATTATTAATGGAAAATTGTTATTAATGACAGCACTACTAATTAATAATAATACTACTACTACTAATAATAATAATAATAATAACAATAATAATAATAATAATAATAATATATATATTAATTAAAAGGAGAAGATTTAGAATGAGAATTGTTGTTTGTCTGAATCCTGCAGCTCTGGACACATAAACAGCATCAGGTCCCAAAGTAACATTTTCTTTTGAGTCATTTTTGGTCTTTATTGGAAAGATGATATTTACATGGACACTGCTCTTTCGTGGCAGGAGCTGTTACTGCTCAGCTAACAAGATATTTGTCTGCTGGAAGTTTGAATTGTGTGATCGTCACATAGCAATCATGCCAAAATCATGATTCATGTTTCCTGGTCTCAAATAAAAAATTGAAGAGCTACATTAGCAATACCTGGAAGAATAATCTGTCAAAAATAATTAAAGGATTATGATTATAACTCTGCCTTCCATTGTTGTGGCTGCTTTGCATTGTAGAACATCTGTGACTGGAGTTTTTTTTACATTCACTCGTCTCCTTCGTGGTTATTTGATGATGTCAAACTCTGTAATACATCTGTCCAGGGTCTACGAATGAGTTAATGTTTCAGAGTGGATTTTGGAGACTTGCCTGTTTCAGAATCTGTTCTTTCACAGCAGGGTCATTCAGGTCCACAGAGGAGTCTGCTAGCTTCACCTTCACCTTCACCAACGTCTTCACTGCTGCTTAGACAAAGAACGAGGAGAGAAACAAAACACACGTTTAATGTGGTGTATAGTTTAGTGAAACCTACAGTTATTCCTGTGGAGATAGAACTACTCAGATCTTTGGTTTAAAACACAGAGTGAGGAACCTCTGGTCTCTGGGCTGCCAGTTTGATCAGGCCGGTCAGAAAACTCACAAATACAAAAATAAGGACCGCAGAAATACATAATAGGTTCTCACTTGGGATGCTGTAGCAGACAAATGGTTTCCTTCCTTCACAGGGAATTAACTTCCAGTTTCCTCCCTTCTCCAAATCTGCAACACCACATAAGACTTTCATCGGGCCAGGTGGGTTGTTACCCCGATACCAGGAGCTGAATGAGTAGTTACTCCCGTCGGACCAGTAAATCTGAGGATCTCTGTACAAACCGATCCATGCCGAATGGCCACCTATCTCGTTGTTTTCAGTGTTGTTCCTCACAGTGACCAGATCTGTGTAGTGTTCTCTGCAGTGCCTCTGAGCCTCAGACCAAGTCTTTCCTGTAGTCACTAGCACAAAGTCAGAATCCTCTAATGTTCCTGCAGTTAAGTTTGAAAACAAAAGAGGGATTGTTGAGATCACACAATGGTTTTCAAAATCATATCTTATACGTCATGTTGTATAGTAAAGCTCAAGTTAAAGCACATATTTACCTCTGTAGCAAACAAATGGAAACCTGTGGTGGCATTCATAATCTTCCCATTTTCCAGTACTTGCGTGGAGCACACAGAGCTCATTGGCTTTAAAATTGTTTGGTTGACCAGAATCCCAGCTCCTAGATTCAGCTCCACTCTGGTTGAACCCATCTGACCACTTCCAGTCAATATGACTGTACAGGCCAATCCAAACCTCAGAGCTGTGACCAGCGGCGGAAACTGTGTCTTTAAGCTTCTTCATTTCTTCAGTGTTTTCAATAGTGGCCAGGTCTGTGTACTTCTCTCTGCAGTAGCTCTGAGCTTCAGTCCAAGTCTTTGCATCAGACACAAAGTGGTACTGATGGAGGAGGCATGTGGAGAAGGTGAGGCACCCTGAGGATGAAACCAGTTATGTTTGTTATGAGGACTCAAATTAATTAATCTCTATATTCAGATTTCCTGTTAGGCATCATACAAACACAATTCACTGACCTGAGAGACACAAGACACCAATGAAGATCCCGTCCATCCTGATGCTGCTCTGTGGACTGTCTGTGCCAGTGTTCACCACTAACACCTAACTTAAATAGTTATAATGCAGCTTTAGGGAAATGTAACAACAGCTCCTCCTCTTCTACTGACAATACTCAGTGTTCTGTTGAATTCTATATGCAAAAAGGCAAAGATGCAACTAACAACAGTGTTCTCATTTACCTCTGGAGGCATCTCACTATGCAGATAGTTCTGATCGTATCTGCCTCCACCCCTGTGCAGCTGGTGAGTGAATGAATGTCTGTTTTCCTTGCTCACACCGTGGATCCAATGATACCTCTGTGACAGGGATGTTTGAAATGTTTATCTATTAATGTTGTGATCACCTATAATTCCATCCAATATGTAGATCAGATGAAAACAAGGATGAAAAGAGAAGAAAAATAAATGATGATGATGAGTATACTGCTATGCATTATTTTCATTATAACAACTATTCTGACAATAGTTCCTGGTCTCTCTCTCTCTCTCTCTCTCTCTCTCTCTCTCTCGCTCGCTCTCTCTCTCTCTCTCTCTCTCTCTCTCTTTGTCTTAGTTTCTTAGTTCTAATAAAGAGGTTTTTCTCTATAATCTTACAAGTTCTCAACTTTACTATGTAAAGTGCCTTGAGATAATCTATTTTATGATTTTATGCTAAACAAATTAAATTGAATTAACTCATTACCCAATAGCATATCCTCAGGCTGAAACCCTACTGTATATTGAAACCTGTCTTCAGGTATCCAGGTTTCATCTTTACAACATGGATGTTTTCATGGAGACACAATTTGCACCACATTTCTCAGATCCAGTCCTTCTGGGCCCGAGCACCAACTCAGCCCCAGCATGTTGTTCGTTTCCTGATCTCAACCAAAAACAGCAGCTCTACAGCAGCAATGTCTGGAAGAATAATTTAACATCCTGAAATAATTAAACAGTCAATTCAGAGTCAACATGATAACTCTTCTTTCCATTGTTCTGGCTGCTTTGCATTGTAAATCCTCTCTAGCAGGAGTTCTTTGTATTGACTCATCTCCATCGTGGTCATTTGATGTCATCAAACTCAGTGTTTTTTACTGAGTTTATACCCTATATAATGGAGTCATTGTTTCCCACAATGTTTCATGAAAAGTAGTGTACAACCAATGTTCACGAACCAAACAATATATACCATAATGCATTTCACTCGTGGTGAAGAGACGGGAGGAGCGAGGGCAGCAGGAACAGCCTGACCTGTCGTTCTAATGTTAATGGAAGCAGAACGGTGCATCACAGCACAAAGTGGGGGAAACTAGTTTATTTCCACATTTAAAGATGATCATCCAACATGTGTTTTTACATTAAATCTGCAAAATAAACATTTAAAATTTACTTTGGGATTTTCCATAGTTCTCTATATAACTTAGTATCTCATAATAATGGGTAGTAAGTCATAATTATGAGATGCTAAGTCATAATTATGAGATACTCATTTTTTTTTTCATCACAGTGGCGGACTTCCATAAAAAACAAACTGATAAGGAATAAAGAAACTGATAAGGAAATAAAAGCAACACCAAAGTGGTGTAAAGCAGAGTCTAAGTGACTGAAAGGGGAAGTTATGTGGACAAAATTTCCACGTGTAAACATACTTCTCCCAGCTCATGGAAATCCAGTCTTTAAAATGTCACACCCAAGAAAAACATCACTGAGGTCACAGAACTCTGTCGGCTGTGTTTCCTGCTCATGCAAACAACTTTATTTTCAGCTGCTGTATCTTTGCATTGAGCTTGTGCCAATTCAAATTTATTTCTGAATAAATGCAAAAGTGTACTTGAGGTTGTCTGGAAAGCTCCGATCAAGGGCATTAATGAGCCCAAACAGCATGATGAGCCCCATTATCACCCTTCCCAAGTTGTCCATGACTTTGATGCCTTCAATCACGATTCCCACGTCCTCTGGCTCCACATCTCCATCTCTTCAGACAGTGTATGTCCCCCTGATTGCTAGCAATGTCCCTCTCTGCACCCTCAGTGGCGGTGGCCTAAACGACCCAAATACAAGACACTTTTTAAGTACAATGCTGAACAACACAATAGAGAATTACAAACAAAAATATAAAGTAGAATTCTTACATGAACTGCAGTTTCATAGAAGGAAGTTCATCAGTTGTTGGGTCAAAATCTATGGAAGCCCATTTCAATGTGATGAAGAAAATACAAATCCTGTTTCTCATATTATTACTTAGTATCTGATAATTATGAGATACTAAGTCATAATGATGACACAGAGCCGCTGTTTCGCATGTTTCGGTCAATATTACAGAATGCACATTATTTGACAGCAGGAAACATTAAATATATTTACTCACCAAGATTTGTTCTTCCACCTGCGGCAGTGACTCTGGCTTGCGGCTCAAAGCAGACTGAGAAAATGGCCGCCAAAGAAAATCTGGAGAATCAACCACTAGGGGCAGTCCCCCAATTAAACTAATTTATTTTGCGTTCATGCATGTGGTGAGTGAAACAATTAAAATATTTTGTGTTACATCTGTAAAATATATATGTACACTATTTTAATGGATATATATGAGTAAAGCAAACAATATTTAAATGTGTCACGTCTACGAAGGGCTTGAATCATTTTATAAATAAATAATATATTAGAGAAACAAACATTATATAATTAAAACCCAACCCTTCTGACTGATTGTCTCCTTGTGTATTTGCAGTTCATTCTCAAACACGCAAACAAAAGCTTGTGTGTAAAAACCCTGGTCATCAGGGTCTGGAAGCTCTCGGATGGAGAAAGGTCTCGAGCCTGCAGCCTGCGCTGGGCCTCCAACGTGCTACTGTAACATCGGTAAGAGACGCTTCTTCCCCACGAGGCTTCAGGAAAGGTAAGAGAGGGAGGGGTTAACTGTTCTACATATAAACTGTGCTTTCAGGAGTGTACATTCATAAAGACGTGTGGAAGAAGCAACCAACATATCTAGATCATGAGTACACACTAATACTCCCAAAAACATGTAGAAAGTCTTTATGTTGATATACTGCATATAAAAACAAGATTCTATGGATTAGTGATAATCAGTTAAACTGTCCCATCAACATGGTGTAACATCCTCTGCCCTTAACCCTCACCAAGAGTAAGGAAAAACTACTAAAATCCCTTTAAACAGGGTAAAAAGAACGTAGAATCCTCAGAGAGAAAGTTGAGAGCTCTGTGTGAGAGTTCAATGTTTCCCAATCTCTATAAACAGATTATGTGTGTGGAGTTGTTAAACTTCCTGTTTCATTATAAAGTTCTAGTTTCATGGGTTTGACTGTTGATATCAGAGACAATTATTTAAAAAACGAACATGAAGGCAGAGGTCAAGGTCTGTGACCTACATTTCCGATAATACAACTTTAAAGCATTTTTAAATCTGCATTTAAATGTTTTTACAGAAAGATACTAGAAGTTAAACTAGAGGATATTGGTTGATTAGAATTTGAAAATCCCACTATACCATGGGATAAATAAGAAAAACAGCCCATCACTAAGTCTACTAGAGAGGAGGCAGAAAGACTAAAACACCTGGGCATAGTAGCAAAACCTCGGTCAGTGACTGTAAGTACAACTCAGCTTGACAGTAGTGACTCAAGCAAGCTAACGTCGACACTAAGTTACAGGCTGACCGTGCTGCTATTAGAGAACTGACTGCACAATCTCATAGGAAAGCAATGTATGGTCTCATGTGCTATCATTGGAGTCCCTCTTAAAAAGTTGCTTTACTCAGGGGCCCAAGGGACTATGGTAGAGAGAGCATGGATAGACAAAGCACTCCCCAATGTCCGAATCCTGCCTCTCGAATCCCTCCTTTCCGAGCAGCCTTTTGAGATCTCTGCAGTTAAGGGCACAGACTTTCCTCTTGCTGGCTGGATAGACGTTTAAATTCAGGTCTGTAGTGAGAATTATGGACATGTCAACATACAAGTGCCACTGTTAATCAGCAGGAACAGCCTGATCTGTCCTCTGTTGTGCGAATTTGATCTAAGATACAAGTTGTGGGTTTAGAAGATGAGATTATTTTGAGGTGATAGGAGAGAAGCTGTCTAAATAATTGGTAAGATTCTCAGCTGTTTCTGAGATTTATATTCATGATAGGGTATTATTGCCAACTGAGGGCAGGAGATGGCTGATTTTATTTCTAATAGTTAGAATCTTATCATTAAAGAAAGTCATAAAGAGGTTGCTATTCAGGGTTTGAGGAAAACTGGGTTCAGTGTTGAAATTCTGAAAGTAGGTTCTCTTTCTCATTTTGCAAAAGCTAAAACTCTTATTTGCATTTTTGTTACATCCAAGGCATGAATTACAGTCATATGTCAATGTCAAAACTCAAACAGGATCAAGACATGCTACTTAGGTCAGAATACTCCACGTTTTAATTCAATGGTTGCGTATTCATACTATGATCTTCTTTAGGTTAAGTTAATCACAAAATCCTGTTTACATGACAGTATTTTATTCCGATTATTTCCTTAATCTGGTTAATATCAGAATGTTGTAGCCCCTGAAAACGCATCCACTGAATAGGACATTTGCTTTACTGCTCTAAAAGTGAGTTTCATTACAAAGCTTTGGAGTTTATCAATCAGTGACGCAGATTTCAATCATATCACATGATCATCCTATTATTTAAACTTAACTTCATGTTATATACTCGGCCCAGCTGCCATATGAGCTAGTGCAGTGCCGATTCTAAACCTGCATGTTCTGTCCTCTCGTCCTGTGTTAATGCTCCGGAGCTGCTTCAGAATAATTCCTTGTCATTAGTGAGTCCTCCTCAAACAGCCCCTACTGGTTGCTACAGAGCACTGGTCGCCTGTTTTTTTTATTTTGAACGCCTCACTTGTCCAAATCTCACCAAATTCGGCACTGCTCTTCCTCTGGTGTGAAGCCAATGAGATGAATGGTTCCAGAGATATGCCTTCCACACACAGACATACATTGATTCCAGTTGTTTGTGTTTATTTTCTATGTTCACGACTCTCAGTAGAATTAAAAGGTTTAATCTGAGGAAACAGTGCTTTGAGAGGTACTAACCCCCATAACTGCCATCTGATACCATCCTTTCTTTCGGTTGAGCTGCTCTCCCATCTCTTCCTGCTCTGCAAAGTTTGACTATATAGGAGCACATGATGAGTGTGTTTGTCGGCTGTCTATCTGGGTTAAGGATTTGGTCCTTATGAATAGTCATTGTGAGCACTCCGCCTCGGGGACGGAGCGGCAGACAGAGCTCTCTGTTTGTTTACCGAAAGAAGCTGGAACAACTTGCCTCTAAACCCAGTGTCATATAAAAGCAGGAGGGGGGAGGGGGAGGAGAAGGAGGGGGGATGATGGAAGGCAGAGGCAAATGAGTGGGGGGCACACAGAACAGACCCCATGCAGCGACGAGCGATAGCACCACGGCATGAAGGGAAATAAACCTCACATCAAAGCCCACTTGGAATGGAAGACAGAGCAGGAGTGGGTGGTTGGATACAGATAGTTTGAAAGTTTCTTTTTTTCACGAGTAGACAGCATATTCAAGGTTGTTCAATTATTCATGTTCGGGGATGCTCTCTGAGCCCTTTCACTTCTCATCCGACAAGACTAACAAGACCTTCACAGTGTTACCGAGGGGATGTTTGTTTACACGGATCAGAGTCAGTGCACAGGGGAAAATAAGCTCACTTGAGTCAGATGATGGCAAACAGATTTTGGGTGTGCAGAGTGTGCAGACGACCAGCAGGGGGCAGTCACATGCTATGAGACACCGGTCAGAGAGGAATTCCTGCACTGAACAAATCTGGAGAGAGGCTTTCTAGTGACAAGACTTCTTTCGTTCACCTCTCTGAGGCGGCAGCATCACAGACAGCTCTGGCGTTTGCGTATGATACCTGGCGAGGTTGGAGCTGAGGTGAAGTTGCCTGGCGAATCCAGATGTTGTAGGTGGGAGTGTAGGATGCATGCCACACGATGCTCAGCCCTTCAATTTGCTCCATTGGCAAACTGATAGGTCCAACAACGTCCACTGTTGGAAAACCTCACCGTAACTTTGAATGTTTTTTTTATTCCTGATGGTAGATATTGCTCGGTTAGTGACCATTGGTTGTACGCTATTTCCCAATGCATTGTGGGAAACAATGGAAAATATATAGGGTTTAAAAAATGTCACTTAACAGTCGGACAGTGATTAGTGAGGTATTTACATTACTGCAACAACACGGTCCTGTAGATTCATGCTATACAACATCCGGAGAATACGCCCCCTTCTCAGTCAGAAGGCGGTGTAGGTTCTGGTCCAGGCCCTGGTCATCTCACACCTAGACTACTGTAACTCCCTCCTGGCAGGTTTACCTGCTACTGCCATCCGACCTTTGTAGCTCATCCAGAATGCAGCAGCTCGACTGATTTTTAACCAACCTAAATTCACTCACACTACTCCGCTCCTCCGCTCCCTTCACTGGCTACCAGCGGCTGCCCGCATCCGGTTCAAAACACTAGTACCTGCGTACCATGCTGTGACCAGATCAGGTCCAGTTTACATCCAGGACATGGTCAAACTTTACACCCCAGCCCGTTCACTCCGCTCTGCCTCGACTAATCGGCTTGTTGCTCCTTCACTGCGAGCTAAACACTCATCAAAATCACAACTGTTTGCTGTCCTAGCTCCTAAATGGTGGAATGAGCTCCCCATTGACATCCAGACATCTGAAAGTTTACACATCTTCCGCCGAAAACTAAAAATACACCTCTTCCGACTGTACCTTGAATAAATTTTTTTTTTTTAAATTAAAAAAAACAACAAAAAAAACCAACACTAACCACTTTTGAAACTAACACTTTGGTAGCACTAAATGGCACTTACCAATAGCACTTTGTAGTTTTGCTTTATTTCAAAGAAATTGTACTGTCTTGATTCTTGTTGTTCTGTGTTTGTTCCCTCGGGGTTGAATGCACTTATTGTAAGTCGCTTTGGATAAAAGCGTCAGCTAAATGAAATGTAATGTAATGTAATTTCTGACACAGACTGGCTCGATGGCATGGCTACTGGAGTGAGGGCACCTGGTCAGTGGTGCTTGTGTTGTGACTTGTGAGGGACGAGTTTTGTTGGGCTATGGAATGATGGTGTGTATTTCCTGGTGGGGATTGATTGATATATTGTTCTGTCAGAATCCCACAAGATGCAAGATGCAAAAGAAAGCTCCATGGCACAGACACGCACAGACATGGCACAGACACGGCTCTCTGGCTGTGATGCCATCTGGCCCCCCGGTGCCTTGCCTGGTTTGCACCTGCTCAGCCTCTATCGGACATAGTCCAGTTTATGTGTGTGTGTGGGGGGGCTTGTCGGAGGGAATGTCTCACAGCAGCTCCTCACACATATCAGGCTGGTTCTGGATTTCAAAACGTGTGTCAATGTCGGTGTTTAAGTTGTGGGTCCACTTGCTCTGCAACAATGTTGTCTTGATTTACACACAGTCAGTGTTTGTTTGCTTCATTAAAGTTTTGTTTTGTGTTCACGCTACACAATTCTCCCTCCTATCTGTCCTTATGCTTACACTTGGCCTTGATTATACCATTCTAATTCGGTTTGTTGATTGCTTTAAGGGAAGTCCCAGTGCTGTATCGTGGACTTTTCAAAATCAGGAGCCACAGAGGGGCCAATTATTTGTATAGAACATCCAGTCAAAATTACGGATTCAGTAAGATGTCAGTAAGTCATTCCTTGTTTACAGTTAGCTCTATATCTTTGATTGAGGTTGGCTCAGTGGAGGTCTGAAAGCAGGGTAACATTATTTTATAAATCATGTTAACATTATCAAATAAATCGACAGAGCTGTCAGTCACAGGATGGCACCACGGTGGAATACATACTGCTGCTTCTCCTCTGCACTATGCACTGAAACCGGGGCATGGTGGTGCATCACTAAACCTCAGCCCAGCGTCTAACACTACCCGACTGAAGGCTGCTGCTAGATCTTTATCAGCCAGAGGGACACTTCTCGTCAATTATTAGCCACTTTGCACAATATCTTTGGGTTTGGCCTTAAATATGTTTAATTATTCACTTACATTTAGTAAAATATATTTGTTTTGATTATAACAACTGCCAATTTGCCCTAATTTTCCTTCGGGATCAAAACAGTGTCTGTCTGACTGAGCTGTTTTGTGTTTTATTTTGCTATCTAGATAAGTAGCAATGAAGACAATGCTGGATAATGATGCTACAAAAGTTGCTAGGCTACAGTTTGGAAGGATATTTCACAGAATGATTAAAAACTTTGACCTCTATGTTTCACTAGATGATAATTAGAAGAGGAGAATAAAACATTCACTTCCTGTGGTGAGGCAAATTACATGAGTTCAACTTTGATGAACTCTGACCAGCTACATTCCCCCTGCATTTGTGTATGTGTGACCGTGCCCTAACTTTTCTGGAATGATGTGTCATGACCTGCCCCTGGTGAAGGACTTTGGATTTCCCTGAGTTTTGTATTATAATCCTTGACGTACACTTCCTTGTTTGCCTCTGCATTAGTTACTTTCTTGTGATCCCTCATGCACGTTGTTTTCATTCCTGTTCCCCTTCCTGACACTTCTTGTGATTGTCTCCACCGCCTCCTTTTGTGGAAAGAAATTCTCTCTGTTTCCCTTTGTCAGGTTATCTGTTGACATCCCTTCGTTTCTCTGTGCTCCAGATCTGCTTCTTCTGCTGTTTCCCGGTTTGTTCCTTTGTTTTCTGGGGTTTTGTTGACTTTGGATTTTTATTTCACTCCCCTGCTTACTTACACTGTAAGTCTGCTTTTGTTATTAAATTCCCACATCCTACCAGCCTTGTCCTTTGCTCTGATAAACATCAAACCTTGACATTTTGTCTTGAAACTTTCTTGTTGTCACTTAAAAATTATGATTAACAGTTGTGATATAGAACGGATTATCCATCACAGTGACAGACATCACTGCGTTGGAAAGGCATGTTTTTGACTTTCCAGGGAGAAACACTTGATCCAAAACTCAGACTGACTCTACAGCTGAAGACCCCGGGCTTTAACCTTGAGCGTGGAATAACTTGTGGGAGTTCTAATCCACTGCCAGGTTTGTTGATGTGACAGCGCATCATTACCCCTCATCCCCCACAGACGAGCATGCCAGTCTCTGCACTCCACCAACACACGCTCCCTCCATCCCTCTCCACCTCCTCCGCCTCCTTTCCTTGCCGCCCTCCCTTGACAACAATTAAGACGTTTGCCTTGCACAGTAAACAAATCTGTCACAATTAGCGTGGTTGCAGCAGGGTGCGTTTCAGGGGCTTAGCTTGGGTCCAGGGTGGTGGAGCTGCGGCGGCGGGTGGTGGTGGTGGTGGTGGGGAAGTGGAGGCACTGGGAGGCTCTTGCGTCGGAGCTCCGATGTTTAGCTCTGTTGGAAATAAAAACCCCAGGGGAGAGCGGCCTGTTTGATTGAGTGGGAGTTGCGGGCGGGAAGGCTGCTGGAACGTGGCCCGGCTCTCGGGGGAAATCTGACAAATGGAAACGTATTGTGAGAATTCCCAAAGCAGAAACTTCCATCAAGCGGTGGCAGAGTAAAACTGCTGCGATGTGTTTATTGCTGCACTGAAGAGGGTTTACAGATGTTGAAAGTTAATGGAGCTGAAGCCTTTTTAATGTGCGGGAGGACGATTTCATCACCGTCTGACAGTGGGGCTTGTTCTGGTACTCAGTTTTACTGGGGAGGTGTATTGTGCTGTCATGGTCAAAGTGCTGTGTCGGACGCTTTAACCACAGCAAGACAGACACTGACACTGAATATATCTGCACTCCTGTCAATAAGGAGGGGTCAGCATTACTGAAACTAGACCACTCCAACCATTTAAAGATAATTGAGGATCTTTAAATGGTTTTAATATCACATAATTGTTGATCTAGAGTTGTATTTTCACCGAATGGTTGAATAGCTGTTTCTTTTCAATACCTTTGAATGCGGAGTATGATAATTCCTATAACTCAGTTTTTATTATTTCACCATTGCAATGAAAGAGAATTGCGATTCGCTGTTGAACCATTTATGCAACTATTGACCGTGTGGTATAAAATGCATTCATCTGCTTGGACGTAAACGGGTGTATCTAAAGTAACATAAGTCGGTACAGTGCAGCATGTACACGTTGTTATGCATGGAGGCACAAACATTCAAACACTTACTGGTTAAGTAGCCTGCAAAAACAAGCCTGAAGATTCATTCGTTCATGCACTGGTGGAGCTAGGGACACAGGGATCCTAGTTTACCTCCTGTCGGGGTGTGTGTTCAGCAGCCATGGTGAGTTATCAAGCTGATCACTTTTAATCTGGGATGACAGAGCGTGACTGCAGGGGCAGGGAGCTGTCTGCAAGGGACGAGAGGAGGGGAGGCCCCCCCGCTTGGTCCCTAATAGATGGTCACACCTTTTAGACCATGTAAGAGGAGATACTTGTGTGTGTGTGTGGGTGTGTTGGTGGGTGGGTGGTTGGCTGGGTGGCTGGGTGTGTGGTTAAAGGTGTGTGCTAGCGTCTAAAAGTGCTTTATGGTTCCTGAACTGAAGTAATATCAAGGGGTTCAGTGAGGTCGATTATTGGCTGCCTCATTACTGTGGCAGAACATCCCATTAAACTGTAGTGGTGGTGTGACTTACATTGGATGAAGGTGGGTGTGTGGGTGTGTGTGCTTGACCATAGAGCCTGGAAATTATTGCAGAACAATTACAAAATCTTATTTCAATAAATACTTTTTGACATTTCTGCTCCTTCTACTTTTCTTAAAGCTGCATTAATCAATATTTAATATTAAGGATTCACACCCTGTCCACACTAACCCAGATATTTCGCAGAACAAACTTTTCCCTCTGCGTTTTTTTCTCTTGTCCACAAGCAAATTACATTTTAAGTCTCCAAACCCGAGAATGACCTCTAATTACAAATTAGCAGCAAAATTTAGCATCACTGAATCAAATTACCGACATTCACAGGAGTCTGCCTCACCTGATGTTACTTGTACCAGGGCGTCCTTCTTCTGAAGCATTGGTGATGTAATCTTATCTCCACCTACAGGCCCGGCATGTTTGTTTGAGTGTTGTCATTTTAGTTGTCTCGCCTGGATTGAGATATTTCACGGCTTAAAATACTTCTAATAAAACAATGTTACTTCTAGTAGCAACAGTGAGGTTATCACAGTAGTTAAACGCTTCACAGGGTTGTTAAGTGTCTTTCGGCTCATTTTCTACCTCAGCAGTTTTAGCTCACTCTGTGCTTTCATCAGTCCTTTCCAGATGCTGCAAACAGCTGTTCAAAATGACCTTGTTGGCGACAATTAAATGAATGCTAACTTGATTAAGTGTGCTCTGGAGGTGAGTGTTTGCCGACACTCTAACCATCACATCGTTCTGATGTGGTTATGCCGTGTTTGCAGACCGTTTGAGGTGCATATTGCAAAATAGCATTGATCAGACAAAGCAACATTTCAATTAGTTTGGAGTTTTTTACTCGTCACCTGATGAATTTTGCTCCTTTTTTTCGGTCTCTACTCGAGATGGAATGGAATGAACATTTCTGATCACAGTGACAGTGTCTAAAACGATCACAGCTTTCAGTGGGGGAGGAAGTACTCAAACATTTTTGTAAAAAATACAAACAAATAGACAAAAAAGTAAAAGTACCACATTTACTTTTCTAATTTAGTTAAAGTAAGTAAAGTAGAAGTAGTAAATATGTTTTCAAAATACAAGCACATGCAGAAAGTGGCCTTTCCCCTCCTGCATGTGTGGGACCATGAGCTACTCAGGGCTGTAGGGTGTATTTTAGGACAAAGAAGAACCATAGAAGAAGAGTTGTTTAGCATCTAGGTCTGCTAAGCAGTGTTGCCAACTCCTCAGTAAGGAAAGTAGCTATTGGCTGATCTAAAAGTCGCTAGAAGTTGCTAAATGACGTCATCGCCTAATTTTCATAATTTTAATGGTCGCTGTAGGACGTACAAAAAGTGAGAAAAAAATATCCTAAATATGTTTAGAACTACAATGAGCTTTATTCTACGGAAGCGTATTGCATTCACTTGAAAAACTAAATTCTCTTTTTTTGAGATAATTATAGGTTCTCAATAAAAAAAAAAAAATTAAAAACAGAACTTTTTTTTCAAGTGAATGCAATACGCTTCCGTATTCTTCTGTTGATTCTTGTTTTGTATTTGTTATCTTTCCATTGACATAGGCCATCACATCTCAAAATAACTTCCTGACTTTAATGCTGTGTCTAGACCCACAAACAAAATAAATTTAGTCCTATATTGCTAAATGTTAGAATATCAAATTTAATCAAAAGGCTGTTAAGTGGGGTGGAATTGCTGGCTCTACGTCCAACCCTCCTCCTTTATCCGGGCTTGGGACCGGCAACATTTTTAGTCTGGAGGACGTGGAGCTTGGCTCTCCTCTCTCTCTCTCTGCTCTGCCTGCAAGGCTACTGGGAGACTGACCGCCTGTGAGTGCTCCGGGACGGCGGTGGGGCTCTTGGCGGCACCCGCTGCTCGTTGAGGACAGTAACTGCAGAACGATACGTGCTTTCACGTCAGTCACCAAAACACCAGAAAGTCTCCAACAACACCAGAAAAAGTCGCCATGAGGCTTTGGAAAGTCGCCAGATTTAGCGACAAAATCGCCAAGTTGGCAACACTGCTGCTAATGCATCAACTGAGTCAGTACCAGTATGTGTGCTGGACATTTACCAGCTGCAAGTTCTGTGGGAAAGAGAACAGCTTTCAGTAAGTTAGATATGAGAGCTGCTTGTTAGAGGTTTCATGACATCTTGAGGCAAACCAATCTAAGTTTCCACATAGAACTAAAATCATGAGTGACACCTAAAGCATCTGGCATCACTGTAGATAGCAGCAGACAGTGCCTCAGCCAAAATGCAGGCAGGAGTAAGGGCATACAACTCTGCTTATTGTGCTGCAAGGCAAAGCCTGCACGTCTACTATCTCTGTCTCCAGAGTCACAGCATGACCGGCAAGGTGTTGTGTGTCTGTGTGTCTCATCATCGAACCAATGCAAAACAAAATGACATCAGAGTTTTGAATAGGATTTGTTCCAGGCCTAGGGGAGGTGACGGTGTCGATCGAAACTTCATAATGATGCGGGAGCCGCTCATCATCCATATCAACCAGTTGAACCAGTGGAACCAGTTTGGCTGGGTTCAAAGGTGGAGTCCTGTGAACTGAGATGTCAGAGCTGGACAAAATGGTCGCTTCACGACCTGATCTACATGCAGCTGTGATGGGTTTGTGTAGCAGAGGTGTTTAAAATGTGTCACGGAGCATGTTGTGCCTGCGTGCACTTGTAACCTGTTGCGCATGCGCTTAATAAAACGGTCTCGTGTTCCCAGACCAAGAGAGAAGAAGGTGCTCTGATTTTTCCTCCCGTGATAATTAGTTAACCAATCTGGTGACTGCAAACGGATAGACCGCTGCAGAGATGTCCACCGCAACAGGTTATGGGCCCAGTCAAACAGGCCAGAGGTGGTTCAGACTTTTATTCGACGGTGATGAGAAAAGTTATGAACTCTGGGAGACGAGGTTCCTCGCGCACATGGAGTTGCGTCACCTCAGAGAAGTTATCCTGGAGGACCCGCGGATAGATGAGGATGACGACGATGCTCTCGCCGAAGATGAGACGAAGAACGGTGAGGCATATGCAGAGCTGGTGCAATGTCTGGACAACAAGAGCTTATCGCTGGTGATGAGGGACGCGAGACGTGACGGGAGAAAAGCACTGAATATTCTCCGCGAGCACTATGCGGGAAAGGATAAACCCCGTGTGGTGAGTTTATATTGTGAACTTTCCTCGCTCCAGAAGGCCAGCAATGAAACTGTCACGGACTATATTATTCGAGCAGAGACAATATTCACGTCATTGAGAAGAGCAGACGAGCAAATAAGTGACGGGCTTCAGATAGCTATGGTGGTAAAGGGGCTACCTGAATCATACAAGCCATTCGTCGTGCACATCACCCAGACAAATGACACTGTAACGTTCGGCGAGTTTAAAACAAAACTGCGGAGTTACGAGAGTACTGAAAAATATGGGAAGAGTGACGTGAATGTTGAAGATGACAACGTGATGAGGATGAGCGGAGCAACGAGGTCACGAGGACGAGGAAGAGGAAAGAAAATGGACCTGGCTGATGTCGAGTGTTACACGTGCGGCAAAAAGGGACACATGGCCAGGACATGTCCTGACGAATACCAGGTGAGAAGAGAGGAACGAAGATGGGACGCGCCACAGCGAGGAAGGGGACGCGGCCGGGGACGAGGCCGTGACCATGTGAAGAAAGCTGATGGAGAGACGGAGGCAGAGCCCACATCTTTCTGTTTCTTCAGGATGAGTGACTGTCCCACACAAAGAGGAAACAAGAAGGGTCTCATGGTCGACTGCGGAGCGACAACACACATGATCAACGACGCCACGAAGTTCATAACAGTTGACAAAAGCTTCAGACCCAAGGACCACATGATCGAGCTTGCTGACGGATCCAAGGTGAGCGGGATGGCGAGGATGAGGGGAGACGCCGAAGTTTACTTGCTGGACAGCGAGGGACGACAAGTGAAAACGAGGCTAAAGCAAGCACTCTACATCCCCTCGTTTCCACAAAACATCTTTTCAGTCAAAGCAGCAACAGCCAACGGAGCTGAGGTCCGCTTCAAGGACGGTAATGACTGGCTGGTCCACAAGGAAGGTACTAAGTTTAAAATGGATGTGTATGGTAGGTTGTATTACCTTAGCACAGTGGAGAATGAAAATGTTGATGAAGTGTATGGTTGTCATGACATTCAAACGTGGCATAGGATACTAGGTCATTGCAATTTTGAGGATGTTGCAAAATTAGGAAAGGTGGTTGAAGGGATGTCTATTAAAGGGAAACATGACAAGTCCAATCAAAACTGTGAAATATGCACACAGGGAAAGTTTACACAAAGCAGAAACAGACAGGCAGACGCTAAAGCTACAACCGTATTAGAGCTAGTACACACAGACCTATGCGGTCCTATAGATCCAGCAGATAAAGACGGATACAGATATGCGATAGCATTTACTGATGATTACAGTGGGATGATTTTTCCATATTTTATTAAAGCAAAGAGTGACACGACAAAAGCTACAGAAAAATTCATAGCAGATGTAGCTCCATATGGAAAAATAAAGTGCATAAGATCTGATAACGGCACAGAGTTTACCGGGCAGGAGTTCCAGTGTTTACTTAGGAGTAAAGGGATAAGGCATGAGAAGAGTGCACCCTACTCACCCCATCAGAATGGAACTGCCGAAAGAGGTTGGAGAACATTATTTGAGATGTCTCGATGCATGCTATTGGAGAGTAACCTCCCAAAGAAATTGTGGACATATGCTGTACAGACAGCAGCTCAAATCCGCAACAGGTGCTTCAGTAAGCGGCTAGAGCAGACACCTTACTGTGTTTTCACAGGAAAAACACCTAACCTATCCAACATGAAAATATTTGGCTCTGAATGCTACGTATATAAGCAGGATAAGAAAAAGCTGGACTCTAGATGCGAAAAGGCGATCCTTGTAGGCTATGACAAATATAGTCCAGCATATAACGTGTACTATCCTGAGACAGGAAAAGTCCTAAAACATAGGCTGGTGAAATTCATCACCAAAGGTAGCGCAGAGAGCCAGACTCAGACAGATTGTGACATGGGGAATGACACTGAGAGTCATGAAGATACACCACAGCAGATAGTCAACCAGGGTCAGGGACAGCCTAAGGAAAGTAAAGAGTCCAATGTTGAGGAGGCTGATGAGGCAGGTCCGACCCAGACAGATAGTACTCAGAAAGAAGAGGGAGAAAGGAGATATCCTACGAGACAGAGAAAGGCTCCAGACTACTTAAAGGGGTACCAGTGTAAAGCTGATTGTAAAAATGACGAATGTGAAAATGTAGATTATTTCTACAGAGTGGCTTATGATGTACCTAAAACACTTAAAGAGGCAATGGACTCTAAGAAGTCAAAAATGTGGGCTGACGCGATGAAAGAGGAGATGAACTCTTTGACAGAGAATGACACTTTCACTCTGACCCTACTGCCAAGAGGCAAACAAGCAGTGGGAGGTCGCTGGGTATATGCAGTGAAAGAGAGCCCAGATGGATCTGAGACTTGTAAAGCCAGATATGTTGCAAAGGGGTATGGTCAAGTGGAAGGGATCGACTATAAAGAGACTTTTTCACCGACAGCCAACATGACCTCTGTACGAGCATTAATGCAGGTGGCTGTACAGGAGGATCTCACCCTACATCAAATGGATGTGAAAACTGCTTACCTCCATGCTCCAATGGACTGTGAGGTATTTATGGAGCAACCGGAAGGTTTTGAAATCAAGTCAAACACAGGGGAACACTTAGTGTGTAAACTCAACAAGTCATTGTATGGTTTAAAACAGTCCGGACGTAACTGGAACAAGTTACTCCATGATCATCTTACAGGGAATGGTTTTGTGCAAAATGATGCTGATCATTGTGTCTACAGCAGAAAATCTGAGAATGAGAAAGTGATTCTGTTAGTATGGGTAGATGACTTAATCATAGCAGCGAGTAACAACACCTTACTCAGTGATGTAAAAGAAATGTTGAAGAGAAGGTTTAAGATGAAAGATATGGGTCCACTTAAACACTTCCTGGGTATCGATTTCAGACAGAGTGAGGGAGAGATCAAAATGACTCAAAAGAGACACATAGAGAAGATATTAACCAAATTTGGAATGTCTGAATGCAAACCCAGATCCACCCCATGTGAGCAAAAGTTAAACTTTGACAGTGAGGGTGAGGTTATTGATTCAACAGGATATAGAGAGATAATAGGTAGCTTGATATACATTATGACATGTACCAGACCTGACCTGAGCTGGGTTGTTAGCAAACTATCTCAATACCTAGCAGAACCAAAGCAACAGCATTGGGCTACAGCAAAACACCTACTGAGGTATTTAAAGGGTACTATAGATCAAGAACTACACTACCAGAAATGTGAGGAAAGCCCACTACAGCTGGAGGGATATACTGATGCTGATTGGGCAGCCGACAGGGATGATAGGAGGAGCACAAGTGGATACTGTTTCAGCTTAACTGAGAATGGTCCAGTTATATCGTGGAAGAGTAGGAAGCAGCCAACAGTGGCATTATCCACCTGTGAAGCTGAGTATATGGCACTAGCAGCTACTACTCAAGAGAGCATGTACCTTGTACAACTACTTAGAGGAATAGATAGTAGCCAGCATGTACCAGTAAAGATATATGAGGACAACCAGGGGCGATAGCTTTATCTAAGAACCCAGTATGCAGACAGAGAAGCAAACACATAGATATAAAGTATCACTTTGTACGGTCTGCACACGCAGAAGGGAAGATATCTATAGAATACTGTCCTACTGCAAACATGGTTGCTGATGTCTTTACCAAGCCAGTGACAAAGGCTAAGTTTGAAAGTTTCAAGGGGTATTTGTTTGGAATGTAAATGTGAACTGGCAGATGAAAAAGTTTTGAAGTTTTTAGAACACTGTCAGTATACCAAATGTTTTATTTTGGAGTTATGTATTTTTGGTTTTTATTTACCACTATAGAGAGAGCTATACACATGTCTTTGAGTGGGAGTGTTGAGTGAGCAATGCCATGTTATATAGCACAGGTAATGATGTCACGGAGCATGTTGTGCCTGCGTGCACTTGTAACCTGTTGCGCATGCGCTTAATAAAACGGTCTCGTGTTCCCAGACCAAGAGAGAAGAAGGTGCTCTGATTTTTCCTCCCGTGATAATTAGTTAACCAATCTGGTGACTGCAAACGGATAGACCGCTGCAGAGATGTCCACCGCAACAGTAATACACCACAGGGAGCGTCAACAGAGCCAGTGGCTGGTGAATGGAGCCAGGATTTTGGACAGGTGTGTGTGTTTCAGGTGTGGAGGAGAGACAGCAGAGAGCAACTTGTCTAGTGAAAACAGGTGGCATTCATTTTGCAAAACATATTCCAAGTAACTGACTCTCTGCTGTCAGAACTGCAGCTTGGCCAGTGATGCTCTGCGGCTCTTGAGTCTTGTGTACAGGCGCCATGTCGGAGGTCATCGGCGGACTGAAGCAACGTGCTACCACCTGCGAGCACCAGTCCATCAACGTCTCTTTTTGCCACAGCAGCATGTATGGAAGGGGAGCGCTGAAAACCCTTGTGGCGCCTTTTTAAATGTACACTGCTGACACTCAAAGGCGGAAGCAAACAAACATTTGCTGTCTGGGGCCAGTGGGATTGAAAGAAAGGCAGAACACAAATGTGCTACACTAAAGAATTTTTTGATTAGAATGGAGTGAGGCCAGTATATTGTGGAATACAGAAATTGGAGCCTGAACAATTCACTGCTTTAAGATCTTGGATGAAGCTCCATTCGCCATGTCGGCTTTTGAAATGGGGAGAATAGTTGTTTGTACGATTACAGGCTTAATGCCATTAATAACTAGCAGGCAAAGAAAAACTGTTATTGGTACACTGGTAAGCAATATTAAATCCACAGCCAGAACTTCTATGTAACATTTGATTCACAACTAAATTGTGAAGCTCATGTCAACAACTTTATTAAATTTAGTTCCTTTCACCTCAGAAATTTGACCAAATTCAATCAGCTCCGTTTTGACAGATTGTGTGGGGTCCTCCTACTTATCCATCCTTTCCCTGCCCAGGTCTCTGTATCAGAATTGAGCAGAAATAACTGTTTAACTTCTTTTATTTATTTTTCATCTTCAGATCTCTGTAAACTTGCGTCTTCGCAAACCAGTACAGTGTCTGGCAATTCACAAAATCCCTACTTAGTGCAGATGTACTGATGTTTCCGAAGGACTCGACTCAAACCACCTTTGTGATGCTGTGGGCGTTTATAACACAGTCTATTTCTCCAATGTATCAGCTGGAAGCAACGGCAACAGGATAAATATCTTCATTTAAAAAAATTCAAAATGATTATATCAAGAAGTGCACAGAGTAAGAAAAAAAAGAAAAACTGTTAATCCTTGACTTGAGAGTTTGTCTGTGTAGGAACGGCTAATTGATGAGAAATGATTTCTAATCAGTAGTGGACAAAAGCCTCAGTTGTCTTTCTTGTCTTTATGAGTTTATGTCGACAGAGTAGATTCTTGATCTAACATGCACGCGAAGGGTCAAACCAAAACCCTTGAAGTACAATGGAAGCACTTCAGTGTTACACCACATGGGAGGGAGCAGATTACGATCTAGGTCAAGATCCCTGTTCTCCTCATGAGAGTGGAGACTCTCTCGAGGTTCATCTTATCACAGCAGCTCCCGACACAAAGCATCAAACATCTATCCTAACACATTCCTGCTGTGGCCTCAGCTCAACCATATCAAAAGATGTACAAGTCACAAGTTCCCTGACATCACGGTATTATTTATATATGTCGGAAAGGATTCATACACACAGTCAAATAATTTCACTATTATTATTATTATTATTATTATTGGGGTTGTTATATTATTATTATTATTATTTAATTGCTATTGACACAGTGCAGGCTCACGCACGCACACACACACTGCGATCGAGGAGGAGAGGTTATATATAATATAATAATAGAATGATAAATAAAACTTAATAAAATAGACACCAGGAATAAATAGTGATAACACTAAAGCAAAGTAAAATATAACATTAGTTGAAATTTACCAAGACATTTAAAGTTTCTTCAAGCTGGCTCGCAGTTGTGAAATTACCTCATGCACGACTGACAAACACAAATGAGTGAAACCTCAGTGGTAGTAATTGCAATTAGCCCAATTATTGACATGAATGCAGATGAGTCTTGTGACATTGTAGTTACAGTGTGTAGTTGTGCATTTGTCTTTTGGATTCTGGAGCATATCTACAACAAATCCAATGAAATGTGTTGCTTTGGTGATGTGTTATTGTGTCAGAGTCTGTAAACACACAAAGAAGGCAACAGCACAACAACATAAAGAGTAGGAGATACTGAAAGCTTCAGTTTAATTAACATTATTTCTCAAGAAACCATTATGTTTTCCCACCATCACCCCACATCATGCACTGAGGTGAAAGCGAACTTGCTGTGTTTCGTCTTCACACAGTGATTTTCTTCCTACATCAACAAAGTCACCATCTTTGCTCTTATTTTACCCAGATATGTGCAGACTTCAGATTCTCTTAGAGAGCTGAAAAATACCAGAGCTGTCGCTGACTTCATGTTTTCACTGATGCAAAACAAAACTGGCTGCTGCTGTGTCTGATCTCAGCTTTGACTGATGCTGCAACAGTCAAATCAAAGCATGATCATCACACATGGCTTCAATGATGAGGAAAAATCAATAGAATAATAGCTTAGAAACAGTTTTACCCTGATCTTTTTTGGTAAAATCACAAACGTTTCATCTGATGAAAATAACTGGCTCTTCAGCTGCTTGATGTTTTATTCAATACCTTGTTGCCAACATTGGGCCTCACACAAGAACATGCTCATCGTCTTCTCCTAAATTCCTCTAACCTGCTACGTCAGATTCAACAAATGCTTCCATCTTCAGAAAAGTGTGCAAAGGAAAAACACATTGAATGCCAGCTCTGCGTATTTGAGCAACAATAGCATATAAGTATGATTAACGCCCTTATTATACCGTGTAAGGCTACACCTTCTGCTCCATGTGTTGCTCTACCAGCATAGGTGGGCATTCGTGTGTGGCGTAAAAATTACGTCATCATCTTCCTAAAACAACTTAATGTGTTCATGACAGATATAATGTGAGGATGTAATTGTAGACTTCTGAGAGGAGAGATGGAAAAAATCAGAGACATATTTCAGAGTGCATCTCCCCAGTATAACCTCTTAGCCAACGAAATTCAGTAAATATTTCATGGCCCTCATTGGTGCCTGTAGCATCGTCTTTGTGTGTCTATGTGTGTGTGGGTGTGTGTTTGTTTGCAAATGAGAAGTATGGATGAATAAAACAGGTCATGCATCCTCTGAGTGGAGAGACAACTCAGGGGGAAGCAATCCTTGGACGGCGGGAGTCCAGCTTGTTAGCATGCCGCTGAACGCAGCTTTGTTCGTCATGAAATGTTCAGGGATAATTGGGTGTTATGAAGATTAATGTGCATTTGTTTTATAGAGCTGCAGGAGAACCACGAGAAGGGCCTGACGCTCTGTGGCCTCCAAATAGCTCCAGGATTCATTGATCACCTGAATGATCAGCTGAGTTCATTCTTTCATTCATGCATTCCTTCACCAACATATCTCTTCATTGAAAATATTTTGCATATATGTGCACTCAAAAAATTCTTTGACAAAAATGTTCCTTAGAAAATATTTTCATTCTCTTGCAAGGGTGTTATTCGATTGAGCTCATCAGTGTCCAGTGTTTCTCTTACAGAGAAAACCTACCATGTAGCCACCAGGCGGTGATGGAGATGTTTGTGCATTTTAAAAACAGTTGTTACATTTAACTGTAGGCTGTGTAGGAAAACGGAATGCTCCCACTAGTGGAGCCAAAGAGTCTCAATCGCCCACTGGTGACTCGCTGCAGTATAGGTCTTAAGGCCCAATCCTCCATGTAAGTGGATGGGACACAGAAACTCTCTCCAGACATATTTGAATAACATTCTGTCTTTACTCAATTCTCCTGCTGAGCATGAACATTTGGACAAATGCAGTTTAGGGTTTCGATGTAATCGCTAATTGACTTTTGTGTTGGACCTGTCATTTAAATTAAATTAAAGCACATTATATCCAGACTCACTGCAGACACACACACACACACACACACACACACACACACACACACACACACACATACACACACACACACACACACACACACACACACACACACACACACACACACACACACACACACACACACACACAGCGGTATGAAATATTTAAACTGATGCTCCGGTTAAGGAGGTGCAATTACAGGCAGCGTGCTGACAACAGAGGTCATGGAGGGTGCACACCCTGCTATCATCTGCACACCTCCCACTTGTGCATAAAAGCACAATTCGAGGCAGAGGGTGGGGCTATGTTCAAGATCACACGGACGTTTTTTTAAGTGCTGCCAAATCAACTCCGACACTGTTCCTTTTAATACATATCATCAGCATTGACTGAATTATTCAACATTTTCCAGGCTCCTGCATTATTTAGTGTTGACTTTTAATTTGTTTTGTTGCAATGACCAAATAAATAAGACATAACTAACTGTGGTTCCTAGGAGGGTGTATATTGTGCGGTAGAAAAAACAACAGTGTTTTCACTTCTAAAACTTTACTACAGTTCAAGTTTGTCGATTCTCAAGTTGTACGAGGAGAAAAGAAAACTATAAGAGTCAGAAAATGGAGCAACATGCACACAAACCCGAGGTGATAGTGATATAGTGATTGTATAGTGTGGATGTGTTCTCTTCTCCCCCCGCTCCTTTTCTGCTACACTGATGCGCCGTCTGCCCTCGCAGCCATCAAATATTCAAACTGCCTCTGCTCCTGTTCTGCCACTGAGGACACCCGAGTGCACTGATCTGAGCCAACAACACCGCTCCGTCCATTTATTCCCGAGCAGCAGCAGCAACAACAGGCATGTAAATAATTAACAGGGATCACCTTTTTCAACACCGATACTGCTCACAGGTCAGCAAGACCAGAGGGCCGGCGTTGAGAAGCGCTGCAGCTGAAATGATGCCGTCCAGCCTCGTCTGCTTGAACATATGTTTGAACCTTCCTCAAACTGAGACATCGTTCTGCAGCACAACTCGGTTTTACACATTGTCCAAAAGAACATCATTTGAGGTCGGTCTTTGGACACACATTTTAACTCAAGGTCTACTTGTCATAGCGTTCATTCACACCACAGTCTTCTTCAGCAGATTGGTGATAGTTGTTCATTTAGTGTTAAATCATCATGGGAAATTTGCGGTACGCTTTTGCAGTAGAATTCAGCTACTTTGAATTTTTTTTTAAATCTTTTTTCGTCCACTGAGAGGTTATATTTTTGCCCCTTTACGTTGGTCTGTTGGTTTGTTATGTGGCAGGATTGCAGAAAAACCACGTGACGGACAACTTGGTGGTGGTCTGGGTCAGGAAGGAACCCATTTAGTTTTGGTGCAGATCCCAGATTTTATTTCTTTGTGAGATTTTTTTGCCAGATTTCCCAGGGGATAATTATTGGATCTTGATTAAAACAACCAGGAATGTTGAGAGGACTGATATTTATGAGTGTGTGTGTGTGTGTGTGTGTGTGTAATTTGGTGCAGATACAAATACAAATCTGAATCTAGTGAATTTAAATGTGGTTTCATAATAGGACTGTTGGGCCTTGGTGGAGATTTCAACTCTACAAAGTGACATTCTGGTTTGCTCTTTTGTTTGTCAGCAGGATTACCCCAAATGATTTCTTCTAAACGTGGTGGAAAGATGGAACATGGGCCAACAAAGAACCAATACAGTTTTGACACGAATCTGGACAAAGGGATGGATTCAGGATTTTGTTTACAACATCCCGAGATAATGATTGGATCCGGATAAAAACAATCTGGCCTGTTGAGAGGACTGACATACATGAGCACGTCTAATTTGATGCAGATACAAATAAAAATCCAGATCTAGTGAATATAATGTGGTTTCATGAGGAAACTGTTGGGCCTTGGTATTCAACTCTATTCAAGTCAAGTTATTGTTTTTTGCACACTTATGAGAAGAAAGACATTTTGAGTATCAAACACTTAAGTGACTATTAAACTTTTTTAATTGTCTCCTGCATGAAGAACCACCGCATTTCCAGAGGTTTCTAATTGGTGACATGTGTTTGTTGCTGGGAACAAAACAAAATATTTAAACGTGTGTGCGTGTTCATGTGTATTTTCTCAGCGCTGCACCAGCAGTAAACACAGCACTGACATATAATCACCTTGTAAAGTTGATGTGGATTACATGTTGGCAGACACGGAGACATTCATTCTCCTTTCAGCTCCGTTTGGGTTTGAGAAGACTATCTGCTCCTGTAGCTTCTAAACGCTCGGCAGATAAATACCCTGTGTTCTTATTCACTCTGGCTTTCCAGTGGGTTCATCTGAGGTTTATTTACCGAAAACAGTCCATAACCATGAACCATGAACAGTTTTAGTTGGGACCATTGAACCAAACCAATGAGTTTACAAGAAGCTACCGAGCTCATAGGGCCGAGGGCACGTCAGTGCTGGTGATGATTCCCCGGATTCTTAACAACCTTCCCCTGTCACATTACACAGTTTCAAAAACTCTCCATGCTCGTTTGCTTGTTGAGCGTTCTCTGAGATATTTTATTCAAATAAGGTCGCAGGAATGGAGGGGGGGGGAAAGTATTCGCAGACTAGGTCTAAGACAAGGTCTAAGACAAGGTCTAAGTCAATTCATTAATTTCCCATAAATGAGTAGCCACCCTTGAGACCTGAGCCTGATGAGGCCTGATAGAGCAGTTGTCCACTCGCTGAAGTACAATCTGAATAAAGAGTTGCAGATCATTAAATACTGCAGCAAGAAAGCTGTGTTCACAGCAAACATTGGACGTTTGTGTTGTCTTCCTCCTTTTCCACAGCACACCCCACTGTTTTTAACTGCAGACTCCTGCTGAGACCGGCCCATCAGAGATTATCTTTCATTTTATCTTGCAGTCAGATGACTGGGCTCCTCCACTGCTTTTCTTTTTAATGGTCCTCATGAGTCCCATAAAAGTACGGCTGAGGACACTTGTTATGCCCCTTTACTGTGGAAAATACTGGCCCTGGATATTAGAATCACCAGAATTCCACGGATTTTCAAGAATAAATTATTATTTGCTTTAATTTTAATAATTGGTTTTATTTCACAAATTCTCAGTTTCTACATTTATCCATATTTATACCTTATGTTTATTTCATTTATTTGATTTGATTGTTATATTGTTGTACTTTTCAACCTCTCTCTCTCTCTCTCTCTCTCTCTCTCTCTCACTCTCTCACTCTCTCTCTCTCTCTCTCTCTCTCTCTCTCTCTCTCTCTCTCTCTCTCTCTCTGCATAAATCAAATTGAGTTGGTTCCATTCCAGGTCTTCTTTGCTTGCTGCACTTCGTGATCAGCAAAACTAATAATCTTCATACAAGAACAGAAAAAAAAATCATAGTTAAGATTCCCTGGCTGCGGCTGAACGTCAACATGTAGAGACGGTAAATCCTCGTTTGACCTGACGAGATGTCCGACCCCTACCGCTCCTGCCCCACACATTCACGGGTTAGTCCAGTACTTCTAGATATAATTGGATGGGGAGGGAGGACACAGAGGAGAGGTATTACTTACCGGGATCAAATGTGACCTCTGACCTCTCTGCCAGCTGGCCACACAGGCAGTGAGGAAGGCGAGCGGACTAACAGCCCTTTTTGGGCGAGTGTTTACATTTCGTGCTTTAGGTCATCTCATGTCATCTGAGTCCACACATCTATTTGAAAGATAAAGCAACAGAAAACACACACATCCGGAGAGAACTTAGGAGCAACTGACCGGAGATGCATTGGATTTAAAACTCAATTGTTTTGGGCTGTGCTTTTTTAGGACTAGAAGCTTGAAGAAATGACTCTACACTAACAGGCACTGTTTGATTGTAGTATGTTGTTTCTTGTCATTGTCTCAAACTGGCAACACATCAGTCATATCCGTAAAAAAAACTGGGTTACAACAACCCATCGTTACCACTGGGTAAAGTGTTGGGGCTATAATTCTACACTGGGTTATCGGCTACATTTTCAACCCAGTTGATGAATAAACTAAAATTCTGTGATTTTAAGAAGTCTTTTTTTAAAATTCTTTACATAAATTAAGTCATAATTGACAAGAATAAAGCCATATTTTAATAGAATAAATAAATATTAATAAAGTAATCATTTTAGGCTATCATTTTATAAAGAGAATATCAGAAGATTACTATGCGTTAAAATCAGAAAAATCAATAGAAGTTTTTTTCTTTATTCTCATAATATTACAAGTGCCTTATCATCATGAATTTAATCTGGGAACATTTTGACTTCATTCTTATAATAGCACGTTTTTCCTGCCTATCATGACTTTTCTTCCTAGACATCTGATACTCTGTTGTGTTATAGATCTTTTAGATGTGCGGATTAACATTTTCCTAATGACACTAGTCACCAGATTCCTTAAAATTATATTTCACTGTCACTTTTTGCTGCTGTAACACATTTCCCATTGGGTGAACATTTTAAGACTTTCTTATCTCATCTTACTGATTATTACGTCACTCTCTCCTTACGCCAAAGCATCAGATCACCTCATGTGTTCCATTCATATGAAATGATCACTTTCAAACCCTTTCAATAAAATCTACTATAGAACCGATGCCTCTGTGAAGTAGCTCGCTCTGAAATGTGAACCTCTCATGTGGGACAGCGCTTGAGGATGACACTGCGATAGCTGACCAGCAGGTGGCGCCGCAGCGCCGCCCTGAGGACCGCGCTTGGCACCGAGACGCGTCCACGTTGTTCCCGCTGTCTGCCCTCGCTCCAGTTCCCTCCCTCCTTCCCTCACTATCTCCCCCCTCTCTCTCTCTCTCTCTCGGCTTACAGTGGACTCCTATCTTTCTACCACAAGCATCAGCAGTCTCTCCATCAGTCTCCGCGATACGAGTGCTTCTCCGGCGCACAGCATGGCACCTCTGCGCCCCAAAGAGCCTCTCTCTTTCCCCTCGCACCTCTGCGTCCTCCTGCTGACCACCTCGGCCTGGATGGCTCTGCCCGGACCCGCGCTCTGTGACACCGGGGCTTTAACCCGCCGCGGCGGGCTGGACCGTACGTTTGACACGGGCGTCGGAGACGGAGGCTCCCCGCCGGGCTTCCAGAGGGACGGGGACGAGGGGAGCTCGCCCCGCTTCAGGAGAGCACTATCCCGGGAAAAACAAATGTCCCTGCTCAGCAGCTCCTTCGTGCTCAAAGGGGATGCGACCCACAACCAGGCGATGGTTCACTGGACAGGAGAGAACAGCAGCGTGAGTAGCCTCTCCCCTCCCCGTGCCTGTCCCGTCACGATCCGCTGGTCCACGCACCTTCCTCCACCATCCCCCTGCTGCGCCTCCATCCCTCTCTCCAGCCACACCACCACACCTCACCACTCACACCATCACACCTCACAAGTTATTGTTCTCAGAGCCGCCGCCTGTACGCACGCACGCACGCACGCTGCGCAGAGAGCGGGACGCGCGGGGTGGTTTTACGCATCCAGATGGTCCATGTGATGTGGATGAGCTCTGGGCTTTGTTGTAACCATGTCATATCGTCACAGACGCATGCCGTCAGTGGTCAGACTTCCATTACATCACACGGCGGCCCCGGGTCACGAGCATCCTGCTCTTGTGTTTACAGACCGCCGCGCAAAGCATTCAGGGGGAAACTCGTTATTTGTGTCCTTTGTGCGCATTTTATTTACATACTTCTTCCTCTTTTCACTAAGGGAACTATTTGTTAGATCGATTACCGACCTCGACCAGATCCCCTGACCTCACTTTGAGAACCACATCAACAGACACTGATGCCACTGTGCGCGATAACATGCTATAAGGAGTCCAAGGACGCGCCTGAGAGCGCACAGAGCCGGGTGTAGACGGGCTGCGCGCACTAAACACACAGGCTCGCTGCTTGATTTAGTCACACGAAGCCACGACTGAAATATTGATGGAGCTTTTTATCCATGAATTTTGCAGCGCCTTGTTTACTTGGGCACCGAAACACGATTTGGAATGAACGGGGAACTGAGTAGCCCACTTTTTCACATGTTTTTAGTGTCTCCATCAAAACACATTTCAGACAGATGCTGGGCAGATATCAGGAACATTAGTCACTCATGGATTGATCAGTGATGACAGGAGACATGAGGCATCTCTGATATTCCAGAGACACTGAATTTGGCACTTTGTGAATATGTTTAGAGGCATTTAAAATTGAGATTATAGGCAATGAACTATGAAAAGGTCACAATATGAATATCATACAGTTTTTCCTCTGGGCCCTGTAAAGTGACAGCAGCTCCTCTATGGAAACAAGAGCAGTCTTTGTGATGGACACTGACAGGCGCCCTGAGTGGTGGTGCCTAATGGGGACATCTCTCCAGATCAGAAGCCCTCTGTCGGTGGAACACGTTGCTGTTGTGCTGCGTCTGCCTGCAGACAGAGAGAGAGAGAGAAATGATCGGACCGCGAAAACAGCCAGCAGCCCTAAATATTCCACTCAGATTTGCTCACAGGACAAAAACAAACTGGCTGGTGAATGATACTGTGAATGGTAACATCTGCACTCAAGACTAAAGCTGCAGCAGAGACCCTGACACGCTGGAATGGCACTGAGAATTTTGAAGATGTTAAACTTTTCCTGCCAGATATCTTGCAAAGTGACACAGTGTGTCGTGAGAAGAGGAGGTAGTGAGGATTGAGACACAATTTAGACTTTAAGGAGTGTTTCTGTCAGGGTAATGGTGAGGTTTGGAGCTCCACAGCTGTAAAGTTAAACTGAAATGTGAAATTCTCCTCACTATATGACACGCAAATGTCCGAGTGAGATGCCTTTGGACCAGCCCCCCTGGAGTTAAAACTCCAGACAAGAGATGATGTTTTTTAACCAAACAAATGTGATCTCCGCAGCTGTATGAACACATTAGCCTATGTCCTGCTGCACATTTCTTACCTGAACGCTCCTAAGAATGTCTGTGTTGTTGTGAATGTTTCTGAGCCGAGACTCTCCTGCTCCGTGGTTTATTTCTGAAAGAAAAACTCTGAATGCAATTGTACCAACATCCCCTGCACTTCATGTCTGTAAACGGCTTATGTGACCTTGGCAGTTGAATCATGAGAAACAGTGATGTGCAGACTCGGAGAGAAACACGTACATCGTATGAGGCTGCGTTCAGTATCCAATGCTTGATTTCTTATTATGTGACTCAGATCAGTTTTGAACACCATAAATCCCGTGAACTATGAATCAATTATGATTTGGGCTCTATGTTTGTCCTCCTGTGGTTTTATATCAGATAAAACATTTTAAATATTGGAATTCATGTCACTTGATCGACATTCATCCCAATTCTGCGCTGGCGGGAGCAGCCCCCCCACATCCTGAAGCTTTAGTAAATTAACCCTTTAAAGCCATAATTAAAAACACTCTCTTTCTCCTTATCCTTATTATCATCTGCTCATGAATGTGCCGCCGTCCACTGCACTTCAACTTATGAATGAATCCGTGAACACTGACTTCAGCGGCCTCCATCTTCGCTTCCAGACAATGATGATCTGCATGAGACGGCTTTGTTGTTGTTCTCTGTGCATGTGGGCGACTTCAGGACTGCTCACACCGGACTCTGCTATCAGCCACATTTAAATATTCATGTGAACAGCCAAACGGAGCATGGGAGTGAAATGGTAAGAGTTTCTATCCCTTGTTCACGTTCTCTACGGCACAGCGCTCACGGCCGCTCTGCTCAACACTCCTCCGTGTTCAGCACAGATTCTACTCCACTCAAATCAGTCACTGCCGATACGCAAATAAAACATGAGGGGCCGTGTATTGTGGATCAGTTCAATCTCATTAATGAAATACAAAAAATGTAAAACTCAATTTAATACATGTGTAGTATTCATTTGTCAGAGCAATGTAAATTAAAGATTTCCCCATTTTTTTGATGTTGGAATGGAAAATGAATAAATAGAATATTGAAAAGTTTTTATTTCTATGAGACTTGGGCTGCTTGATGTGGTGGTTGTCAGAGTCTTCTATAGGCTGCATCTGATACTGAATACTGCATTTTTAAGAGTTCCTCTTGAAAGTGATTTTTTATATAATTGATGAACCCATAGGCTTTGGCACATTTGAAAGTACAAATCAGCTGCTATTGACATCGATAGGTATACTTTTTAATTGCTCCATTATAAAAAAATTTAAACCAGACCAGACAATCAAAAATATATATTTGCAAAGTTGATTTCAATTTACCAATTTGCTATTTCATTTTCATGGAAACGCTCCAACAGCAAAAAAGAAATCTACTCATTGCTCCATGCAAAGTGTTAAAACTGATGACGAGACTTTGGCATTTAGGTAATTAAAAAAAGCTGACATTTTCCCAATGGTCTGCAGCCTTTCTTGTGATGAACGTCCTCAACTACATGTCCACTTTTAAAAATAAATAAATAATGTTAATTTCATCTACAGGCATCCAAGTGTTTAGGCTCCATCTATGGGTTCAACCTACTTTTTAATTAATTTGGTTTACAATCTGAAAGGTCAAAGAGGACGAGTTCATCGTCGCCTAATAAACACAGACAAATGTTGCTGTTCAATTTCCGTGAGGCTGACATTTATGAGCAGTGCACAGATTTATGGGTGAGGGGAAAAACTGAGTCTCTGCCTCCTCCCTTGTTTCATTATTTTGTTTTCCACTTTTTATTGAGGCTCCAACTGTTGGGTATAAGGAGGGTCGGCAGCACAGGGGATTTGTCACCCGTGACTCGATGGGGATGCAGAGCTCACATGAATATGGCAGTTTTCTTTGATTCAAGCGAATCCGCACATCATTGCATGTGATATGTTTACGAGAGCTATTATTGAAACCAGCTCTTGTCTACTCTCCTCTCTCCCTGAAGCAGCTATGGCGACAGTCACTTCACTCTGGCAAGCTTTGCTTGGTCAGTTGATGGCTTACAGCAGAAGGCTTCCTCTAAAGGTGTCTTTGAAGTGCAGAGTGTGCATGTGGGTTGTATCTTGATGGAAAAGGGAAAAAAGTAATTGGATGTGGAATCAAGATCAGAAGAATGCAACAGTAAAATACCTACTTTACAGTCAGGATCTAGATCATCAGCATTTAAAAAGAAAATCCATTATGGAAGAGGTCAAAGGTCACCGGTGCAGCTTCTTGATAATATTCATGAACACTGGAATAAGCAAAAAAGAGAGAATTTCTAAGAAAAGATCTCAGAGGAGAGGCAGGAGGGATGTTTCTGTACAACTCGGATCGTTATCCGGCACATTTAGTGTCTGTTGTAAATCTGCGTGTACGGTAGATCTTCCATTAAGTAAATATCAAAGCGACAAAAAGGCAGCAGGCTTGTTTTATCACTCTGCTTCAGGCTGAAGAAATTCCCTTGCACACACCGGCTGAGTTATTTCTCCACGTTAAAATTCCAGATTTAAACCAACTTCTGATACAATAATGCTCAAAATATGCTGCTCTCTCAGGAGATCCCCCCCCATCAGCTGTTATTCTCCATGAGAAAAGTGTCTCTACTTTCCCCAGATATCCTAAAGAGAAAGTCCCTCCCTTTTTTAGTCTCTTTATTCATTGAATGTCACCATTAAAACAAACCTTCAGAGACATTGTCAACGTGTTATCATGCTGACAGCTGTGAACATAAACTTCCTAGAGCACGACATGGATTTAATGTTGATACTATGGTAGAAACTGGGGGAGGGTCAGGAGCTGAAATCTGATTGGCATCTGAGGTGTCCCTGTCCTGTCAGTAGGTTTTTTTTAAACAATGTGCTTGAACAAGGAAAGTCAGGAGTCAGGAATTGTGCATGGATGACATATAATTGCCCCCCTCTGTGTAAATTGTGGCCCCTTTATGGCCCCTGATTCAGAAACATTCTAAATAGCCCATTTGGAAGCGTAGAAGAATTTAGTCTTTTCTTGGTTTGCATTTTAAGCACATTATTTCCTGTTTTATTTTGAAACTCCTTCTCTTTGTGTACTTTTCTTGCCTAAATTCCTGTCTGTGTCCTGTGATTGGCTGCTACTGTTCCTGATGAGTTCCACCTGTGCTCAGTTTTCCCGCCCTTGAGTTCTCTCTGGATTTCTCCTGCTTCTACCTCAGCCCCGTTCATTACTGTGAGCCATATTAAAGCAACACTAGGTTGCTCTTATGCTTTATCACAACAGCTTAAACTTTTTAAAAGGAGAATGACATGTCTGCCATTGCCACAGCGCCCCCTGGATGCTCTTTGTGTACCATGCTAGAACGGTACAACCTGCAACCAGCGCAGCTAGCGGCTAGCAGCTAGCTATAGGAGACAACTAGCTCTCCATTCTCTGTGGGGACATCATGGCAGAGCCAAGGAGGAAACCAAAGATGACATTCTCAGAGGAAACAAAAAAAAGAGAAAGTGGCAGAGTGAGAAATTGCACAAGAGTGATGCAGGACAGATACCGACCAGGCAAGGAAGTGACAGTTAAACAAACATTTATCTCTAACTTTACAGCGAGTATGCGGAGGAGTTAGAAATGGTCTCATGTTGGTGACTCCTAGTAATGGCATAAAAAATATCACTGTGATGAATGGCCTGAAAGCTGCACAAATAATAATAATTATAATAATATATTAAATTCACGAGGCAAAATGTTTTTTAAAGGTCACTAGACACTAAAATCAAATTAGTTCATAGTTGAGTCAAAGTGAAGCTGATCTTAAGATATAATGTTCAAGAAAACATAAAAATACTTTGTGAGGCCGACGTGACGTTGACCTTTGACTGCCAAAATGAAATCTAAGTTCAAGTGAATGTCTGTGACGAATGTGAAAGAATTCCCCGCGAGGCGTTTCGATCACATTCACGGGGCAAAAAGTTGTGCTTTGTGAGGTCACAGTGACCTTTGACCTTTCAAATTGTATTCAGGTCATCCTTGAGTCCAAGTGAATGTTTGTGCGTTGACATTCCCTGAGGGCATCCCTGATGTATTGCATTCACGAGAATAGGATGGACAAACCCGTAAACACCATCGGCTGTCACTGGTACGGAGGCTGATATGTTACAAAATCTAAAAATCTGCATAATTTAAACTTATTGGGAAAAGAAAAGGGTAAAAGAAAGTAAGCAAAAAAACAACAAACTTCTTTTAAATTTTTTTAAATTCTTGCCGTGTACTAATGAAGATTACATGTTTGAGGGCTTACCAAGGCATTTATATACAAGAAATCTGTCAACGTGCATGCGTGCTTATAGAGTTAGTGAGTCCATAGAGATCCTGTTATGGGATATGAGGCTGTATAATATGAGAGCAGCCCTCTGAATGAAGAGAGCCTCCACTATTGAAAGAGCTCTCTTTGTGCCTCTCTCTCTACTCTCTGTGAGTTGTTGACTCGCCCCAGGGAACTCTGGGCCATGCTCGTCTTTCTCTATTTCTATCTCCTGTGTGTGTGTGTGTGTGTCCGATGTGTACATCTGTATTAGGAAACGGCCTAACATTTAATAGGGTCTCTCTATTTTGCTTGTATCGATTGTTTCATAGAGAGAGAGATTAACATTGGCATTTCACTTGCACCTTTTTTTTTTAATGTGTGTGTGTGTTGCTGATCCCTAGAAGCCTGTCCCACAGTATCGTAAGTGATGAATGTGTGGCAAAAGGGGCGCCGACAGTCCAAACACTCTTCCAACCCTCTAACCGCGTAGGGGAATTGTGGGTAATTCCTGGTCTAAGAGCTCTCCAGAGTGGGTATTCATGAGGAACACAAAATTTACTGACTCGTAAATCTTCATGGATGTAAAATCAAAGAAAAAATATGACACTCACTTCATACACTCAATGCCACAGCAGCCATGTATAGATGAAGAAACCCAATTGGCCCGGACATGGAAAGGATTGACAGATTGATGGCTATGTCTCGATTCTGTGGGGGGTGGTGCATGGCCCCTCTCTGATGGTAAAGCAACTTGTTTGGTAAAATCCAATAACGAACAATACTCTGGGATGCTAACTAGTTCAGCTACCGCATAGGATATAATAGCTGCAGATATGGGGGTTCAATGTGAGAAATCACTGCGTCTCTCGTGTTGATGGAAAGTGGTACATTTTCTCAAAATAGTTTTTAACGTTTACTAACAAAATCAACACAAATTAAATATTAATTTGTCTTTAGCATTTGCATTGAGAACCTGATCACCAATGGCCCTTAGATACATCCTCAAGGATCCATGAACCTCAGAACCAGAGTTATTACCAGTCCATGAAGCAGATATTTTACAGGATATCTGAAACAATCACTGAAGGAATTAGGATTCATCCTCTGGTCAGCATTTAGCCTGTGTACAAAATTGAAATTGGTCCAATTATTGAGATACTTCATTCTGGGCCAAAGGGTTGGACAGACCAAGATACGTTGTTATCCCCACCGCATCTAACTAAAGGTTAGAAATTCAAATTGGTTTCTTGAAACTACCTTCTAGCATTGATGAACATCAACCCCTCAGAAAAGCAATGATTTTATCACATTTGCTCTGCGTATCAGCACATTGGGGTTTACTACCGTATCTTGCAATTATTTACAGTTCATTTCACCCTCTTTATATAGAACATTATGTGTTTCCATCTTTTAGCCTCATCCTCGCGCTCCTTCCCGCTAATCCCTGTGGTTACCTTGCCAATGCCACCTTTAGATTGCAAGCATCATTTCAGCCAGTCATGTCAAAGGATTATCCTCCTGCTAATCTATACATGACATTGCTTGAATTTAAATTGAGTATTTAGCTGGACTATAATATTTCATAATAAGGAGCTTGACTGTATTTGCATGGTAAATAATTGCTCCTGTAGGTCTGCAGACACAACAACTCAGAGCCACACTCTCTCAGGTCACACACATACACACACGTGTACACATGCACTATGTAGGTCTCAGAATTCTGACTGAATGTGAAAGGCATTTGTTCACGCTTCACATGTTAAACAGACAGTTCATTTGGCCCCTGGTTGTTCGGCAGTGGAAAATTGTTTGCACATGTGAGGAGAGCCCTTCTCGTCATTTATCTTGTCGTGTCCTTGTTCATGCTGCTCAGAGAGACACTCCAAAACGCAGACTATAAATCATTCGATGTGTTTGCTGGTTTCGTCTCTGTCTCTTTTTAAAATCGGACTCATTTACTGTCTCCAAGAATGTCTTTCCCCAACTTCAGATTGTTCCCTGCTGTTTAACTTTATGGATGACTGATACTTGTCATACATCGTGTCATTATGGAGATTTGAAAGATATAATGCTACATTGTGCCGTATTAGCCTTTTTAAAAAATGCATATTCTCCAGTGGACATAGTACTCCACCAAAAATCATATGAAAACATTGCTATGTTGATATACATGGTTATAAATACATAATATGGCAAAAATATTTTCTGGATTGTCTCACCAATCGGAAAAGCTTAGGAATTTAATTTCTAAATTAGACCTAAAATTCTGTCACAGCAAAAAATGTATATTGGCTGTTGCTCATGGGCTAGAACTGGCAGTTCTCTAACCAGAAAGTCAGTGGCACTTTCCCATTCCGCGTGCCAAAGTGGCCTTGGGCAGGAAATTGAACCCCAAATTGCCCCTGATGGCTGTGCCATTCTCATAGAGAAAAGTGCTGCCCATTGATTTGAAATATCTTTGTACAGTTCTGGATTCACAGGTGAGCTTCTCTGAAAATACAAAGTATACATTCAGGAGAAATTCAGCAGCCTCTGTGTTAGGCAGCAGGTTATACCAAAGATATATTGTATTCTATTATATTTTATAGATGCACTGTGCGTGTGAATCGGTGAATGGCAAAAACCTCCACTGTAGAGCACTTTGAGTGATCATCAAGACTAGAAGAGCGCTATATACATGGAGACCATTTAGCACATCAGTTTAATCTAATCGGGCTACCTGGCACAGCAGAATGTTTGTTGTCCTCACTGTGGAGGATATATCCTGTCTGTCGGCATTCGTTGATACGGACCACAATGGCAAGTTAATTGTCTGACACATTAAAGCACTATGGATGATCGAGCTTATCCGTTGATAAGATCTCCTTTCAAAGTGTTCCTCTTAGTGTGGCCTCTGTGTTGGCACAGCATCGCTCGCTGCCACTTGGCGCAAGGTAGCGTTTGTCGCTTTGATGCCATGGTTGCCTTGCTAACGAGACCTCGGGAAAGTACACGAAGCAGCATGCTACCGGAGTGTTACTGTCTAATTAACTGTTTAGTGATGCCAGGTGGATGCGGCTGCCCGGCAGCTAAATAAAAGCACCGGGATGTGTTTGTCTTACAGGATTTTTCCGAGGCTTCTGGCAGTATGGCTAAGAGATTGTTGTCTGTTTGTTGGAGAGAGGAAGTGTTGTGTGTGTCTCTGTGTTTTGTGCATCTTCCTCTCTGCTCTGGAATCTTGTCCTTTTCCGCTTGGCAATGTGAAAAGTCTTGAAGGCAAAATGACTTGATGTAAACTGTGAGTGTGGGTGTGTACTAGTTATTCTTACCTCTGTAGGACCTTTTCCAGTATAACCACCTACCTTGCTGGGACCAGTACACCTCATGGGTACCAAAACTCAGTCCTAGTGAAGTTAAGGATAAGGTTTTGGTTAAACGGTCCACAATGAATGGAAGTCGATGAGAAGACCTAATAAGTATTGCTGTGCAAACCTGTGAATATATGATGAAACTGGGGGTTGGTGGTTACCAAGCGACAGCTCAGAAAAATGAGTTGATAAGCTGTGGCACACAAGAACTCCTCTCATCCACATGAACGTCCCAGACTTTCTCTGAACTTTTCTTTCCTGGCTTTTCTTGTGGTTCTAAAACATACCCAGCATGCATTCATTGTTTTTCCAGTTTTGTCCCTGTAAACACAGGGGCCCCCCCCTCCCATGTTCCCTGTTGTTTTGTGCTCTCTTCATCATCTTCTGCGGTTTAGCTGTCATGGTTGAAAGTTCTTGCTCATGTTGCCCTGGCAACCCACACTGGAATCCTGTTGGGGTCTTCCAGTGGTTTAATTCCTGATCTGAATTCCGAGTGGCCCCTCGCCTCACACTTCTCACAGGTCCTGCATATTTCATGTATAGCTCAACCATAAATATATGACAGTTGTCAAGTGAAATACTTGTATCAAAAGTATCCTTTTGATTGCATATTCATCTTAAATTTGTTTGAGCTAGAGCGAGACTAAGACCTTATCATTTTAGACATTTTCTTGTGTCCGTCTTTATTAAACTTTCCTCTTGTGGCACCTGTAGACTTTTTTTTCATTATGAGCCACAGAACTGATTAATAGTGAAGATATGTTTATATTGTTATGGGGGGCTTAAATATCTCAGACCTCTTTCCCAATTACTTTTATAAGACATTTTGACACAAATTTTTGTTCAAGTGAAGATCAAGTCTGCAGTAAAAAAGTTCTGACATCAATGGTATGTAGATACCGTATATGAGGGTTTCAGTTTTTGGCGCAGAGGATTTTTTTGTCATATTTGTCGTGTGTGTGTGAGGGGGTGGTGTGACATGTATGTGTTGCTGTAGCTACTATAGGAACAGTGGGAATGCTCTCCCTATAGAGCCTCTCGGAGAGATGTGAAATGCGGCCCTGCAGGTCTCTCCAGTATATTTCACCTTCACAGTAACACATTCAGTGATTGGATCTTCTTCTCTTGGCGGCAAAGCCATCGCAACCATCTATCAAACCCACTCATCTGATCCTCATCTCTCGCCAGGGATCTGGGTGTATCCAGTTTCCATCTTAAGCCAACTGCACAACAACAGCGTTGAGCCTTCCACACAAGACAGGCATCAGAAAAACTGATCCAAATATAATGAACAGTCTTTGTCCTTGGTTATGATTTCCTCAGGCAAATGGAAAAACTTAAAGTTAACACGCAAAGCAGCGACATGACAGGTTAATCATGTGCATCCCTAGAGTCAATTCCCTGTTAAGACTCGGCTTTTACCTGAGTTCACTTTTTACCACCTGAATAATGTCTACTAATCGAAGAGAGTGAAGTCCATAACACATTTACAATTGTTTACAAATAATTTATTTAACCAGAATAGTCATGTATTTGAAACTAGTGATTCACTACCACAAATAGGATTTATTAATGTTATGTTTAGGCTATTTAAACTATATTTTAAAACCCTGTATAGCAAACTCAATGGATATGGGCACTAGGAATATAATGAAAATAGCAATCTCCCTAATCAATGAACTGCATAAAAACACCACCTCACATTTAAAACTAAATTATCAATATGGGAGCTAATAATAAGCCACACAAAATAGTAACTGTCAAAAAACTCTCCCTAGTATAACATAAACTTTAGAGCATGTGTTCCCATGAAATTACAGTCACCTCTTACAAAAAGGGACATACAGCTGACGCTTTTATCCAAAGCGACTTACAATAAGTGCATTCAACCCTGAGGGTACAAACCAAGAACAACAAGAATCAAGACAGTAACATTTCTTCGAAATAAAGCAAAACTACAAAGTGCTATAAGTAAGTGCCATTTTAGTGCTACCAAAGTGTTAGTTTTCAAAAGTGGTTAGTTTTTTTTTTTTTTTTTTATTCATAAAAAAAGAAAATACAAAAGCCGGCATGGAAAACAACAAATAAAATTATTATTATTAAGTTCAACCCCGTTGCAGGCCTGTTAACTGTGTTATTTTGCACCCAATAAGGACTACTCAAGACCACCACGTGTTCAGTCTGTCTGTTTGCAACCCCACGTAGCTAGCCGGCAATCGTTCCTGGCAAACTGGTTGTTCCACGTAGCTGAATGGAACTGCTAACGTTTTTGGTAGCTAGCAGCGCTATTCAGTGGCGTGGCTCCCACGTAGGCTGCCTCAAAGGAACCACGAGTGTCCGGGTTACTTGGGTGCTAGTTGAGCAGCAGGTTCTCTTGCAAAATGACGGCGGTACACCGTAATAACACCAGTACTCCTCTACTAGATTAGCTAGCACTAGCTATAAGTTCACAATGCTGAGCAAGCTAGCTAGCTCCAAAACAGAACATAAAATACTGTGCGCTTTCGTTGTCTGAATGAAAACAAGAAAGCTTTAGGTACACTAAAACTAAAAGTGGCTCAACCTTATAACTACTGCTGAGGTAGTCTTCTTAATTTCACCATTTACCTTAAGTGTTACCTCAACGCAGTCTATCGTTTTTTTCCCTGTCTCTCTCTGTTTCGAGGGCTCTGTCCTCTCGTCTTTTTTCCAGATCCCGCCTCTCAACCAACAGGGAGTCACTATTCGTGAGTGATGGACATTAGCACCAACGGCTGACCATTTCACCAAACTAGCATGTTAGATTGACTACACGCTACACTATTTTACTATTTTAACTGATTACTGAAACTTTGTAGCCATATGATTGCCCAACAATATCCTATTGCTTTATCAAAAGTTATTTAATTAGCATCTATACACTTTAGGTATAACATTAATGTTATAGCACTACCATAGCCTCTTTTTATTCCCAGGCTTCACATGTATTTATACATCAAACACTTATGTCAAACACTTTTAAAGGAAAAATAGAAAATTAATTTGTTAAAAAACAATCATAAAACAGTTATCAGCTATATAAGTAAAAAAAAACAACACATAGTAACACAAAGGGTTACCTTTATTCTATACTAAATACTCACAAAAATTTGAAATATAACTCTGCTTGGTCCTCGTGTTCATCCATCCACTACATCTTCTTTCATATGACTTTTTTAAATTGTGTGAGATTTTTGCTACGTTTGATTTCCTCCCTCAGTCCACTCCACAAAATCACCCTCCAGATTGATAAGCACATTTTGAATTTGCTGCGAGAATAACAATGTTTCATATTGAAATTCCCTTTTGGGTTATAAACCCCCTCTCTGTCCTAACACAATTTTTGAAAGTTAGATAGTAGATCATAAATCATGTGTTTATGATTCTTATCTCTTTTTATTTCTACTTTATTTAACTCTATTTTATCCTTTTTTTTTTAGCTTCTTGATTTAGTTTTTATTCAACACACATTTATCACTCTTACTGTTTTTTTTAGCCATGTAATTATATAATATAATTTTTTAAGGTTATTTCTTTATTTCTTCCCACTTGACAGAATGCATCAGTCTCAAATTGTTTCTGATTGTTTTAAACTGTTTATTTTCTTTTGTCTGTCTTATTATTGTATTGTATATGAAAGGTGCTGTATAGATAAAGATTGATTGGAAAATTATTTTCTGTCCCTAGAAGCACATCAGTTGCATCTGTGGTCAGTTCACATGTGGAACATTGTGTTGTGCTACTAAAATTCAGTAGTCGGTGCCAATACCAGTGAAAATAACACGATTCTCAATGCCAATTTGATACCACGGTAAAAAAAAGGATTTTTCTAAGATTCCAAAAGTGCATTCTTTGGATGTTGTTAATGTCATATACGGTAGTTTAATGTGCTTGCGCATATACTGTGGGTTGTACGGTAGTTGCGGACACATGTTAGTGAAGTACGTGAGTGACGCATTGTTGTGAGACACGTTATGCATTAAAGTGAGCTTAGCATTGATTTACAATTAATATGAATCAGAACTCACCTTGAATTATTTAAACAAATCCGGATGACGGTCTTTCAGGTGCTTTGCTAAATTGGAAGTATTACCTCCCTTGGTCTGGGTCATCTCTTTGTGCCTTTTTCATCAACAAGTCGAGATGGGGCGAACGCTGCAGCCGCAGTTGCCATCTTTGTTTTCTGATTGTAAACATCAACTGGCGCAGCACCCATGCTAATGCTAAGTGGCTAACAGCTGCTGGCATCGACGCTCACGGTGCCTACGGTGCTTCAAAAAAATGGGCATCGTCGGTGTTTTGTTATCTTAGTATCGAAAGGTATTGTAAGTATCGGTTCTGGTGACATCCCTTTGTGCTACACAGCTGGAAGTGGTAGGTTTTTATGTAACATCGATGTAATGCAGTACTTGGATGGAATTATGTGATCAAGTACATAGATATTATTGAGTCCTCCTGTACATTTAATTAATTGTTCTGTCAAGTGATCATAACGTGTTTCGGTTTCATCACAAAAACAGGTTCATCTTCAGCTGATGACCATCATAATATGAGATAATTTCTCTCCTCTTTTCTGTAACCTACAAACCACAGTCCCTTGATGCTCGCAGCTAATTCTCAGTCCCGTGAAATGAGCAGAGTTAATTAGCAGTTGGTTAATTTGATTTTGAGCAGACTCGTTCTTTTGTCTTCAGAGTCGAGTGAGCCGCAATCACTCACAGGAACCTCTGATGTTTTAAAAAGGCAAAATAGGACGTCATAGCTCTTTTTAAAACTGTGGAATTTGAGCTGGCATGAATGAGCTGTGTCCCTGACGATTTCAGCAGCAGTGGCGGTACTAGAGGACATTTTTTAGCAGTGTTTTCTGCGGAATCAGAAATGGCTTTGATTTGTTTTCATGCAAATAACCAATTTTTGGTTATTTAAAGCAGTGGTTCCCAAACTAGGGGCTGGGACCCCCGGGGGGGGGGGGGGGTCGTTATGTTTTCCAGTCACTGAATAAAACTGTTGCAGTGCCTGTTCTAAACATGTCTGTTTGGAATAAGATGTTTGCTTGGCCTGTGGTGATGCTGGTTGCAGCTTTCTGTCTCACACTGTAAAAGTGACCTTAGGTAAGTGACTGAATTCAAAACTGTTCTTCATGCCACATGCCAAATCTGTCAATGGGATGAATGGTTCTTGAGATATACAGACAGACTGTATTAATAGAAATAGCATATTTTAGACTTAATGGGTACAAAAGATTAAAAAATACAGTAGTTGAATTTAAAATAAAACTATGCAAGTTAAAAATCTCTTCTTTGTCCCCACATGACACCAGAGGTGATTATGACAGATAAGTAACCACAATATCTGCAGCAGGTTAATTCACAACACCACAGGGACCATCGTGACATGTAGACGCAGGTGAAATCCATGTCCTTTGTCTGCTTTCAACACCTTCAAGGGTAATGGGGGTCTTATGTCTGTGACGTTATTTTTGGGGGTCAGGAGATAAAAATTGTAAAGAGACCCTTGATTTATAGAGAACACTGTCTTGCTTCTTTTTTTGGGGGGGGGCCTTTGTTCCCAGCTGGCCGAAGTGTGGACCTTGGAGGCCAAGCACAGACTTTAACTCAGCCCTGACTGCATTTCAAAGAAAACACTGCCACCCAAGTTCTACCAGGAATGACGCACTCGGTCGCTGTGCCAGCATCACACACACCTACACAAGCCTACACACACACTCACAGCGACTCGAAGCAGTAAAATGGGAATTAGCGTTGAACAGACATGAAGCTTGCCAGTAATAATTGTTCTCTCTGGAAATAAAAAAAAAAGGGTTTCTACTCATGTTAATAGCAATTAGAGCGCTGGTGTATCAGGGGAGGGGAGGAAGGGAAAGGAAAGAAGGGAAAGGGAAGAAAAACCTCAATGCCGAGGCATCTTTCATCTAAACTCTGCATGTTCCTTCAGAGGTTTTTAAACAAACGTGCTGGCAACAATGCATCTGTTTCCTACCTCCGTCTCTCTCCCTCTGTCTCTTAACGTCTCTTGGCCTCTCAGTTTGGGTTTATTTTGCTTGATTGAAAGGAGTTGTGTGCCTGCGAGTGAGAATAAAGACGCGAGGCAGTGACATACTGAATCGCCTTAAAGGAGGAGATGTAGCTGCAAAGACGAGGTGACAGTCAGCCACCGGTAGCCTTAAAATCACCTTAAATGTAAACCAAAGGGATAATTATGTGGTTTTTAATATGCAGGCTCTACTCATTTGAATGTGAGCAGTTATGAATTTATGCCCCAGCATTTCTCTTAAATACGCTTCTAAAGATAGAAAACGCTCATGGCTTGGACGGCTCAGGAGGAACAAATAAGATCAAATAAGGAGACGTTTCCTATGGGAAGAATACAAATAAGTAAGAAAAAGAATGAACTGAGAGTAAGTTAACAGATAAATGAAAATGATAGTTTTGCTGACAGCAATTTACAAAATGCTGAAAAACATGACTGAAAAAGCCAGAATTGTGTAGAAAAACAACTAAACAGTAATCAGATGCAGTAAAAGGATGTTGGAAATTGATTTTTTTAACTGACCTTGATTCTGTCACATCCCAATCCCAGGGCAGCAGAGAGGCCCAATAATACAGCCTAAAAATAAAGTTTTTTTGTTGAACTGCTTTATTTCCAAGTTTGAGACCAGAGAAGGGTCCTTGTTTCCTCTGTCGATAACCATGGCAGCAAGTCAGAAGACACACAATTCACTCAGCCAACTCACAATAAATGGATTCTTATGAGGTTGAGACAATATGAGGTCAATGCTCCTCACTTAATCCACAAATCTTCTGAATTAGATGGTGACAACTACAACATTTGGGGAGGGGGTGTTGACTAAGCCTCCAGGTGCATGTTCGTGGTGGCAGTTTAGATGGTATATGAACAGCAGCAGTAGCAGAAAGAGTTTCGCTTTCAGATGAGTGGTGTTGCAGTAGAGGGTGCGTTCAATATATGCCGTACTTTAAGAAATGACATTGTGTCATTTCTTAAACCTACACAGACAAAAAAACCACACCTAACAGAAAGGTACCAGAGTCATAAAGAATCATCAGATATAATAAGTTCTCTAGTTTGAGGGCAGTTTGCAGGTCATTCAATTTAAATGGTGCATGGCAGCTGAAACCAGTCATACCAAGATTAATGGTTATGTTGGGGATAGATTTGGTTATATAGTCTGTGGATCTATTGGGGAAGTATTTATGTGATTACAAAGTAAAACAAATTCTATGTACGAGTATAATGACTATTATTCTCGTCTTGGGGAAGCCCACCCAAACTTTAACACCGATAACAATGATGAGTGTGCCATTAGAGATAGGTTGTAAACCACAATGATAAACAAGACTCAGCTGTTGAAGTAATTATTGGGCAGCATGACAGTACAGAACATCTCCACAGTCAAGTACAGACATTAAAGTTGACTTCACAGTAGTCTAGTACGGAAAAAAACAGACAACCTTTAATTCTGTACATGAAACTTAAATCACACTCTGCTGTCTTGCCAAAATCTTAACTGTGTGTGTGTGTGACTTGGCAAGAGGGATGTGGTTGCCATTTAAAGTTTTGAAGAGGTGATAATCAGAGTCACAGGTGGCGGAGGAGGAGAACAACATGTACTTTGGTCTTTTCTGCATTTAAAGCAAGTCTGTGATTAAGAGGTGATAATTAAAAAAGCATCAATGGTTGAGTGTGAGTCAGCGCCTCGGGCAAAGACTGAGGTACTGAGTCGGAAGAATGATGGCATGTGTGCTTAAAGTTAAGAGTTGTGGTCCAGATATAGACACCTGTGGCACACCATTACTGATGGTATATTGACCAGAGTTTATTGAGTAGGTATATTTGTGTAAATGTACTGGTAAAAAAACTCTTGATAGATCTTATATCGTATGTTACTGATTCAGTTTCATGACATAATGACCCTTTTTTTCTGTGCTGCCTCATAAAGTCTTGCGCTTAAAGCGGCTAATCAATACAAGAATCACACAGGATGATCATCCTCTCCCACATGCCCACTTTACCTTAAAGGAGTAGTTAATAAGATATGGTCACCAGTTATTCAGTTGGCTGCAACACTGTTTACCCCTAAGACTCCAAAAGTGTTTTGTGGACTCAAACTCAACTTCACCCACCCCTCCATTGGCATGGTGGTGAGTAGATAATGAGAGGATTTACATTTTTCGGTGACCTATCCCTTTAACATGAACCTGAAGCCCATCACTGTGTAGTTTTCCTCCTGCCCCACCTCATTGTACACACCTGTGCGACTTCTCGAGCGCTGTCATTGGGGGGCAAACATCGGCGAAGTAATTCCAAAGTATTCCATGTGTGACAGCCCTGCTCTGGGAGAAAGATCCATTTGATCTCTTGGCCTCCGCTGTGACTGAGCAGGCCTGTTTGTTATTGCAATTGGACCTTTGTTTTCTTATTTCCTTTCTTTTCTGAGAGAGAGAAAGAGAGATGGAGGAGTGAAAGAGCATCGAAGCCTCTTTGGAATAACGTGTGTAAACATAGGCAGTGCATCACTCAGGTAATGAGATTCTCCACTCTGCGTAAATCGAAGGCCCCACAGCACCTGAGGAGGACAAACAAACCCCCGTTCCCCCAGACGCACACATCCATACACTGCGCACACATACTGACACTCCCCATATTTGCCTGTTTCTTTCTTTGCCTCCTTTCCCCACTCTCTTCTAGTCCCCTCTGTGAATTTGGACAGGCTGTTTGTATGCAAATATGCTGTTTTGAAGACACACACACACACACAGGCACATAAACACACACACACACATGCACAGAGAAAACCCCGTAGAGGGTCAGAGCTGGCTCGCTGAGGTGAGCAGCACTCCAGCAGGGCAATGGCAGAAAGATTATTTGCCTTTTCTTTTTTTTATTGTGTGTATTCAACAGCAGGCCCAACTGGTTCTCTCCTCTCGCTGGTTAATCCCCTTTTCCATTATCATCCTTTTCTTTACATTCGCCTCTGAAAAACAGCTTAGCGCCAAACACTGCGCAAAACATTAGGAGATTTCCGGGGTGCGGTTTTTCTTTCTTTCTCTCTGGGAGAGGCCAGAAAAGCTGCTTTTGGTAAGAAGTCAGCATTGCATTGTGGGACTCTTGTAGGTCATTGTGCGACACGTCTGTCTCTTGTATATTAGTATAATGCTGGGAACACACAGCTGTACAGCATGACTCATCCAATCAGTCAAATGAGAGTTATACTGATATCAAGCCAGTACATCAGGTGGCAGCCAGGAAATGTCACCTCCTGCCAACATGATGGAGGTGAGGACGTCATCTTGCACAACAGCTTCAGGTGGAGCTGTCTCTAAAGCCTTCAAGGAAACAGGAAATGAAAATGTCCATGAGAAAGTTTGTTTTAGCAAGAGAATATCAAACCTTGAAGAGAAAGATGAGGATACCTAAAGAAGTTGGGCTCATGGGAGGGTAATTGTTTTTCTGTTGTGATAAGCAGCATTAATCATTTGCTGTAATCCAAAGGTATTGGTATCATTCTTTAAACGTCATATTTTGCCTGAATATTGGCTGAGATTTAAGTTTGGAAAAAATATGCAATCACTTAGAAGTCGGACTGCTTAATGGACTCCGTGCGTGGATGAGATGATAATTCCTAACTATACCCACTGGGTTGTCTACCGGCAACTACCACTACTTGCTAACAACACAAACTATACATTATAGCTGTGTCTCAATTCAGGAGCCGCAGTCTATGCAACCGACTTCGGCTGCATCCTTCATTGGCTGGTCTGGTGTTCTTATTACATCACCAGCTTGTGCCGCCCTTACAGCCATTGCCAAGAAAAGTTATTTGGTTGATTGAAAAGATGCATTTTTTAAACACATGGTCTTCAGATGACGTGTGAGCTCCTTAGTTGTTGTGATTTTATCCAGAGCAACTTTTAAGAGCCTTTGGTCATTGTTGGCTTCAGAATTAGGTTCATTCATGATTTTGAAAATGGTATAAAAGATGAATGATATTAATAAAGACCATTTGAGGTAGTTAAAAGAACCTGAAAAGGTAATAATCGTTGTGTCAAACCTACGACAGCATTTCAAGGTTCTTCTTTCACATTAATATCTAGTTGTTGATGTGGATACATATAATTTTTAAACTAAACTGGATGTTTGAGTGTTCATTTAGTTTAAATGAGGACTGTTGCTTTGGTTGCCGTCTGTCAATCATCCACCACACTGCACTGACACTGAACCAGTGAAGCATCAAGTGTGTGTTGGCGTCGTGGTGCTGCAGCGGTTTCTTTAACAAAGGGGCCACTAAAATGTACTCTAAGGCAAAAAGCCATTGAAAGATATTAAAAAAAGGTTTGTGTAATTCATTGAGCAAAGTCTGAAAAGCGGCATTTGATCAGTGTCGGAGCTTCTTTACCCAGAGGTCTGTCTGCTGTGAATAACGCTCAGTGTGAGTAACTTCAGAACAGAAAGCCCTGTAGCACACAACTGATGAAAATTGTACATTTAAGGGGGAAATATGACCCTGTAACCTTCGTTCGAACCGTGTGTGTGTGTGTGTGTGTGTTGTCACGGTGTCCGTCCCTGTTAGTCCCATTCCACTGGCCCATGGAAAGAGGACATTCTTTTCTGCAGTGTTACAGCCTTGTTAAACCCATTACACCCCCCCACCCCCCTCCGCTTCCTCCCCTGTTAAAGCAAGTCTTTCTCACAGCCCCTTCATTCAACCGCTCCCCCGTCTCCAACTCTCCGAGCAGTGAAAGACAGTCGGTCACCTGCCATTCAGAAGCAAAAAGAACGTAACGTCTGGTTGGCGTAAATTACGAATACTCTCTGAGGCTACTTTTTAGTGCATGCGTTCTTCATCTCTGCTTCAGCTTCTTCGCTCAGTTGGGTTTTCGATTGTCAAATGGAAACGATAGTGAAAATTTCCCCCCTGTCCTTTCTTCCTCTTTCCCTCATAAATCCATTTACTGGAATTGGCCTCCAACATGGCTGCCAGCTGCCAAGAAACTGCCCTTATTTCCCAGTCAGCTGCCGCCACTTGCCCATCGGCCGGTATGTTTTGACACACTGGGTGGGGGAGTATGTGTGTTGTAGAAGAAGGGGGGTGTTCTGGTTCTGGCTTGTGTCTCTCTCCACATCCGTCACAATGGCTGCCAAAATCCCCATGACCTCATTCTCATTAGCACTGCTTCAAGTACAAAGAGCCAGAGCTGGGGCTCATCGGCGAGGAGCGCTGCTCCTGAATGGATGACGCCCGCTGCATTTTTAAAAAGGGTTTGGAGATTTATTGGTCACTGTGGTAAGCGTGGACACAGTCGTCTTGTGTGTAAACATGGCGGATAATTATGCGAGTGGGTGTGTCGGCTTAGAGCGAGCGACAGGGCTCCTCGAAGGTCTCTGGAATAAACGGAGGGGAGCCCAGCACCTCGGAGAAATGAGAAACTGATTTCACTCTAATGAATAAGTAGTGGCCTGACGCTGACAGCAGGTATGAGTCTAGGTTTGCCGGCAAACAGCTTAACAGGCAGATGTATTTGTCATATGCTGTTCTTTCTGTTTTGCCTCGTCAGACGTTTCATTTAAGAAAGTACTCCAGAGTGATATAAAAAAAAATCAAAGCCGCCACCTCTCCGAGACAGGATGATCTGTCATCCTGATACTGCATCATCCACAGTGTGAGCCGATGGCGTCGTCACTGTTGTTTCCGCCGTTTTCATTTTATGTCTCAGAGGATGATTTGGGATCAAATGTGTGTTTCTAACCTGAGGAGACAGTCGGGATATAAAAGAAAATCATCAGGCCTGCTGCCTGGTGGAGAGAAGATAAAAGAGCAAAATTAAGGCTGATGAAAAGGTTCCCCTCTTCAAAATCTCCCACCTGGAGTTGGGTTTATCGCTCAGGAAATATCTCTATCTTCAAGCCTCCTCAGTCTCTATCGTCATCACTTTTTTACCTGTGGGTGGGATGGGGGTCTCCACATTTCCCGCTGGTCTCCTCTGATTTTATGCTCCTTCATGAGAAGCCTTACCTGCAGGGCTGAGGTCCATCCTGACAGGAAGCAGAGACAAACTTTCGCCTGAACTCCCGCTGTGCGCCTCTTCTCTTCCGTCAAGTCTGCATTGTCGAACACAGTGTCGTCCTCGCTGTGATTCGGGTCTGCTGCGACGGAGGGAGGGAAGACGAACAAGGCGGGAATGACCTCATTATGCGGGCGACGCTTGCTGTGTGAAATGGTGATTGGCTTCAATTAGCCTGCTAGCACCTGCACAACACGTTTGTCCCAACGGTGCTGACTCCATTACTGCCATGGCGATCCCTTATCTGTCAGGCATATTGTGAGATAGATGATGTTGTTAATGATGCTGCGTCTGATCCTTATTACAATTTGATAGTGAGAGTTGGGAAACATCTTGCCAATATTGAAAATGCACATCGCCTCCTTGTTGCCACCAGCGGCACTGAAATAGTTAAGCCAGAGTTATAAAAAAGGTATTGATATGTAGATGAATTTCCTCCACACTGCATGGAATAGAGTAACAAATCAGTCAGGGCTGCTTTCCTCCATGTGGACTTGAAACATACGCACATTAAATATTTTTCCCACCGCCGCCCCGCCTCACATTCCAATATTTGGCTCTGCTCGGGCCCATTGTGAAAGACGGTCTGGCTTGCTTTTTCAATTTGAGATACAATTCGCCGGGTGAGATAGAGACCCATGTCAGGGTGCAAATCATCCCAGTGTGTCTGAGAAATTGAATTTCCCATGAATACACGATTGACTGAGATGTGGTCCCCAGTGTGCGCGGCGATGGTGGTGGCAGTGGTGGCTAATCCTCCGAGGGTGTGTGTGTTTTTGTGTGAGCACAGTAAAGCTGGGTCATGACAGTTGTACATGCACTGGCACACATGCACGCACGCGCATGCCTTCACACTCACACAAGGACACACCTCTGCGATGACATGCTTACGAGAAACGGAACCCCTGAGAGTCACAATCACACACCCGCAGCGGGCCGCCAGCAGCTGCCTGTTTGTGTGTGACTTCAGAGCATGCTGCGCGCACATGTCAGCACAATTACAACCTGCTGGGTGTGTACGGGTATGTGTGTGTGTGTGTTGTGTTTATGAGTGTTTCTGTCCGTTTGAATTTTTGTCGTCCCATATGCTGTTGCTCTTTCCCCACCGCATCATTTACGGACCACTCGTGTGCCCCTGTAGCGTAACACCGCAAAACTCCGGTATCACGCCTGTCATCAGGCCTCACGCTAAGAGCCTCTTGAATTCAGCCCCTTCTGTCTTTCACACAAAGGACGCCATCATTTCCCCTGTCGTCCGCGCTCCGCTGCAGCGAACCGATATAATTTTCTCATGTATTTCAGGAAACAGTAATGAGTATATATCCAGACGAGCTAATGCCTATGGGCTCGTCTCCCATGTCAGACAATGGCTGGTGGATGAGGCACTCAGACACAAGTGCACATGATTGCACGAACACATACACTCCTCTCTGACACACACCTACTTGAGCAGACACAGAAACAATGAACTCACAGACACACACACACTAGATTTTGTCAGGCCACCTGTACAGTCGGGCTCCAAGGTTCTCTCTTCACACAAACAGCTAAACTCGAAAGGCTGAGGCGCGTTCGGTCAGCGAGAGGTTACAGCCACAGTCTTCTTTTCATTGCTGCCACTCTCGTAAACATGCTCGGGCATTCACCTCTGCTACCTGAGCTGACAGTGATCACCAGTCGGGCTGGTATCGGTTTCACAAGTGTGCGTTACCTGTCTGAGAATATGGACAACTAGCACAGAGCCACATCGTGAGTATCATGGCAGGGGTTTATATGTCTGTCTGAAACTGCTTCATACCGATATAATCAACACCTTGTAAGATTCAGTCACAAAACCTTACAGGAGTGTGATGTGCAACTATAGACTGTAAATACAGATGGATGATGCCTCTCCTCTTCCTACTACTTTGAAAAAGATCAAGCCTAAATATCCAGTTTACAAGCACTATTATCTTGGGCCGGGGACCTCATTTGGGGTCGGAGTCTGAATAGTAGTGATCGTGAATTGGAGCCATAGTATCAAGGCCGCACCAATACATGCGATTTTTCAGCTGTCAAATCATGGCAATTAATTTGTATAGCATCAAATCACTTTTTTAAACCACACTTGGAAACCGAAACACTGGGACATTCACCAGTTTGATTAGTTGTCCTGCCCTTATCAATGTCACCTATAGCATCAGAGCTGCAGTAGGACACAACGATGAGTTTTGAATGTCCCCTTTTTTTTAACATGTGTACTGCGGTTTGGTTGAGTTGAAAACATTCCAAGGTGTGAGCATTAGATGTATTGTCACTTGCTGCGCAATGAAACCTGGGATAGTTTGGCCAGAGAAGGATCGACTAGTTTGCGCCTTCATTGCTCGGGGATGAAAATATGCATTTGTTGGCCTTTGAAGGAGCTTTCAAACTGGGACAGCCTATGACGTTGCTGTGACGTACTGGGTCTCCAAATCCAGCCTCCAAAGGAGACGGCCCCTGAATAGGGACAATACACACTCACCCACCCTCCACACACAGTCACACCCATGAACACACAAAAGCTATTTAAACAAGTAATGCAATTGATCAGAAAGCAAATTGAATATAGATACACTCAATGCAGCTGTATATACAGGTTTAATCACTGCAGCTGTCCATGCCTCAGTTTGAGAGTTGGAAGTCAGAAATAATGTTTTACTGCTCATTCATTCACTTGGACGCCTCACTGAGCCGAGTGATGGATGAGCACAGTTTGTTTTCACATTCATCTACTGAAGGGGGGTAACGTTTATGCGCTCAGGTTGGATCTCAGTTCAACACTTAGATGTACACGTGCAAGATTTACAACACTGAAATTAAATTGGAAGATAATTATGGTCATATAAGAAACTTCTGGTAATATGATGAAGTCTCCAGTGCTCATCAGCCTAGAATGGACTTAACCTGCTTAATACTGCTGGACGACACAGTGAGAGTTAGGTTCAGTAATCTGAATCTGACAACATGCTATTACTACTAATACTATTCAGACAACTCAGGTTTGAAATGTTTATTCCAGCACCAGAACAATGTCAGTGTTTGGCGTCTAGGCTCCGACTTCATCACTCCCGCAGATATAATAGCAAAGCAACGAAAGTGAAGAGCAAATATAACAATATACATACAGGTGGATGCTGGGATGTGGATGTGGCTGAATCAACAAGCAGCAATACCCAGTATCGCAGTGAGCAAAGGCAGTGATTGGGAATTTTTGCAGCTTACATTTGGTGGACGTGCATTATAAAGGATTGTGGGGATTGATTGGAGCAGTGCAGCTTCACCAGCAGTGAACAAACACGGCAATTAAAAAATCTCCTTCAGTGCAACATTAGCAAAGTCTGTTACTTTTAAACCACAGTAGGTAAACATATAATGTTACCATTTCATCTACCTTAAGCTTCAATCTGCTCGTTAATGTTAGACGATTTTGAGGTCAGGCGGAGGGGAAGCAACCAACGTAGCATGTAGCACAGATCACTGATAGAACTGGACATAAAGTTATATCTTGTTTTCTTCAGAGGTTGAAACTGATATTGTATTTTTGGTAATTTTTCCCCCTTGGATTTAAAATGCACGAAGCGCTCAATGCTGCTGCAGTTACCTCTTCGTCAGTGCCCGTCAACATGCTGGAGGGGGAAAGTCCACCCATGGCACAGTTGTTTACCAGGTGTTTCTTGACAGATCAAAATGTCGAGGATGAATCACTCTTGTTCAGAAATTTAAGCTCATGAATAAATCCGGTGCAGCCTGAAATCAGTATTGCAGGTAAATGTTTACTTGAGTACCTGCCCTCCCTGATGAATTCAAACAATCATTATGTTTTGCAGTGTTTCTCATAAATAAAACCTTTCAGGAAAACTAGTGCAGGGCCCATTCTAAACATCCAGGTTTGCTTAGCCTACTTCTAAAGAGCTTAAGGTGCATCCATGATCAAACATTTATTTTTTGTCCCAATTTTACTTTACTTTTTACTTTATTTCCTAGATGTGAGTTTAGATAATTTACTTAACTTGTGTTATTTTTTTAGTATATTGCATGCTGACTATTTCAGTGGTCTGTTAAACAATTACCACAGTCTTCAGACCAAAGTTCACATATTTTCAAAAGAAAAGCTCTGTCATTCAGCTCAATATAACTTTTTGCTGCAATAAAATTAAGGTTAACCAATATAAATGCCAAGTGTGACGCAAGATGTGTTCCACTTACAAACAGACAGAGAGAGCTTTCTGGAGTAGATATATCCAGACATCCATACAGTTCTTTCACTTCTTCCCATCTTAAAAATAACAGACCACTAGTGTCATTTCAGGCCACAAAAGAAACCTGAAACTATAATATTTCCTTGTAGGGATTTCCCCCTCATCTCTATCATGTGAAGTGAGCCTCAGCAAGGATCGAACTAAATATATATTTCCACAGGAGAGGCCAGTGAAAGAAGTTTGAATAACTTATTGTCACTGTGTTTGTGTGTGCATTGCTCGGGGCTAATTGGGCTTGATTTGCTCTCTAGACGGTCAGAGGAAAGTACTCAGAGCATCGAAATCAGCGTATGGATGACACCACCACAAACCAACACTATGCTGAAAATGAACTCGCTTTCAGCAAAACCTAAATGGAGTCCTATCATTATCATTCCACAAGTATTTAAAAAGATAAGTAGCAGAACAACTCCAAACAGGACATTCCATATCACTCATTCAGGGTGTTTAGCTCCTGAGTGCAGCACATTTAGACTTTTCACCTGACCCGTTCCTCATGGATTTCCCACTTCTCCCCATCCGATCATCATCTATTTCCTCGAGTGGTTTTTGTACCTTGTACCCAGCCGGACAATGCCGTGTAACCTGGCACGTCTGGGAGAGCGGAGGCAACGCCAAAAACAGTGAGAGGCATACAGTGAAAGAGGCCGTTTGAGAGCCGTAGGACATTTCGGCAATGCCCAAACACAGAAGAAGAGAGCGCTGTTAATCTGATAATGGCGCCCGGGCAGAATGACTCTTCCTGGGGTTTATTGTGGCTTCACACACAATCATCTATCAGGCCTTGGCTCCTGTAATTACATATTCTTTATGTGGATACAACTGGGAGCGCTAAGAGGGCCGGTCAGCACATCGAGGTGTGGGATGATTGGAAACGTGGAATCAAAAGAGGGATTTTATTTTTCCCCTTCTGACGACATTTGGTTATGAGACAGAGGGAGGATAGACGGGGAGAGAGAAAGCGGGTGAGGTAGGTAACCGGCGTATTGCGTCTGCACTGAGATAAGGCGGGTCAGGATTTCGGAAGCAGCTTTCAGATGACCTTTTTTCCTTTTGTCCTCAGCAGGATGCATTCAGTTTCTCACACGTCCTTCACTTTGTCCTCAGCACCTCAGTTGCACCTGAGGAGAGTTTTATTTCCTCACATTTGATCGACTGGGATTACAGTAACAGCCAATTAAGTAACTGTATAGCTGTAGCTTGCTGTGTGTGTGTGATTCTCTGTATTTCTTTGAATGTGAGTTATTTTCCACAAAATTTCACTTTTTACCTTGTGTTCAAGACTTTGTGCTTAGAATGCAGAAAACCCTTGTTATTAATTCAATATCAATTAAATGTATTATTGTATAGCGCCAAATCATACTATACATTATCTCAAGGCACTTTTCATAGAAGGTTTTCACCTTTTAATCAGTTGTTCAGAAACGGGTGAACAGTGACAACCTTGAATAGTCCTCTGCGTCGGTTGAGTGGTGTAATCTAACCAGGCCACATGGAGAAGTAGTGGATCTGAATGCATCCATTGGTTCCACTGTCCTACCTCATCTCTTGTCCTACTCACAGCAGCAGATCACAGCCGGAACCAGAGATCAAGTTCGATCGAGGAAAAAGATAAATAGCTTTTGTTCTGATAGATTCTCAAGTTGTCTTTGTCTTACATGCTTCACGGGTTCTCCCATCATGCGTACGATTTTAAGATTGAACGTACACGCACATGCTGTGCCAGTACTGTGCCATATACCAAAGGCACCAGGTCCCATGACCGGTGGTGCTCTCCCAGGCCACGTTGGATTCCAGGCCAGGCAGGGAGGAAGTCAGATAATCGAATTTTGCCCAGTTGCTGTGACCCTCATCTGCTCTTGGCCTGCTGCGACTTCCCTGTGAACCCTCCCAATCCAGTAGCGCCGGTCCACTCTGTGACTCCACATTACAGCCACAGCCTTTTCCCAGAATGAGCTGTTGTGTAGAAGTTTGCGTGTTGACCCTTAGATGGCTGTACATCCTGGAGAACACTGAAGCCTCTTTGTGCAGTCGTCCACAGGGGTCAGATTCAGCCCGACAGGCTGTGAAAACCCAGCGCAGAAGAGCCTGATTGTTGTGTAGGGGCTGTTTCTAGACCGGGCACCTCTGAGGAGGATGTGACTCTGGCAGTGGAGCGGTGATGGACCGGCTGGAACTGGTAACAAATCGTTCTAACAAAGCAGCATCATTCAGGAGATGGAGTCCAATTGAATTTATTGACTTGTGTATGACAACAGCAAAGGTATGATTCTCGCAATAGTGGCATCTGATAAAATAAAAGCATTTAATAATAATACCAAATGATGTGAAAATTGCGGATCATATATTTAACAGTGTACTGAACTCAAAAAATATTTCAAAGTTAGGAATGTGTGTTTAATTCTCTGCAGACCGATATTATTTTTTATGCATTTAAAAAAAGAACTTTCACCGACATTTTTATTTTTCTCATGAACGCAATTAATGATGATGACTTCAAAATGACAGACACCGGCCCGATAATTGCTCGGACTGTTAAGCAATTCCTCCTCCGATTGTTTTGCTCTCAAGCGAAAAAAAAAAAGATATTTGCAGAGCAGGAAAAAAAAATAATTTGCACGAGTCTCTCAAGTAGCTGAGCAGCTGTGGAGGTTTATGTGATGTCATGTCAAGGCTTTGTGAGTCACACTGGAGAGGCAGAAGAAAATTGTGTTCTCACATGGAAAGGCTGACAGTCCTCCCTTCATCCAGGTGTGTTGGCTGGATTATCAATGCTGAAAAAGGTTATCCTCCCTCCTCGATTTCTTCTTAAGAGAGCTATTATGCTATTTATTCCCACGAACGTGCGCCGTCGACTGATAACACAAGTTTTTGTGTCGGTTCCTTCTAACGCAGCCTCTGTCCCATCAATGGAAGCACGCACAGTGTGGCTCTCACCACTGCTGTAAACCTTTTTTGTCGGTGCCTTGATGCAGATCAAAGCCACGTGCAGCCCTCAGTGCGTTAGTGAGTCACGGCCCGGACTGTGGCTAAAAGCAGCTGTCACTGGTGCGCAGCTTTGCGAGAAGAGAGGAAGTAAACGGATCAGTCTTGACCTTTGGCGGAGGCAGTGCTGGCTCTTTTCACAATGCCTCCGAAACTTAACACTGTCTGTGACATTTACTGTCTGTGGTGGAGCGCAGCCACTGTATTGCAATGAATGGAAATGAGCCGGATAGTTTATTAAAATTTTTCTAAAGACCTTTTTGCCTCTTGAAGTGTCAGTTAAAGCCTCCAGGATATCGATCAATTCACTGAATATTTGCCAGTATAAACTCTAACCCGTGAACTTAAGTGTACGTTACTGTAATTACAATTAGAGCGAGTAACTGAAGGTACCATTTGATGGTTCATCAAGCTCACCAGCTGTAAAGACACATTCACAGCTGGACCCCTCTCTGTCAGTGTCCATCAGCCGCCAGTCAGTGGTCTGTGATTCCCTTTCTCCAGGGCTTAGGGTAAAGATGCATCGGATGAGGATATGCTGTCGACACCTCTTACATTCAGTAAGGTAGTCCTGCTATAATGTTTGCTTTCATTTTAAAGGACACATGATTCGGTTTAGTTCCCCATACGCACTTGAGACTTGATGTTCTGGAGTCAGCAGATGCACAAATATTGATCATGAGATCAATTTTAAATGTAGAATATTTTATAAACTGTCATTAAAACGCCCACAAGAATTACAGGGAGGCAACCACTTCAATGGTTCAGATGCATCTCCTGTTCACAAGGGGCTGTAAAAATAGATCCATCGAAGAACTGCATCAGAATGTAGTTATATGACAGTGGTGAAATAATAGGCTTTGTGTGTTATGAGTATGGCAGGACTCAGGTGTGATTGGTTGCCATGGCATCGTTCTCCAAGCCAACTAGTTCACAGTTCATTTGTCCTAACGTTGCTCTCCATGCTTCCGCAATTTGGTTTCGCTGTACCAAGTGTGTAATGCATTTTGTGAAACATTACTAAGGTCTTTATATATTTCTATAGCAGATGTTCACGCTTTATTTATATGTAGGGCACTAATCCTGACCTATGACCTCTTGAGATTATATTACAGAAGCAGACACTGGTGGCCATCATATGCATTTTTCTTGTTATTTGCCACTTGCAACTGCATATGGTCTCCAAATGCTTTAATCTCAACCATCGGACCTCATGATTTAAAAATTATCCACTTCCTGCTAATGTTAAACGTAACTTTATACTTGGAAAGGGAAAAATTAAGAGAATAGAAGTCTCACAGTAGCATCCTTTTGATCAAGGCTGTGGCTGAGGGGTAGAGTGGTCGTCCTCCAACCTGAAGGTCGGCGGTTCGATTCCCAGTCTGAACCATCTGCGTGCCGAAGTGTCCTTGGGCAAGATGCTGAACCCTGAACGGCCCACCATAGAATAACTAAGTGCTGCAAGTAGATGCACTGTATGAATGTGTGTATGAATGGGTGAATGTGAAACTGTACTGTAAAGCGCTTTGAGTGGTCTTCATCAGACTAGAAAAGCGCTATAAAATACAAATCCATTTACCATTTACCATTTTAGTAGGTCTACAGGGGAGGGCTGGCTTAGGGTAAGCATATCAATGGCTACCCCGTCACAGCACAATTGAGTGAACAGCGGGATGAAATCGGACAGAGCAGCTTTGTTCTCAGTGGCTTAGGGCCATCTTGGTCTCTTCTCTGACATTGACCCAGACAAACTCACATAGGCCTCTTCTCTCAATGTCAAGTCGACAGTTCAAATGAAGCACATTGGTTCATGCAGAGGTCAACGTGGCGTTGTTTCGGGTCTGTACGTGGGGGGTGGGCAGGGAGGTGGAGAGTGAAGGAGGGGTGGCAGCTGCCATCTCCCAAAACAAGGCACCTTCAATCCCCTGCTACACGCTGCCCTTCAGACAAGGGCTCTTTGTTAAGGCTGAAACGGGTCGACCTTTAAAGCCTACCTGTCCGGTAACACCTTTAATTAGCATGTCTGACCTCCGGGGGCCATGGGTAATTATAACCAAGCTGAGCTGTGATGATAGCGCCTGTGGAGTAACCCGGAGGCTACATGTTACTTTGAGGTCGGTTTGATGCAGAAGGGGATTCCTCTCTGGCTGTAGATACTGAAGTTTTCTCGCTTACAAGTTGTGTGATTATGAAGTTTTGTATAAATGATTGTTTGGTTCATTAAATTGGGACATCCTGTGCCCTGCGTCTGTTACATGAAAGCACCCAAGGGGCAAAAAACTGTGGGCTCACAGTCAAGTCATTGTCTTTATTGTATTCTCAGTGCGTGCAAACTGCGTGTGAGGGTGGGAATGTTTCCTTGCGTCTCCTTTTGTCTTCTTGGTACTCCTACGTCCTCCTCAGACACCAGCCTACAACTCTCAGAGGTGTCATCGCTCCTCTCCTGTAACTTCACACCCAGGCAGGAAAGAACCCATTTAAACCCATGTTAAATTATCTTCATGTAAATTAGAGAAGAAAAGGAACGCCTCTTTCTATTTTCATAGAAGACTAGGGTTGGGTACCGAGAACCGGTTCCAATATGGAACCGGTTCCAATACAACCGGTACCTACCCGGACCGAAATGCAACGGAGATTTCGGTGCCTCATTTCGGTTCCTGAGCCAATTGCAGACTGAGGTCTCCGCTCGTCCCGCCTCCTCACACTTCCGCTCCTTCCTTCACGGGAAGCGGCGGCTCCCGCCGGGCCCCCACGGGCTCCCGGTGGACAGACTCTTGTCCCCGCGCTGCCCGCGCCCCGCGTGCGTCAGGGCTCACGTTCAGGTGGGGGGGGGGGAGACCTCTCCCCGGCGCTGCCCCCCCCCGCCGGGCGCATTTCCTCCGTGGCGGTGCGCCGCGGGCTCCGGGTCGGCTTGGAAAGGCTCGGGGCGGGAGGAACGAAGACCACGCCAAGACATGTTTCATAAAAGCGTCCGCATTTTAGGGGGACGAAGGGGGTCTCCGAGTGATGGAACAGCGACCCTCAGTCTTCATTTGGCTCAGGCACCGAAGTCAGTCACGAGTCAGAGTGTGTGTGTTTTGTATTTATTTTTATTTATTTAAGTATAGTGTAAAGTTTTGTTAACATTTCGTATGTTATTCATAGTTTTAAGTTAAAAAGGGTTTTGTATTTATTTATATTTATAATCTACTTTAAACAGTTAATATATTTGGCAATAAAAAAAGCCTTTCTTAGTCAAGCATCGTTTTGTGCACTTTTTTGAAAAAAGTATCGGTTCCGGCACCGTTTAGGAACCGGTATCGTTTTAAAAGTATCGGTTAGGAACCGGTATCGGATAAAAACCAAACGATACCCATCCCTATAGAAGACACCACCCTAAACACTGCAATTTCATTTTATTTCATCTCTGTTCTATTGCAGCGAAATAAAAAAATCACAAAAGCTATTCAAGTGTGAAAACATTTCAATTCCTCCTGCTTGATCCTGACAGTGATTACCAGTTTCTCCCTTGGCCATGGCTCGCCGCAAGCGTTAATCCAACCATGAGACATTTTGCGCAGCACCGTGTCCTTGGTGTGTGTTTGCCGGCGCGAAATGTCTAAGTGCATATGAATGATACTGTACCCTCGACATGCATGTAAATAGGGAAATAGTTTAGTTGTTCAGTGTGTTCGCCTGAAGGGTAAAAGTGGAATATAGCAGCAGCCGACTGTGACAATTGAAGAAATTGAGAAAGACGAGAGGGAGAGAAGGGGGGAGCATTTGGAGAGAAGGCAAATATCTGACAGGGGTAATACACCTGCATTTCAAAAGAGGCAACACTCCCTGCTCAGACAGTCCTGGTTATACTCTAACAATATGAATATGCTAATGGAAATTAGTCTGTGCCGTTGCAGCTCGTGTGTGGATGTTAAATATACCATGTTGTGTGAAAACAATAAGTGCAAACAGAGAAACCGTGTCAGACCTTGGTGAATGAGGAATCTCTCGGCCCAGTCTACTGAAACAGATATGGAAGATGACGGGAGTCACACTGGAATGATTTATTACTCAACGCAGGAAGAAAGTCTAGTGCCATCAAGTGCCATTGCCACTAGTGTAGTGCCTTCTTGGCTGTTTGCTTGGCCTTGAGTAATGCTCTAGGGCCTACTTCAGGATTATTCCTTGTCGTTAGTGTTTGTGTGTGTGCAGAGGGAATTTTGCGTCCACGATCAACTAGGTTAATAACAATCTTTCAGAAATAAAAGCTCTGTAATTTAGTTATTAAGCCTCCAAGATTGGAAGGAAAAGCAAATATAAGACAAATGGCCAAACCGGATGTGATTGTAGGAATGTTGTTGCCATGAAGGAGATCTACACCTGCAACACCCCTGAATATCTCTAAGTCCGATATGGACATAATGATCAGTTGGGCAAGATCACTGCTTCAGGTAATCGGAGGACGTAGAAGAAGACCTTCAACTTGCAGGCTGCCTGGTAAACCCCGTCCCTTCTGACTGCAAGGTGCTCATTGTCTGTTCTAACACATTTTATTAATATTTAGCGTATGGCATGTCCCAATCGCATCAAATTAGACACTGCACTTTCCTCTGCCCTTAAAAATACACACGCCAATTGTGAAGCTGACAAGATTAATTAGTAGATGTACAGTGCATGGAAGTGCATGGCGGTTACAACATCCATCACGAGGAATGTTGGTCGGGATGTTCTGAGGCCTTAGGTTCTCCAGATGCTGCCGGGTTCCCATGGACTCTCCAGTGGCATTTTGGATCTTGGAGGCTTAATAATGAAGCTAATGACTGCCAGTAGTGTTTGATTAAATCCCTGCCCTGGTAGCCTGGGGGCTCAGGTGTACTGGATGTAATTAACACATGGTAATTAATTTACTGAGGAGCTGCAGTAGGATAACGGTGCCCCAGAGGTTAAAAAAGCACTCGTTACAGGAGATGGAACGAGCTACGTCGCAGCGCTCGACAGCGAGTCAAAAAGGGAGAAAATGAGATTCTGACCATCTCAATGCAGATTAACCCCTTCAAATCGCGTCCGGTATGTCCAGTCCTCTGTGTTGTCCCTGTGAGCCAAAATTTATTTTGACTAAAACATTTTGTCAGTCAGTCCTGGAAGAATGTCAGACTGCTTTTAATATTAGAAGCGGTGATCTGTCGTGGAACCAGGAAAATAAGGTTGAAAGATTTCATTCAGTTGTGGAACTAGTATCTTTCTGAAATGGGGGCCAGAAAGGGGCCAGAGTTTACATAGAGGGAGCAATATAAGTCATCCACTTTATTCTACTTTATTCTATTTTATTTTATATTATTCTATTTCTTATATATTGTTGTTTTTTCTTATATTGTTGTTTTTATGTTCAGTGCACCAACGACACCAAGTAAATTTCCTATATGTACAAACATACCTGGCAAATAAAAGAATTCTGATTCTGATTCTGATTCTGAATTGTACAATTCCTGATTCAGTAAGATGCACATTTAAGTCATTACTTGATTTGTTTGCTTTGTAGTTTTGAGCCACTTGTCAAAGCACATTGTGTTCTTCAAAAAACACTTTGAAAATAACAATTCTTAACAAATAATCGTATTTATTGTTATTATTTTTAGTAAGCAACTACTAACAGGACACACACGCTTCAGGGTTCGATCAGATTCGAGCCGGGGCCAGTGTCTCCCTGGCCCTACAACCTGGATCTGTCCCTGGTTTCATCTGAAATGACAGCATGTCTTTGATACAAAGCAACTGGTTGAAATCATTTTGTTAAAGTAGGAGACATCATGATACTCAGAGATACACTCGAAGCGTAAAATGACCCCCCCCTCCAACTGGCAGGTTTTGCAGAACACAAGCTGCTCTTTCTCACAGTCGGTTCAAGTCTAAATTACTTGTTGTCACAGATGTTATTTGCGGCAATGCTACCTGCCCTCTTGCTTAGTGATTCCATGAGGAGCAGCTGGATGTCATTACCGCGGGGGCTCGACTCTGGGCCTGTCTATCTACAGGTCACGGCGATAACCTCCACATGGGATAAGAGCTGAGGGTCAAAGGTTATCATCAATTTAGTGGCTTCTCTTCCTTTTAGGCCATAAATGATTTTGCCCTTTGTGGCAGCGTGTTAAAACATTACAAGACATAGAGTCTTGTCCCGTACATGATCGGGCAGTGAGAGGACAGACTTCCGAGATTTGTGCGTGTTCAGAGGGTTAACTCTGAGTCTTTTTGTCAGGCAGGTGTGTGTCTATGTGTCAAATTAAGCAGATAATGTAGTGAACCTTTCAATAGAAGAATTGTAAGAGGCTATATCAATAACTTTAACACTGATTTCACCCGTGACCTCAATCCACAGAAAGCCATTAACGTCTGAGCTATATGCTATGGCTGTGTGCAGTCGTGTAGACCATACTCATCCTCTCACTTTCTTTCTATTTTCATCTGAATCATCCCTACTCACCCCACCGCTCTCTTTTGCTATTTTTCAGTATCAGTGGTTTTTCTGATGTTTTTTTTTTCTACCTGAGAATCTCCTCATCGCCCGCTGTTACCATCATCCACTGTATTTGCCTCTTCTTCTTCTCCTCCCATTCTTCTACCTTTTATTCCATTTCTTCCTTTTACCATTGTTCTTTCCTTCTTCCTCATGAGTCCTATTTTCTTGTCACTATGCCACACTTTTCTTTCACGATGCCCCCATTGCTCTTTTTATCAGGGACACATACGCACCCAAGTCACACACACACACACACACACACACACACACACACACACACACACACACAGTCTGCAGCGGCTAGATAAGAGGTGTGCAGCGATTAGCCCTTGGAGTGTTGTCTTAAAAACGCCAATGTGAAAGAGGATATAGAGAGACACAGTGGCTCCACACCGTTAGCACAACTGATGCCACCTCAGCTAACACAGGTTTATCTAGACTGCTGCTGATAACCACCTCAGCTGACACACAGACTGTGTGATAGCAGACACCTGTTTCATGTATTTCTTTGGCCATGGTCAACACAGAACGGATCCCATTTGAGCAGATTACCTCAAAACTGTCCAAACTGTAGATAGACACATAAAACAGATTTACAGTGACAGAGTTTAAGAAAACCTCTGCTTTTTAATATCCATTAAATTATATAGTGGCCCTGGCCCTTATAACTATTAATTGATTATACAAGTAGAGTTGGCCTTCATTTTTTCAATAATTCTTCATCCATGAAAAAAACTAAACATTGCAATTTATGACTTAATGTTCTAATCAGCCATTAAGAACATATAGATGCAAGATAAAGATAACTTGCATTTAGCAATAAATAATTAAATAAAAAAAAGGGATTTACAATAGCAACGTGATTCAAAAATACTTTAATGAATGTAGCATGAAGCTGCCGGTATATAGGTAGGACCATAGCTATGGCAACTGCATGGCAGCTTTAATGATGTCTAGAGAAGGCATGTTTCTTCCAGTACAAGTCTGTCTCCGCTGCACAAACACAGACTTACAAACACACACCACAGCTGCAAGGTTCTCACACACAGATATTTTCCCACCGAACAGATTTCGTCCAACGCTGTAATCTTAGTTCCCAGCATTCAAACCGAAGAAGAGGAGATGGTTTGCTTGTTTAGAAATTTTGTAATTCATGCAATGGTCCTTTTTTTATTAAATAGCATCATGGTGATGGATCCGTCCTAAATTGGAATTAAATTTAAAGTAGCAGATGACGTTGCCCAGTATTTTTTCTCAGTGACAGTTTGTGCTAACATTAGTCTCTCCATGTTGGATGAGCAAGATCTAAAATGTGAGACTGTAAATCTGCGGAATTGCTCTCTTCTCTGCAGTCAACTGCTGTGAATCTTAAGAGCAACGGTCCTCCTGCTCTTATAGGATAAATAGTATTTGGATTCTAATTATTTAACCTGCAGAGTACTGAGCAGCTGGTCGGAATTTGAAAGGCGAAATCGAAGGTAGACGAAGGATACAGGAATCATAATTTGACCTGAGGGCCATACATCCGTCTGTGGGTGTAGCTAGCATCAAAGTCCACTTATACCTCAGTCCTGTGAACAGCAACACAAAGTAATCAGCTCTGACAAATCTCCTTCAATGTCACTGTCAGGAAAATGTCACTGGGCCTCTCTGGTGGAAATAAAGATCATGAATTTCTGATAAATTAACTTGAATGTCCTCAAAATATAAAAATACACATCGTATGCTGCGGTGCTACTAGAAATCTGTTCAAAGCTCTTTGGGAGGTGTACTGCATAGGTGAAGGAGTTGTATAAAGCAACTGTAAGTCTGAAAATGAAAAAATTTTTGAATGTGGAGTTCGGAAGAAGTGACCTTTCCAGTACCCCTGTAGCCTACTCAACTCTCCTTGAGGCTATGATACGCTGCTAGTAGCATTGCACACTCACATCTCCAACAGATTTGCTGGTTGCCAAGTTTCATGGTGGGGGTCAAGAAGGAATGTGTCGACTAAAGAACATAATATTTAAATGTTTTGATGCATACATTTTTATATTATATAGGACTTTTCCTGTTTTATCTTCTACTCAAAGCGCTTCACAGTACAAATTGTATTCACCCATTCACACACAAACAGCTAGCTCTTCAACACGCAGTTCTTTTCTCTCAACCCAGTGTCATACAGTGTTGGCATCCCAGAATCCCTATTCCTTAAATTGTTATTCACAGAACAACATTACAGAATGTTTAATTATCTTTTTAGTACAATATCAAACACGATCAGGCTACACTCTCGCACATACATATTTCATAGCATATCAGCAGTAGCAATGATTGAAATGCCTTAGGTCTTGGTAAACACTAGAGATGTTGCCAGGAGGCATCTCAAGGTTATACCCGCTTGAACAGCTCCAAACAATCCCCAAGTGTTTGCCAGCTCTCTGCCCTCTACTTCATCCCTCCTGCCTCCACTGAGGCTGAAAACTTCTCCTGTGTGTCTCCCCACCCTCGCAGCGATTGTGGCTACTCTCGACCATCTCTCTCAGCTGCGCCTTGCTCAGCTCCTGATCGATTCGCGTCTCTGTTTCCAGGCTAACAGCGGCACACAGATGTTTCTGTGTAGGGCCTGGTGTTTTGGAGCAGCCTCCACAGCTGTACTAAAACATGTTGAAATATGTTTAGCCGTGATAACTGTCACATCAAATTTACGACTTCATTCATGAGCTGGCTTCCCCTCGGGGCCTCCTCCAGAAGGACTTGCCAAACCCTTTGGTAAGGGCTGGTCTCTGTCGTGGTTCTGCCTCTGAGGTTTGCTTGTATTTCATTGTGCTGCGTCGGGGCATCCAGCCAGGACACTGTTTCTCTCCATGCGGTTTATTCTTTGCTTACAATCATGTACAATAATATGGCTTAACCTAGCATAGTGGGTAATTAAGTGCTCTGATTGTCTTTGCCTCTTTGGCACGTTTCTAACGTTTCTAACAATACAATGCTACCGCCCATACGCACGCATAATACTTGGTTGTTCATCAAAGTGCAAGCTGCCAAAATCATCCTCGAAGCTGAAAAACATCCACTCTCCAGGGAAAGCCTTGGCAGGTGGCAGTGGTCCCATCCTACAGAGCCTGGAGGTACAGCACATCCTGGGTGTAGGGAGCTGCCAGCTCGCTCTGTGTGCCTGTATCAACTTCCACAGCCTTGCATTGGTAACTGTGATCACCTGATTACCACACGGTTTTTGGCGTGACTCCAGTTTGTCCTTATGATCAAACATGTTTTTGAGACACTGTACAAATGCTTTACAGAGTTTAACTAATTTATTCGATCCAAGCTTGGTGAAATTGGAAGGTGCATGCTGGAAAGCATTACAATGACAAACTCATTATTTTGATTTTGACCACTTTTTGGTTGTTTATTGGAATCTGTTTGCTATTTTAAATGATTAATGATTGAAGCATTTATATGCACATTAGTATTCTGATTATGAGGCTTATAGTAGTTTTATGATATTTATGATATGGTGTTTACATGGAACTTTGTTAAACCAATGATCATGAATACGGGTTAGGATAAGATTTAGTTTCTTCAGCGCAGTCCTGCATGTACCTGCTTGTTTATTACCAAAATAAACTGTTAGCACAACTGTAACCACAGTGGGTGAGGTTGATGCAAATTGGCATGGAATTGAAGAGAAGCCTATTTTGGGAACACAAAGCAGCCAAAACTTATTTCACCAGCAAGTCATTCATCTTCTGAAACAGACAATCTTGACTTGTGCCAACCAGCTCACTTCCTGCTCAGGGCTACTTGGCTTTGATCGCTGTCTCTGCTCCCAGTTGTCTTTTTTTTCCCTCCCCCAGTGCAATCTGCCCACAGCACAAAGACGTGTGATGATGAATCTGTTCTTGCTGCAGCTTTGGGACGTTTGCCTGTTATGCAGTAGGGGTGGGAATTGGCAAAAATGTGACGATTCAATAGTATTGCGATATTTGGGCTACGACTCAATAGTATTGCGATTCTGCGATATATTGCGATACTGCAAGTATTGCGATTCGATTCTGCGATATGTTGCGATACTGGAAGCATTGCGATTCGATTCTGCGATATATTGCGATTCATGTCCCCAATATTATTCAATGGCATTACAAAAAATTAGGAAAATAAGACTGCTCACCTCACTTCAAATGTCACATTTAATTATGTGAACAACATTGTCTTCTACACATTAACTGAAGTGCAAAAACTCAGAAAGGGTAGTGCAAAAACTTTGTCCTTGAACATTCAGGACACAGGACCTTTGTAATTATTTTCTGAATAGGAGACCTCTCACATGAACACTGAGCTCCCAGCACATAACAATACATTAACATAAAGCAGACATAATAGAGTAACATAAACCTGAGAATAATCATATAAATAAGAGTAACCTAGAGCTTCAATCAAATTGAGAAAAATAAACAAATGTGTACTACTAGAGTCCAGTCCAGTTGGCTGCAAGGTCATGACACAAAATGTTAAATTCATTTGGGAATATTGGCATTTTTGTTCAGAAAAAGGAGTTGGTCAACATGCTCATATGTTAAAGTGCTCCTCTGGGCCGTTACTATATCTCCTGCAATGGAGAACATCCTTTCTGCATACACACTAGGTATCTTTTAAATTCTGAAACTCTCCTCGTCATGCTTTGCCAGCCAGGGGCTGTTACATATATAATTGTAAAAAAAAAAAATAATAATAATTTTTTATTGCAATACTTTGTGCTACAATATCGCGATACTGAACAGAATCGATTTTTCCCCCACCACTATTATGCAGAGACTCTAGGGGGGATGGTGATATGGCGTCTATAGTCGGTGTAACCCAAAAGGGTGTGTCTTGGGCGATGATGCTTATGTCTGTCTAATAATAACACATTCTTTTGACCTTTCAAGTTAAATTGTTGATGTTCCTGTTACTTGGCAGCAAACCACAGATGAAGTGAGAGCAGCTTAGAGCGAAGCGGTCAAAGAAAACATCTCCACCTTCCTCCTCCGATTTCCACTTTGTGTGGTCATACCAATTCCTTGGATTACTGTGGCGACTCCAAACCACGAATACCAACAGCCGGCTCGATGGCAGCCGGCTCTGGTGGGGAGTCCTAAACCTGAAGGCATGCTGGGTATGCGGTACAGAGCTGTCTGAAGGGGTGTGAGACTCAGCAGCTGTCCGCCTTCCCACAGTCGTTCACCTGGAGCCATCCCAGGAGGGTCGCTCAGTCAAAATGCACAGTGATGGACATCGTTTTAGCAGAATATGACCGATGCATACATGCAAGCATTTCTAGAGAGAGGTTTATCTCTGGCAAACATGACGCTATGTGGGTTATTGGCCACATAATTCAGCAAATAGAAGATGGACATGCATGATAGGCATCTGCACTCCGCAGTGTAAGGCTCAGACAAGACATGATCACATCGTGTTCATCCTTCATCCAGAATGGTGTTGATGAAGAATGTAGAGCATGTAAGCCTCAGCAGCTGTGCACACAGACATGTACAGGCAGCGTTTAGGAAAGATCTAGTGGAGTCTGTTTGTGTGTTTACAGTGTGAAAACACACAAATGTGCTGAGATCACCAAACACACGCGCACGATGAACATAAGTGGCCGAGACGTAGGAAACATGTAGATCTGCACGAGCGAGTGATCTCCGAGCTCACTGTTTCTCCTCAGGCAGCACTTGACATTTATAGATTTTCTTTGCACATCAAACACCTCAAGAAACATTTTCAGTTTTACAAGTACTGTGCTTTTGATTTGATTTAAAGATCAGCTGTGGGACTCAAAGTCATTTCAAATGCTATTTGGAAATGGCGGGATCAGACTGATTGTGAATAAGCTGCATCTCCACAAAACAAAGCATAGAAACAAATGAAAATAGTGAATAGGATAAAAACGTTTATCCAAGAGATATAACCTTTAAAATGACTTTGTATACATTTAAAAATCTGAATTATTTTTAACATTACAAGTTTTCGGAAATGTTATGTTTTATTAAGATTTTATGCAAATGATCTACCTAAATATGAGCTGATTTGCATTGATTTGTGTAATGGAAAGCTCTTGTCGACATATTGAAGCCAAAGGTTTTTGCAGAAGAGATTTCACTTTGTATCATATATCACAAAATACTGTCATCAGTCATAAAACATTTATTTTTGCCAGGTTTGGGGAAATAAATTGTTGTATAAATCAGGCTATGAATCTATGATTTATACCCCTGTGTAAAAACTTACATAACATAGAATAGAATAGGTTTGGTGTATGTTTTTTTATAATGATATACATCCAATTGTCTCTTTAAACTAATATATAACCTGTATTGAAGTTATTATGCAAAAACCCATTTTGAGAAAACAGTTTTTAGTCATTGGAAATGCTCTACAGATGTAAATAGACAGTTTTGTAGAATAAACAGCTCAATGTGTGTATAAAAAGTTAGTTTTTCATTAGTCTGATACGGTTAGAGGATAATGTATTTGTCATTCCCTGAAGGGTCGGCACTTTTAACTGTTATTCATCGCTGAGGTTTGTGGGAAGCAGTCTTGCACCCGGCCTCATGTTGGTGGTGTTGGACTTACATGTATACATGAGGAAGCAGGAGGTGGTGCCTCCTTGAGTTTCTGGATTGTGTGCATGTAAAGTAGGATATTAAAAGAAGCATATACATATTGAATGTCAATGCTTTTATACATGCATATGTAAGTGTGTATGGCTGTGTCTTTGACAGACAGGCAACTATTAATAAGCCAGTGCTGGACTGTAAGACCTCATGTCTAAATGAACACAGAGCACGAAGCTGCAGTGCTGCCAGATGAGGAGATGTTTCCCTCCGGCACTGACAGAAGTATCAAGCACTAAAAGGTCACGTTTACACAAACCTGCGTGTCAAGCACACAACAGTTTGTTTTCCTGACGTTTGGCTCCGTGGCTGCGGAGAGAGAAGATGACTGGTTGTGTGTATTTGTGGATGTGTGACGGTCTGTTTTGTATGGTATGTAAATGTGTGTGTCATTATTTTCAGACAGCACAACAACACACAGGTAACTTTGTACTTCTATCTTTCATCTTGCTTTCATTTACATAATGCCCTCTCTAGCCCCTTACTGTAACCTTAACCATTATGACCCTCACCCTAAAAGCGAGTCTTAATCCCCCGAAAGCTCCTTTGCAATGGGTCAGAAAGTGAGGACCAGCCAAAATGTCCCGACTGCTGTAGGCTCAAACTGACACTGAACAATGTCTATAGCTGAGATTAGCTATGGCATTGTTTTTAAAACTTCTTTTGAACAGTCACTAACATGGCACTAAACAGCATATTATTGAGGAAGTTCAGTAAAACTCATTATCACACAAGTAGGGGGCTGTGGCTCAGGAGGCAAAGCGGCTTGTCCTCTAACTATTAGGTTGCTGGTTCCCCGTCTCCCCTTCCACGTGCAGACGGGCAAGTTTCTAAACACCGAAATGCCCCGGACGACTGTGCCGGCATTTGAACATAGACATCTAAATGATGAAGCTTTGAAGTGCTGCACATAGATGCACTGTATGAATGAGTGTATAAAGCGCACAGTGAAGTGCTTTGAGTGGTCATCGGGACTAGAAAAGTTCTATATAAATACAGACCATTTATGTAACTTAAAAGATAGACTTGCTGCCGTGCCCTTCGCTCCATACTTTACCCCTTTTCCCTTGGTCTTTATGTTTTAATTTAGTATCGTGTCACACAGGCGCACAGAAACGACAGGGGCATAATTACAGGGTGTGACTGGGGAGCCGAGTCTTTACCCCGCCGCATTTATTTACAGCTGCGATGAAAACGACACTCGGCGGACCTCTAATGGAGCTTTTATTCCCGCTCTCTCCCTTAACACCCCCCCCCGTCCCCCGTCCCCCGTCCCCCGCACTAACACTTCTCTGCCTGTTGTTGGCGCAGTTAATTTGGGTCAGGATAATGAGCTATCGCTATCGCCAGTGAGGGCCGCCTCGCGCCTCATCCCGAGCCCTGGTGTTGTGATGCCGACTACCCTCCCCCCTCGCACCCTCACTCACTCTGCAGGGACATGCTTCCCCCCCGTTCCCCTGGGAGCGAGGCTGGCTCCTGTGCACGCTGCACTCGACCCGAGTAAGCATTCGTGTGCCTCTTCATACAGAACGTAATCATTGACCGACCTCTCCCAAGAACCGAGTTTCCCCGTGGGCGAGTTAGGCAGCAGGATTTATCACTGTCATATAATCTCATACATAAACACACACACACTGACACACACACACTCTCTCTCTCTTCTAAAGCTTGTGAAATGCATATACCCGTTTAAGGGGAACAGCGTGCATAGTAGCAAACTCAAAATGTCAGTTCAGCAGGGGACATAAAACTGTTATGAGCAATAAAAACCATAAAAAGCAGCGTTATTCTCTGTGTAGAAAAACACTGATCCCTGTAAAAACTTGTTCCCTTTGTTATTAGTCAGTTAGCCACCCTGCTATCGTGCCACAGCGCCCTAGGGTGTAAATAAAACTTTTAAAGTCGTGCCAGTGCGATGTCACCACTGACAGCCAGATGACATTAGGGATTTGGTTGTTTTAAATATTTTCCCAACCATCTTTTCTTCCCTCCCCGTCCATGCCTTTTTCTGTATGTCATTCTCTGCACTGCTGGAATACAGTCTAATGCAATCAGTCAAACCCAAATGAGGGATAAGTGGACCCACTCTTGAGTCTTACTGAGACTCATCAGTCAGGAGAAATAGAAAAATGGAGTCATTAAAGTCACAGGTGGAGTGTATAACCATTTAAAATCATTTTCTCTTTTTTCTCTCGACAAAGAGATAACACCTTCCACCGCAGATCTGCCTCTAGACATGCACTGAACTCTGGATACTCTATTGAAATATTCAGAGGGGATGTATGTGGGTACGAAAATGTCCAAGTTAGTTTCCCTTAGAGTTTTTCCTGCTAGCCCACTGTAAAATCTCAGAGGATTTCCGATTGAGCCTATGTGAGAAAATACTTTATGGAGGTTTCACTGCAAACGATTGGGCGCATTGATAATGTTGCTAACATGAAACGGATGCAACACTAAAAGGGGATGAGGAAGAGTCGAATACATGGACAAAGTTGTCTCCTTGGAGAATGAGATTGTGAGCCTCTTTCACTGGAGATTTCTGTGTTGTTACAAACACGTCTGACTGGAGAATCTCTGTTAAAGTCCAGACCCCATTTCACAAACATTATGCGGAGTTCATATCTGAAACAGCTTATGTGTACATTCTGTAAACCAGTCATGGTCTCATTCAGGTTAATCTGTTTACGCGCACCTTTGCTCCTACTGGTGCTGTGAGTAAAACAATGGAATGGTCTCCTCTTAGCCTCGGTATGGGCTGCAGAGGGTTATACTGCTAATTCAGTTGACAGTTCTTGCTGTGATCCTCCTGATGCAAATAACTGGATGTCACAGGCAATGATGCTTTCCAGGAAGAGGAGGGGTGCAGCCAAAAAGCACTGACCCCAAAAAATGACTTGATGTCGAACATTCGACAATTAGCACTGGAAATTGAGCCTTAAGGAAGAAGCTGTGAGGGAAAAATGGGAGGAGCGCTTGGGTGTGCATCCATGTTAAAGTCAAAACTCAGGGGAACATCGCCGCTGTGGTCCGCGCCTTCTGAGTGAAAATGACACCAGCAAACAGTGCCGATGTTCTAAAATACTAAACACCATGTGATTTATGCATGAGGGTGGCAACAGATTGAGGATAAGGAACCGGTGGGTTGGCAAGGACGTTGTGCTCGTTAAGGCATCGCAGGCGACTTACGGGGGAGTGATGGATGTTAGCCATGTGCGCATTAATAGGCTCGCTCAGTGTTGGGGCGACAGAGAAAAAACAGCAAATTGATAAAGATCACAGATATTGTTTGTGTCAGAGAGAGAAATATGAGAAATATTAAGTGCCTCTGACAGCGTAGCATGTTCACTTGTTAGCACGTTCAAAAAAGATTTGTCACTCTTGTTTTCCTTAGACACATACTTTGTTGCATGAACACACACATTAAAACACACACACATACAGGGATGAAATATCTTGCCATGATGGCCAGATCTACTGAATGTTACATAACGGGTACATTTTACATCCATCCTGAGTGATCCCATCACAACAGGTCAGCGCAAAGTTCAGGTCGGAACACACCCCAATGCGTCCTCAGATCTGATCGCAGAAATAACATTCACAGGTGGTCCGCACATGACCACATGCTTACTGTGTGTTAACGCAAATGCGTCCTGGGTCACATATGAAGGATTGGCTACTAAGCTGATGTCCACTGACCCCCTAACGGATTATTTTGCTGCTCTGTGACAACACCTTGATTTGTTGGTAGCCATCACAACAATATCAACACTGATCACTACGTAATGAGTGTTTTTTTTTTATTGGCAAAATCCTTCTTCAAAGCTGTGCAAATTCATTCATTTTGGAAGTCAGTCCCTCTTGAATTCGCTTGCTCTCTTTCTTGCTCTCTACCTCTCTGACTCTAACTCGGGCTTGGTAAAATCACTTGTTCTTCACAAAAACTAATAGTTTTTTACATATAGAGCTGAAAAGTGAGATCCAATCACAAGTGATCACATGAGACACATTCTATTCTGAGATTAAGTAGAGCATGTTTAACCTTATTTTGGGCCTAAGACAAGAATGAGTTTTAAACCTCTATTTCAACACTAGCCTCATCCATACGACAAGGCTAAACAAGATATTTTAGATTTGTGGTACGAAATGCCCCCAAAACTAGTTGACTTGCGTGAACCTGTGGGTTTTGCCCGGGGGGGCAATTCCATATTATACCCTGTCGGTACATATTAGTTCCAAATTCCCTACACCTCTCTGTATTGAAGCTCATCACATTATGAGGGTCATCATCAATTTGCTCTGCTAAGTTCTCTAGGAAGAAAAACATCATGTTGTCATCTGGTGCTGTGGCTGAGAACCAAGACAAAACAAATCCCACACATGAGTTATCTCGAACCTTACGACCAAGGTCAGACTAGAGTGTTTGAGACATGTCCTGTTTCTTCAGTCAGCAACATCTCCAGATTGTGTACATGGCAGCAAGGCGAGACAGAGCCAGTGTCAAGAGTGGGCAGGTTTTATTGTACACGGCTTCAGTTCGCCCCACTTGGTGCTTTCAAACTTCACCGCCTGGGCGCGTTAAAAACAAAAGCTTCCACCAAAACACAGCCACCAGGCTGGCCACACAGGAGGCGCCACTCTGCTTTGTTTTAGATCTTTATTTTTGGATACGGATGGCTGGTTGGATGGCGTGATGGAGGGGTGGGTGTGAGAAAGGGGGGAGGGGTAGAGAGAGAACGGTTGGGCTCAATAACTTCACATGGGGAGGAAATGGTTGGGTGGAGTTGGCACAATATGACTGGTTCTGTGCTGATACCAACAGAGCTGCTATAGACTGAAGAATATCAACAACTCCAAAATCTCAAATCAGCCTCCTCTCCGTCCTGCCTCCTCAACACTTTCCCTCCATTCTACCCTCATGACGCCAATCTCACCGCTGTCGTCTTTTTCCCATACACACCTGCACAAGCAGATGCAACCCCATAAAACACGTTGGCCAATCCAGAGCACTCCTTAGACAGCAACAATAATGAGGACGTCGTTAATTTGCTCAAATGAGCGGGGGGCCTTTAGCACAGGCTAGTAATTAATTAACAGCAACACTGTTACTTAATTAGCTCCACATGAAAGGAGAAGGGTGGCGGTGGAGGATGAGGTGTACAGTGTGTGTATGTGTGTGGATGATTAAGAGGGGGATCGTTTACGAGTGCACATGTAGCTTCATGTAGCGTCTGTGGTCATAATAAGTGCCTCGTGTCGGGAGGATATATCATCGGAATGGGTTGGAAAAATCTATATTTAATCTTAAATTGTTTTTGCCCTTCTTTTGATTCTGATAATATTGCAAACAACATTAGCAAACCTTCTTCTTGTCTACTAAATTCTTCTGTAGCTATCTGTGGCCCTGCATGCCCCTTATTTTTTATTTTATTTTATCAAAGCCAGACCTTCCTTTTGCAGTTTTTACTTTGGATATGTGAAATGAGGTGTGCTGTATGTGGGTATATGCATACATTTCCATGCCTCTGTGTTCATAAATGGTAGAAGGCTCCCACCCACTCCCCGGTTATCTCACTTTCCCCAACAGCTCACTGTGAGAGCTTTACGCTTTGTTAGCTGCAGGCCAAAGCATAGCCTTATCAACCCAGATACCAAGTTGTACTCCCCCGAGGGTCATATCACCCTCTCGATGAAATCCAGCAACTCAGCATTACTGACTGCTGTATACATATTCAGGCCTGCAACCGTGTAGCTTCAAAGAGAACCTCTTCACCTCTGCCTTGATTCCCCCATTCCTCTTTTATTGCTTGTTATACTAGTTAGCTTTCATTCACAACAGAAGAGACTGGTTTTGAGGGTTTAGTTAGTAGCTAAGAGGTTAGACAAACTTTTTTTTGCTGTTTAGGGACATTTGACATTGCTGCAGCAACTCGGGGACCACCAAGAGAGTAAGATACAAGGGATGGGCACAGGTCAAGTACCATGAGGGGCTTTAGCGTTCTGTTTAAACTCTATGTACATCTATTGAAAAATAACAAAGCAATCAAACTTATTGTCCGAACTCCATCTAACTGTTGCTTGGCTGTCGTTTCAGAACAATGAATAATGTCGTCTCAGAAAGGCCTGCATTCACACTGCATCTTGTGCGCGTTAGGATATAGTGCATACATGTTCAAAAGGCATTATCACAATATACTATATTGTGATCATACCTGCCTGGGGTATATGAAACACTAAACCCTCACATTGAGCCTATGTTACTTTTTACTGCATAATTGTTGAGACACAGAGGGAAGAAGTAAAGAGTGGCAAAAAGTAAGCCAACCAACAGTAATGTCAATCACAAAGTAATATATTGTATGTGACTTAGACACCAGGCTATATTATTGTAACTTATTGTATATTGCAATATATTATGCTGGAAGACATAAGGTCATAGCAGACCATATCAGATTGCATTAGCAAACCCACAGAGTGTATTTAATTAGTGTGTTTTGCAGCTCCATGTTTTCATGTGAGAGAGGGAGACTGCATCATGCCATCTTTTACAGATGCACAGTCTTGCTTTGAGCTTTATTCGGCTTGGTTTTTGGTCTTTGAGGAAAATAAACTCCACCTCCAGGGATGCTGTTCTGTCTCTGACCCCATATTTGACCTCCTTGTTGTGGTCGCTATGGCAAAACAACAATCCTTTATTGGGATCGATAAAATATTCATTTGGCTCCGGCTTGTTACCTAATAATGCCAACGTGGGGAGCGACAGGCTGTGTAGTGCCGCAGGTTATAAAGCGTGTGTGAACAGCAGCCGCGCTTGTTGTTGGTGTAGATGTAAGCCGTGGCTCCCCTCTGCCCTTCCACTGTGCTCTAATCCTCTCTGCTCCTCTATCTGGACAACTCAGACAAGGCTGGGTCAGGGGACACCTAGCTAATGCAATCATATGATTTAACCAGATAGAGAGTATCAGCATGAACATGTGTGTGATGCTGCCGTATTTTTTAAGCTGCAAGCCACAGACAATGAGTAAATCACTATGTGAATGGACTTCTTTTAGAATTATGAAATCATAAATGCTGCATCTCTTTTATTAATACATTCAGCTCTGAGTTCTGGGAAATAGGCACCTGCTTTAATACATCCAGTAGTACAGTAATGATATCACTGCGGTGAATTGTAATCTATTGAATAGTGTGTGTACAACCAACAGGGGCCCCTTTGCGTTATTAAACCAATGAAAAAATAGATAGGGTTTACGAGACGGGTTCAATTCATCAGAGGCTTTCATTGGATTATTCATGAGGCTACAGGGAGCTATTTGGGAAACAATATTGCACGGCTGTAAAGCAACATCATTGTTCATATTTTATATTATTTTGTTCATATTTAATTCATATTCTAATTCAAAGTGTCCAATGTGAGCACTTCTTCAAAGAGCATCCAAATCGAACACTCTAAGGTTCGTGAAATTCTTTCTTCGGTGGTTAATTTGGGTTCATAATTTTTCCTCCAACCATATCCCCTTCTCTGTCATCCACCCATCCGCCACTGAGCAGAAAGCAAGGGATGCTCCAGTCCCCTTTATCAATTATGTATACAACTCTCATGCAAGTCCTATCTGGACTTGGAGCGATTAATAATGGAGCAGCGCTGTAATTACATGGCGCTCGTCACAGATATTTTCAACTCACTCTTCCTCCTCCTCCTCTGCCTCATTTCTTTACCTTCCCCCTTTTCTGTCTTTCTATCTTCCTTCCTCATCCCCCCCTTTTGCCTTGCTCGTTTCTCTTTGTATCTGCTCCTTGAGGTTTAACCCAGTCGGTTGTTATCAGCATCACCTTTTATCTGACATCAATGTGGAAGAACAAGGGGGGTATCCCTCTGCTAAGAAGCACAAAGTCTAATCTCTCCTTTGTTCTACTGCAACTGCAACTGGGAGAAGCTGAGGAATTGGACAGAAATTAGGAGTTTCACATCTCTGCTATGAACCTCAGTGGTCCAGTTACACCAATTTACCAGTGTCTAGCCAGTTGAGAAATCATCACTTTGGCTTTGAATTAGGCATCCGATGCATAGCACAGACCTGGACTCATTCAGCTGCCTTCCTGCCTGACAGTGTGGATAAAGTCAACCTAACCCCAGAGCGGTTTCCAGTTGTGCTTTCCAGCATTTTTGTGCTTTTGGGTATTAAAATGGACAGCATAACTCGATTGGTAAACATTTCCATTGCAAAGACTGTTTCTAATAAATCTGTAGCACGATCTTCTGGACGAGATTAAAAGACAAAGGAGCATCTATCTGAGTCATCCAAAGCCCCATTTAAACCAAGTAGACCCCCCCAAAAAAGGCACAGCAACTAAACTAAGATGACATGACCACCGCCTGTCCTATGTCTGAGAGACTCATCCAGATAGTGGTGTGGCCATCAGTAACCAAGAACTATGGTGGTGAAAGGAACTCAAATATGTCTGTGTTGTTGCTTCTTTTAAACTTGTATGTAGGAAAGTTTATTTCATACTCTCCCATTCAGACATAAGGCAATGCAAAGCACAATCCAGAGACATGGAAAGTGGTGTTTTAAGCCTTGATTGAAATGAGCTGACAGTTTTAGCAGACCTCTAAAAGGATTGTTCCATAACTTGTTCCACAGAAACTTAGAGTTGTTGGGTTTTGTATCTCATAACACTGAGGCTAAATCGGCATTACAATTTTTTCATTTAAAAGCTACCTTCTTCCACACTACAGCAGAGTTTTTGAGCACCCTAAAAGGGAGAAATTGGCGAACGTTGATAGGCCAGTTTTTGTTTGAAAACTCAGGGGTTGTGTTTTTGGTCTGGACAAGCAGAAAGAGAGATGCTTGGAAACCGCCTCCCCTTCCTGATTGGTTCTTATCGGCCACGACTCGATTACTAACAGTGAATGCAAATTGATCATTCATGCCCAGTGTGCATGAATGATCAGGTAACATATATTTTCACGTGTCTTAATAAGGACGGGGGTTATAACACTCATGTGGACAAGGGTTGTTTTAGTTTTTAAATCGCCATTTTGGAAATGAAAGCGTATTAATATGGTCGTCTTCAGAGTCAATCTGCCCCAGATGACCTGCAGGGGTCTGGATGTTAAGGCCTAAGACAGGTAATATGATTTAAATTATATCCTTTGACACACAGGAAGAGAGTGCAGTGATTTAAGGACTGTGGTAATAATGTGCTTCAATTTCTTGGTGTTCTTACTCTGGATGAGCTATTTGTGCCTCTGGTATACCTGTTTTACACCAAAATTAGCAAGTCTACGACTCTACGTGGGTATTTTTGAAATAAGGGTAAACCTATTAAAAAAAAGCTGATTGCCTCTCAGTTATTTACCCCCTGGGAGACATGTTCAACGCTAGGAACATGCCGGAAAAAGAGAAGCATTCTCACCTCTTTGTCTTGCCAATGTTGCAATTTTCACAGTTAGAAGAAATAAAATCGCTGTTGCACTTTGTTCCCAAGACGTATACAAATGATGGGTACACAAACGGTTATGGTTTTTTCATGTCAATGCTGTGACAAAACATTGCTGGTTTGTTAGGTCCACTAAAGATCACTAAAAAGCAGTTACAGTTCTGTATTAAGGGTATAATCTGGAGATCATCTTTATGCAGGACTATATATTCTGCACACTGGGTACAGTTGAACTGAATTTGGATACTCAGGCACCATTTATCTGCTATGAACTTCTAATGCCTCAGATACTGAAAGTCACTGCTTTCATACAGTCGGATGGGGCTGCTTGATTTAATATAAAGGCCATTCTAATGAATTGGGACATTTCCCTGGCCAATAAAAAATAAGGGTAATTACCAAAGTAGCTCCCTTTATCTATTCCCATAATGTTAACAAGTGCAGCCCTTCAGTCATGATGATGATCGCAAAAAACGAGGCTTGTAGTAGCAGCAGCTTGCCTGTCAGGCCGCCTTACTCGACGTCAGCTCCTTTGATTCAAAAAGCCAGTTAATGATTTTCATGGAAATAACAACGTCAGTGACAAACTGTTTCGGCAGACTGCTTTGTCTGTGATCTGTTGTGGAGACAGCAGAGGAAGAAGAGGAGGCCCGTCTGAGTGGATGTTGGCTGTGTTCAGAACAGGAAGCAGGAAGACTCTTTGAAGGGGCCTGAAGTGCACAGATGTATCTAAAGCATCTATCAACATTTTCCTCCCTCATCCATTTCCAAGCTTTTGCATTTTCATTACGCTTCCTTTTGGACAATTATTTCTCTTCAATACTCTCCGCTGCCACCTCATTTTCATGTTATCTTCTAAGAATTGTTTTTGTTGGGATCTGCACTTGTGAAGCTGCCACAGTGATTACAGGTGTCCTTTCTGCAGAAGCCATTACCAAACAGCAGGGAGTGGTGGAGTTCCCCACTGAGTCTAGAGAATGAAGTATCAGAGCATGTTAGCATTCAGTTAACCGCTCTTATTCTCAGTGGTTGCATGATTGAGTTTCTAGATTTGTGAAACAAACTTTACAATATCACTGGGGCACTTTTACTATCCACTTCTATCAGAGGATGCATTGGCCTCCATTTGCATCCATCCTCAACAGACTGGAGAAAGAGAAAGGAGCTTGTCTCAATCCATTACCCGTGATGTTTAGCTTCACAGAGAAGGAATTGGAAAAGATGGCAAAGATTACTTTTATATGGTGCCGTCGATTTTTTGGGAATAAAGTTTAATGTTTTGGATACTTGTGTCCTAGGAGTCATTTAAAAGTCCAGTGACACAGAGTCTGCCATGTTTCTAAAGTCATACCAACAGTGGCTCCAGGGAGAACTTTTCTTGTTTTTCCATTTCCTAAAGGCGGATGTGAAGTCAAAAAAACATTGACGGGAGAAGTTGCAAACCAAACATAGAAAGACCTCGGTTGGGATTCGAACCTGGAACCCTCTTGCTGTGAGGCAAAAGTGCTGCATAAAATCATATCTCTTAGAGCCTGCAGGGAGTTGCTGGATTACTCCTGCCTTTAATGGTTTAATTGTTTGGGTTATTTATTTTATTATGTTGGATCAGACGAATTTTTCTACTGAAACACACACAAACTACCAAACAGATCAAGGCAGCAATTGATCCGCAACTTCTTACCTTTATGAAGCAAATTGAAGCAAACAGTTTCTACATAAACAAAAAGGATCTTACTCTTGAATTAATAATTATACAAATATAATTAATTAATAATTAAACAATTTGAAGCAAAATTAAATACTTTAGGGGACGTACTTTGACGCAGACCACCATTGTTTTCATTGAAACACTGTGTTACGGTTGCCAGGTTAACTGTGTTTGCTCAATACTGCTTTACGATTAAATATGTTTTTTGTCCCAATGTTTGGGACAGAAAACCCTAGGAAGCATTTTTCTAGGGAGAATGACGATAAGTACAGTCTGAGAATCCTTCACCCACCCTGCTGTGAGTTAGCATCACCAACCAGCCTGTCTCATATCACAGCGTGCACGTGTTTTCATGTAATTAAGTGGCATTATACTATAAATAACCATAAACACTGCATCCATACCCACAATAAGCCTCGTCAACGTCTTGCTGCAGAGAGTAGTTATTAATTGATTGGTGGGCTGTCAGCTTTGCTTCCTGCCGAAGCCGCTCAGAGAAGGCTCTGATTGGCTGGCGTGGTGACAAAGGGCGACAGAGGGTTGACGGGTGCTGTAGGAGGAGACGGAGGGCAGGCATTTGCACTGAGGGCTGTGGGCAAGGTTTCCAAAAATAGCCTGTGGATTTGACAGGACAATGACAGGGCTGCGTGTGTGTCTGTGTGTGTGTGTGTGTGTGTGTGTGTGTGTGTGTGTGTGTTTGCATCCTGTGAAATTTTAATAACAGCAGCACAGCCAGCTAACCCTGCCCTATCATTTGAAATCGCCATAGTCACAAGGGCTCACAAAATAATAACATGGGCAACAGAAACTGTGCGTGTGTGTGTGTGTATGTGTGTCTGTGTGTGCGTGATTGAGAGATACAAGGGAAGCAAAGACAGAGAGAGAAAAAGAATAACCATGAGACATGAGTCGATCCTCAGGGGAAGAGGAAGGAAGATGCTTGTCCTCTTCCTTTGTTCAAACTCCTGTTTGAAATTACAGACACACGCACACACGCACACGTGCACAATCAGCAGCACACACAAACACACTGTCTTCCTACAAACCTCTGAATCTTGGCAGGGAGGCACCGGGTCGATGTAGAAAACTGTTCTGTCTGGGTGTGAGCTTCTACGGAGAAAATCGACAAATCAGTGATTGATTTTCTCACCTGCTTGCGGGAGAGACAGTCTGATGGAGGCAGGTACATGAGGGAGAGATGAGAAGACGAAAAAAACGGAGGTGGGGAAGGCAGACGCCACGGAGGATGACAGTAGTGAGGGGCAGCTCCTCCCTGAAGGATACATTTCTTATTTCATTCTTCCTATTTTGGAAAAAGATAATTTAGAAGAGATGGTGAATGGATGGATGTAGAAGCAGCTTTTTGCCTCATTGGGTTGTTTAAAACATCTCAAAACGTTAGATTACACTGTAATATTACAGTTCAATACATTAGAGACAAAAATAGCCAAATTCCCAAATTTATAAGGAATTATAATAATTTGTTGGAATTATTAAAATTCTAAAATATGTCTAAATTGAGAAACGAGACACATTATATTCTAAGTCCTGATCCCATAAATGTATGGAAAAACTATTGTCTTCTCTGTGTTTGAATTTGTATGGCTTGTCTTCAGATATACCTGTGATAATGCTGGATTTGATTATGGAGTAAGGATAAAGACTAACTCGTGACATGCTTAACAATGACAATGTCTCACTTGTGATTCCCTAAAGGCATCATCTTGATAAAGTTGCATTCATAAGTAAAACTGGTGTAATTCCCCTTTAAAGTCACGCCCTCACGCGGTAAGACAAAGGAGCTGATGAAAAACAAGTCGGCTGCTTTGATCCGCAAACCACCAAGTCTGGAGATTTTCCCAGAATGCCCCATAATGATTAAAATCCAATGATTGGCTTCAGGCTGGCGTGAAACCATCTTGTTTGCTCTCGACTTTAATTGACTAATTGTTTAGATATTTCGTTTTGCTTCGAAAGCTGCAGTGAATTGTTATTGTGTGCAATCTATTTCCACCTTTGAGCACTGACAGCCCTCCTTGAGTTGTGCTCTACTGAGGAAAAAGCTCGTATTGACCACAAATCATGGCCAAAGGCATTCCAATTAATCACCTCATGGCTGTCCGGTTTTGTGCAACTTCTGCATTGCATTCTTAAATTATCTCCAGATAATGTCGGAAAAAATACAGGATAAACACAATGCTCTGATGCTTCTAGTGAGCCACACCCTTTTTTAGAGCCAGTAACTCATAGCTTTTTGTTTTTGGAAGGTTGAAAACGGAGGATGGGTCCCACGGGAGAGCCAAACAAAAGCTTTGTGCTCTCTCTCACCAGGTCTAAATCATTCATGGCAGCGCCGCTGCTGGGACGGTGGATCGGGTTAGATCCTGACAGGCTGACATTGCCCCAACGTTGCCCTCAGCTAACACCAAAAGTTACCAGTCTCCACCTAATTCATTGTGACTGCCGGCTTCAGTCAAGTGTGAGATGAAATAGCTGAGCTTGACATCAGTGATCAGGGAGACAGACAGAGGGAGAGAGAGAGAGAGTAAGAGAGGTGTTCATAGATATCTAATGGTTCGACCTGGTGTCTGTCTGTTGTTGCAGTTTCTGATAAAACTATATTTGTGTTCCCCAACAGAAAAAAAAAAATCCCTTTGTAATTAATTCCATCAGGGAGTGGTCATTTTATGGTCATATTACACATTTAAACCTTTCCTGGTCGCTATCTCTTTAATAGCCCCTCATTTTCTTAAGTTTTTTCTTTCAAAGGCTGTACAAAAAGCTCACACAATCAACATTACTTGGGATACGCATTATTAAAATACAGTGTCCTCCCAGGTGTTGTTAGTTCCGTACTAGCAAAAAGTGGTTTGGTGTGGAGAATAAAAGACAGGAGATTTCTATAAAAGTGCTCCCACTATTTTCTGTGTGAGGCAGGCTTGAATGTCCGATGGAGCCTGTCAATTCTGGTCTCCCAGAGGTGTGCGAGTGTGATTGGGTAATTTCCCCTCACCCCGGTGAAATGTTTCCCATGATTCCTTAATAACACAACAAAAGTCGGTGATGTATTACAACTAAAAGTATATTCAACCCATCGACTTAATTGTGCCTCAGAGCAGCTGTGCCTCCCAGAAATGTTTGTTTAACTTAAACTCTCATCTGCTCTCGCTACATATCAGGCTTTACTACATTAACTCTAACTCCATTTTGAACATTTGCTGCATTTGTCGAGCCCCTTTGAGCCCCAGCCGCCTCGGCGACGTGGTCGATTTAAAGGAACTCATTTTGTTTGTCGCCCTGTGTATTTCACTGCCACAGAATTGAAGGTTGCAGACTATTGTCTTGCCATGAAAGGCTGTATGGGTGTGTGTGTGTGTGTGTAATTGCGTGTGTTTGTGCACGCTTCCATGGTTGGTGTGATATGTTTGTTAGGCGGGTTAACCTTCAACTGCTGCCCAGCCAGTCGGAACAGGCCCGACGTGCCAACTGCCTCGTTCCTGTTGGGTTGTTTTTTTTCTTTTACTTCTTTTTTTACCCCAAGTGTTTGTGTGTGTGTGTGTGTGTGTGTGTGTGTGTGTGTGTGTGTGTGTGTGTGTGTGTGTGTGTGTGTGTGTGTGTGTGTGTGTGTGTGTGTGTGTGAGTGTGTGTGTGTGCGTGCGTGCGTGTGCACGTGTGTGTGTGTGTGAGCACAGGGGGGACTGTTGAAGATGGGATGGCAGCTTTTGTGAGGCAGGCTTCAATGTTCACACACACTGATGCAGACCCACACGTAGACAAAGACACACAGGGCATCAGAGACACTCCTGCCTTTATTCACACACACTTACACACACTGGCGTATGGCTGCGCTCAAGGTCATGAGGCAGCCGTGCAGAGGAGGTAAATAAGTGATTATTGCAGCGGGAGCAGGAGATGAGTGTGTTGGTTTCTTTATTGTTATGCTAATGCAGCGAGGAAGTTGAGCGAGCTATCCTGACGTTTTGTCTGGCCCCTCCGAGCGGCAGCTGGGTTAAAGATGACCTTTTTAGACATGCATGGATGCACATGAGACATTCATCCACACATAAACACACGCAGCTCATATGCAGATAAACAAACACACACGCGCGGATTTGGATGAGACACACACACACATCACTTTGCAGGCAGCTACAGGTCTTTTCGTTCACTACACAACTGCCAATACACCTATTTACATTCACAACCATTTCTAATCAATTAGAAGTCATTGGGGTCCGATCAGACAGGATGTAGTTTTTATAGATTCCAGTTGCTTTCTATAGTCAATAAATGTTTTGTATTCTGCTCATGTGCCGCAGACGCCACTATTTTTGGACACTTTGAAGCATCAAGCGGAGAATTGACTCAGTTTTTTCCCCCCATCATCCAATCAGATGACTCGAGAGGCGGGTCTTCTGTGGCGATGGTGATGACAAAGTTTACAGTTGCTTGGAAACGACAATCATTGAGGAGAAAGGGCTCGTGGCTGCTGCTATATTCTAATAACGTATAAAGATATGAGTTTACAAAAAGTGCTCTCTGTGGTCTGTGCTTCCTAAATAGTGTGACTTATATGTTATATTATTCTGCCCAAATCAAGATCAAAACTTTTTGTGTAAAAGAGATCAAACACATAGAAGTCAGTTTCAGTCACTTTTTAACTGTACTGCGTTTGCTGGTTCTAGCTTATTGAATGTGAGATGATGCTTTATTTCACAAGGTTCTTACAATGTGGATATCTTTGTGTTTCGAACTTTTAATTTGTTGAATTACATAAAAATGTATGACTCTGGGCTGTGGGGATTTGAGCAGGTATTTAGACAAAACAATTTACTGATAATGAAAACAATCTTCAGTTGCAGTCCTGATTCAAGTAGACAATGAAGGTGCAACAATGACAGCATTATACTGTTTGTTTGAAAAGAATCTTTCTATTTCAATTTTAATCTGTAACGTTTCTACAGATTTTTCTTCAATATCTTTTTATACAGAGATCCAAATGGTGCACGAGAACACACGTACTTCTTTCAGTGTCTGATGACTTTCACTGGTTTCTGCATGTCAGATGCTCAAATTGATGTTTCTAATTAGAAAGTCTTCAACATTCCCATTCTCTTTGTGACTTGTGGCAGCATTTTTTCCCATGAAAATGTATGAGGTGGAACGCATGCAGAGTCAGTTCACATCCATCTGATTAGATTGTTCTCATAACCTCTCTTTTAGTGTGAAAAAGGCTTTTGGCTGGAAGGAAAAAAAACAGTAATAGCCTCTCAGTCACCAGTGTAGAACGCAACATGGATAATCAATTACGAGTGATGCCGACCCTGTTGTCTTTGCTAACAGCTGTTGTGCAGTTAAATTCTGCATTTTACAATGATACAACTGCTGATACACTGATACACGAGCAGGAGACGAGATGCTATTCAAGCAATTCCTGTGTTCACCAGCAAGCGCAGTGTACGATAGAGGTCATGTCATCTGAGTTTTCAGGCATGTTAGGAGAGACGTGGATTCAAACTGATACGGAGCCATAACACAGTTCAGAGATCATTTTACTTTGAAAACGCAGTTCACGAATGAGGTCATAGTTATACGGATGTAGTCTCGGTCTCTGCACTGACATATTCCCCTGAGTATCACACACACGCACACACACACACACACACACACACACACACACACACACACACACACACACACACACACACACACACACACACACACACACACACACACACACACACACACACACACACACACACTGAAGCCCTTCTGATTTGCAATGTAACTTCCCAATCCCCACATCAAACCCAAACATTCTACAATGTTCAGTTTGAACTCAGCTTCAAATGAAAGCGGCTGAATTCCACATTTGGGTCCAACAAACCCCGCAATCCTATTACGGCATTAGATCTGTGGATTGAATTAGTCCAATTTGGCTTTAATGGGCCCACTTAGACTCAAATTCAATACCGCAGGCACCTGTAATTTGAGAGAGAGCCATTTGTTGCAAATTACACACTTCAGGCCAGCTTGTCTTATTTAACCCACATTGTGTAGGTACAGCTATGCCTACACACACAGAAACACACATCTGACTGTAGAAACAATGATTTCAATGATGTGAGTGTATGTGTGTGTGTTTGTGTGCAGATGTTAATTTGGTGTTTCTGTGAATGTGCGTGTTTGTTTATACGTGTAATTATGTGTGTGCCTTCAGTCTATTTGATTAATGCTGGCATTCAGTCTTGTGTGTGTGTGTGTGTGTGTGTGTGTCTGATTGGTGCGTGAGCTCACACTAAGGCGCACACGTCAATATGAGTGTCTAATGCGTGCGTGCCTGGCCTCTGGAAGTGTCAGATTAGCGGATTAGAGGGGGGGAGAGGGCCTCCACCAGGGGATACACAGAGGCAGAAGCGAAAGAGGAGGGGGGGTACTAGGATGGTCCCATTAGTGCACTGTTCTCTCCATGCAGACTCCCCCGCCTCCCCCACTTTAAACCAACCCTGTCAAACTTACCTCCCGAAGCCCAGAGCTTCCCACCGGCACTGTTTCATATTCTTTATTTTCCCTCCTTCAGAGATTTGGGGATCTCTAATCCACCCTCTCTCTTTTTATTATATCATCATATGCTTCCTCTTCCCCCACCTCGTTGCCTGTTGTGTCTTGCCACTTCATCACCTTCCCTCTCTTTTCGCAGCCACTAAACCTCCCACAAGCTCTTCCTTGCAAATAAAAACCAAAAAGTGCAAAGCAGAGAATGGCTGCTGACCAGAAATACGAGGGGAGGAAGAATAATCGTCTGAGGTTTGGACAAGCTGCAGCCACAGCGACGCCAGAGCCCAGTCGCTGCTGTTGGACAGCCCATAATAAGCCAGAGCAGCCATCTCTCTCACTCACTGTACCTCTGGCCAATAATTAGTAATTGCAAGCAGCCCTCAGCTAATTTGAATCAAACAGTTGCAGTCAGATGCAGGAGGCTTGGAATCAGTTTTGCATTCCTCCACAAAATATTGTGGTAGAGGGAAGAAGCAGACAGACAGAGAGAGGCCACAGCACGGCAGATAGAAACTCCTCAGTTTATTGGGGGAATGTCACGCTGAAGTGAAACTGAAGCTTTTTGCCCCGAGCCACAACAAATCTGGAAATCTCCAGTGTGAGCGAGTGTGTTGAAAGCTGAACACTACAGAGAATTTAGTTTTGTAAGTGAATTTGGCAGCGAGGAGATGTTGTTTTTACAGATATGTGTCTGTAAAGAAATTGACTGAGCTACAGTAAATAAAATATTACACCGAGTAGACGACAGAAAATGAGAAATGGAAAAAAAGGGTTTGAAGTTTTGAGAGTGGCCGGCCAAATATGGGTATTTATCTTTTAAAGCTATAACATTATGTTTTTTGTTGTCACAAACTGTAGTGAGACCTGAAGAAGTGTAAGCAAGCACTCTCCCTTCTTACAGTCTCATGAAGTGAAGTGTCTATTAAAGGAGGACATGTTTGATATTGGCTGTCTCTCTTGTCTCCTATGCCTGGCAATAAGGTGGATAAGCCAATACCATGTTGGCATTTAATAGAGCTCACCCCACTATAAGCCAAAGCGAATCCACATTCAAGGAATCCAAAATGCGTGTAGGCTGTGATGCTGTAACCATGGTAACGTTTAACATCACAGGTGCCTGCGCAGACAGCACAGTTAAAAGTTACTGTCGTACTGTGTATGAATAACCAGATATGTCAATGTCTCAACTGAGGTAAGCCTCATAACCGGGAAACTAATATGCATCTGTAAACACATTCAATGAATCAGTCAGACATCCAGGGCTGATATAATGTAAGGTCCTCTCTGTCATAGAGTTCCACAGTTCAGGCTGAACACAGATGAGTCAGATTGGTGCACTGAACTGCGCCAGGGTGAAATTCTATTCAGTCTAATTATTTCCACAGGTCTGAGGTCTGTCGATATACAGTATGCACTATACCCACATGGATGTCAGTGGCCTCGGGCAAAGTTGGAGATAAAATATAAAGTGCTGGGAAATCATATATATCCACTTATACAGACCTTAGCTTGTTAACTGTTGTTTTATGATGCTTCTATGAATGCAAATACTCAACTTCTTCAGCTTTGAGAGCAATTAGTGTTTCGGGAAACTACTATTCATATAAATAACCATTAAAAAATATATATAATCACATCAATCACATGTCAAAGCAAAAGATTAATAGAAACAATTCCAGTATATACATATTAATAAGGTTAATTATTACAAATCATAGCATATAGCAAATAAAGAAAAAACGGTAATTACTATAAATGATAAAATTTGTACAACTGCCATCTGACCTTTCTTGCATTCCTTGGTGCAAAGTTATCAATTACATCATATGAAATCTGCCCAGTTATCGGATGATTATTATACACTGACTATGTATTGAATCAGTAGGCTATTATACAAAATTAGATGCACTATATTCTTCCTACCTCAGGCTTCCCGAAAAAGAGAAGCACCCAGGAAAGCAGGGCCGACAATTTCAGTCAAATGTTACACTTGTCATTTCCAGTAAGAACAGTTGTATAATAATTAATGAACAACACCAGCAAGTAGGTGAACAAAGTGACGTACTCCGATATAGAAAGTCAGCGTTCATGTTTATGACCTGTTTTGAAAGATGTTCACCCAGGACGGCAGATTCGTACTCAGGGGTTGGAAAGTCCGAAAGTACGGACAAATAAAATAACACATTCTCCCTTTTGGTCTTTTCATGGGATTTGTTGACATGAAAACCTCTGAGTCACACCACACTCATCATAACATATTTTTCAGCCAAGAGCTTTAGCTTTCAAGTTTAAACTTGTTTTCTCTAGTTCTGTTTTGTAGCTGCAGCATATTCTACAAAATGTAACATAAAAATCAATTATAAAGTAAACCAAACATCAAAAAGTCTGATGTGGGTCTTAACTAGGCAATGATCAAATATATATTTGCTGCGTTTTTGCTTCAACAAGGGTATTAGAAATAAGATGTGAAATCTTTCCACTGTAAACCTTCTTTAAGTGGTAGAAAAAATGATATTAGTGTAAAACAGTAATAGTCAGTGACAGTTGTGACCTCATCCTTGTGTCTGCACAGAAATCCCCAATTTGTCTTTCATTAAACAAGAATCTTAGAGAGATGACTGCGCTGCCAGGTTGGCAGATGCTCTAGCAGAGGCAGCACGTGGAATCATAGGACACATCAGTGTGTGTTATTTCACACATGCTGCACACTTCATGTTAACCGTGGGTAGAACTATGATGAATCCTAAATACATATACATGTTTCTCTGTGTAGACGTACAGATTTCTGCTGTTTTGTGCTTGGTGTGCATTACTGTCGGTTTTCCGTGTCAAAATTTGGGCCAAATCTTTTTCCTGTGTATTTAATTGCTGCCAGATAGATAAATATTTGATTGAAGAGGTTTAAATGGATAATGGATATCGAGGGGATTATGCATCTAATAGGCTGGTCTGGGAGGGTGACGGTAGAAGGAGGATGAAGGGATGAGGAAAGGAGGTTGAAGAGATGAGGGGAAGAAGGATGAATGAATGTTGGTAAGGATGAGGGAGGAAGAATGAAGAAATGACGAAAGGAGAATGAAAGGATGAGAGTAAGGATGATGGGATGGGGGAAGGATGATGAAGGAATGTGGATGGGCTTGATGGAAGGAGGATAAAGAAATGAGGGGGAAGAAGGGTGTGGTTAGGGATGAGCAGACAGATGAGGCAGGGGATGAAGGGAAGTGAAAGGATGGGCAGAAGAGTAGGAGACAAACAAAGGGTGATGGGTTGACAGGTGACTGGAGGTGTGGTTGAGGTGTGGTCCTGCTCCCCAACCTAGATTAATAGTTAACTAGTTACCTGGTTAAATCTTTCCCCAGCTCGCTCATCATATGATGCTCCGTCTGAAAGTAATCTGCTATGACATCATTGCTGAATAAAGTCCCCTGTGTTTCTGTGGCAGACTGACATGACACATCAGTGATGTCCCTGTGAGGGAAGCATGTCTCTAATGTGAGGAAGCTTCAGGAGGAGATGCACCTTCTATTGCCAGTTGTAAGCACAGGCAGGAGTGCATGTTTATACTGTGGTGCACTGGAGCTGTAAGCTTTGTTCTTCCCCGGCAGTGCTGCCGGGAAAAAACACAGGCTCCTCATTCATTTGAGCGTCACTACTTTGTTGAAACAGCAGGAGTCCAGATGCAGGAGGCTCACGCGTTGACAGCAACACATTGAAACATTTTCTGGCAATGCACAAGGACTATGACGTTTCAAAATTCAAAGTCTGTAATATTTGATCTGCAATATTTTGTTCAAAGTTGAAATTGTCAGTGTGTAACTGCAACAGGCTCTGCCTTGATCTCCAGCAGTGAAATGCACTGTTCATCTCACCCACCACTCTCCCTGTCATCCATCTCCTAAACGACTACATTGTTGTTCTCTTGGCCAGTGCAAAACTGAAAAGAAAAAAAGAAACAAGCAGGCTGTACAGATGAGCATGACACCATATCATCTGAAAGTAATCAGAGGAGGCATTTCAGAATTCGACTCTGCAATTAGAAAAAAACTTTTCTAGAAGGTTCGCCTATTTGCTGACTTTTAAAGTGCCGCTGCCTCACGGTAACGTTAGCTCGCCACCCACATGAGATGGCGGAGGCACCATAAATGAAGGGAAGAATGTTCAGCGCATCTCAGGATTAGACGACGTGGGCTGCGTTTCATTTGATTTGAATAAATTATGTGCAAAGTACTGTGTCGACCAAATAAATGCGAGCACACATTCCTCTTGGATTACTTTGTAATACAGATAGTTTTAGTTTCTACTGTTTATCTCATGAATGCTGTGAAGGAGGATAACATGTTGGCGGCTAGAATAACTTCCTAGAGTTGTTTACTGCTGTCACATGTCACCATAAACCACATAGCAGTATTTCGGCAACATGTAAGACTTTAAACCTGCCGATGTGTCGCTCAGTTCTTGCTTCGAGGAACTTGAGCAGCAGAAGCTGTGTGTGGGGAGTGAGGTTGGCTGGGGTGGGAAGCTAAGCAGCGCTCAGCATGTGGAGGGCATCACCTAGACCTGGAGCAGGACCGGGGCATGTGGTGGGGGGTAACCAGCAGGCTGGTGTCCGGCTGTTGAGGGAGCACCAGGTTAGAAAGCAAGCACATGCTTTTGAGGGCAGAGTCAGGGGAAACCTCTTTGTTATTCAGCTGAGAAACCAAAGACCACACACACACAGGTTTGTTCATCATTGCATTCATTGTTTGGGCAGCCTTACAACAAAATAGGTCAGCAACAATTTAATCAAGATGTTCCTCAGGGTTCAGTGCTTGGAGCATTCTATTAATGAGGTTTCCGCGTTTCTTTCACCCCTGTTAAATTTTTTTAGTCGTTTTCTCTCAGTCTACTTTAGGGTTAAGGGCAGAGGATGTCACTCCTTGTTAAGCCCTATTTATGAACATACATAAACATTAACCAAGACCTCAGAAATGGCTTTTTGCCATGTTAGGACTGAGCTTCAGTCCCCATGAGGTCGTATTTATGCTGGAAAAAATATCCTAAACAGACAACAAATATTGAGAACATGCTATTTGATTTTGTTATTGCTCACTTGTCTTTCACACAAGTTGCTGCCGAGAAGCTGAAGTGACAGATTTTGAGAAGCTGCAGTCAAAACAAGGGTTTATATCAAACTGTGCATTTGTGAATTTGGCTGCTATTACTCACGTCTTGTCCCGTTAGCGTCTCTCTCTCCAGCTCTCTGAGCTTCACAGTCACTTTTCATTTGCTGCTCTGGCTGCTGCCCATTTTACTTTCTTTATGCGCCACAGTTTCTGCTTCTGACAATTTAAATTCACATCAGTCTGCTGCGCTTTATTGGCACGAAAGTAAAGACGCATTTTTTTCCCCCCAACAGCACCAAGATCAAAGACAGAATTACGTTCTCTGTGTACACATTTGTGTCTGTGTGTGTGTGTGTGTGTGTGTGTGTGTGTGTAGTTCTGGACATCACTTCTGTATTCCAAATTACACATCAATTTTTAATTTGTCAGCTGTTGTGTGACGAAGGCACAATATGAATTCAAAAATCTCACATAAATAGAACCCGTTTTTTCTTCAGCTCACCTTTTCTTTTTTTCTTAACGTCATGCTCCTTCCCCTGTTCCCTCCTTTTGTCCTCCTTCCTGTCATGTTCTTCGTTGTCTCATGGCCATATGCCGACAGAAGCCTTTGTTATAGTAATCATGTATTCTTTTTCATGCAGTGAACAATTATATCCGGCTGACATGCTACAGGGATACGGTGTTCATAGCAGACATGATGTTTGCATTCAGTACGTAATCTCCTCCACTGTCCTTGATTTGATCTCATGCATATCAAGGTGTGCATTGTTTACACAAACAGGTTGTCACTAGGCTTTCCCATCTTCTGCTGATTTCTTTTGGATATGACAGAACCCACAGTACAATGTGCAGGAAGAACTTTCTGCTGTCAGTGAACTCGTTAACGGTTGAATGTAACCTGAACTCAGCGTCCCTTCCAACTGATTTAGGAAAACAAACAGAGCACCAACATTTTAATTGTATCCTTTTTGGATGAGCCAACGCCTGTACCTTTAAAGGGATAGTTCACCTGAAAATGAAAATTCACTCATTATCTACTCATCACTATATCGATGGAGGGGTGGGTGAAGTGTTGACGTATAGAATTCCAATGTTGTTGCGTTGAAATGTTTAAATGAGGCAGATTTGTGAGTCTGCAAGTGATTATTTATCATATCACCGAGACCAGCCGATATCATCATCATGCATCTATATCATTCTAGCACAGATATTGTCATACAATGAGATAAGACTCCAGTCATCTCATCATGTTTTTTAATTGTACACGGAATTAAAACATTAAAAAGTAATTTGTTTTATCTTCATACGTATGAATATTTTTTTCCAACCTTTAGCCACCTTATTTTTAAATAAACCTCACAGTCTTTGTTTGGTTGTGACAGTCAAATCATGCACAAGGAAAATTTGCTACGCCCTTGCTTACATGCATTGACAATCATGCATGTGCACGGCGGTGTCTCCCTTTCCCAGACTGTGTGAGAACAAAGAGCAGCCAAAGAAAGGACTCGTGACGTTTGTGTGCTCAAAGTCGTCCTTGAATAATTTCACTTCAGGTGCGTCTCTTTCAAGAACAGACAAAAGTGAAACAGCAGACGGTCTAAAATGGGAGAGAAAAAAAAGAAAAAGTGAAGGATTTATTTGCAAGGCAGTTCTTTGTATCAGATGGATTTATTTTCCTTGTTTTATTATGTTCCACATCTGTGTTGCTTCAAAACAAAGAGCCAGCCTGTAATGAATAGTGAAAGGCCTGTACAGTAGCTTGACATCTCTCCTGCCGTCTGGCAGACCAACCACAACATCCACAACCTACCGCCATGTTTATGGATGAGATGTTACGCGCCCTGTCACAGAGACAGGTCGCAACTAGACCCTGCAAAAAAAAATTAAAAAATGCTCCACCATCTGCACTGCTGACATTTCCCACACCAGTGTGAGAGCAACGTGAGCATCTGGTGTTCATCTCTAGTCTTGTGCAGGTATTGAAGTTGTCTTAATGTCACGCCGCCATGTGGTTTGTGTGCAGGAGCCAGTGTGGGCAGCATGACATGTGTAGAATGCGGTAGGACTATCTTGTTAGTGTGTGTGTTTGTGTGCTCGTGCACAGGAAGGCTGACTTTGTTTTTGATGCACTGTGGGATAAAAGCCCTTTGCCATGGTTACTCACTGGGTGTGCATCTGTGCAAGGATGGTGTAAAAATGAATGAACTGTAAACTGCAAAAAAACTAAAATAATATTTAAAAAGCAGTTTGACTTTGTTTTGAGTTCAATCTGACTATACATGACTGTTTATCTTAAATCCAAGAATCTGCCAAATTCTGTCTTGTTTAGGACTATTTTTAGTTCAATAGATACAAAGCTTGGAAGTTTCAAGATAAAAAAGTGATTTATTCCGATAATATTTTCCTGGTGAAACCTTGGTCCATTAATTTGCATAAGTTTATCCCTTTAGCCTGTCACATTCCATTGATAAACAGTGCTGCAGGTAATGTACATCCCCTTTTATCCCTGCAATGAAAAAAACTTGATGCAGCTCCATCATGAAACGTGCAACCTTCTATTATGATGAAAAGAATATCAACGAGACCAACACATATTGTACATCTGCAGCAATGATCACGGAAAAACATGGACAAATGTCACGTGAACACCCTCTGGAAAACGGACGATTAGTAACTATATGTCTTCATGCCAGCAGCTCTGTGAGGCTGTGTTATGTGTAGTGGGGCTTTGGCTAAATTACAGTAATGTCCACAGTAGAAATTTTCAAATTGTACAAACTTTGTATTAATGAATTCAGTGGATCACAGCAATTCATGTATTGTATTTAATGCAGAGGAACTCTTGTAGTTATGAAGAATGATTAGAAATTACAAGGCTATTTAACTTTAACTTTAAATAGCATAATCCATCATTTCTTTTCTATTCATCATTCACACTATTGCTCCACAGTTCTTTGCTTGGTGACAGCTCCTCGTCTGTCCTCTCTTCCCCCTCTTGCCTTTCTTCAAGACTAAGGACTTGACTGTTTGTTAACCACTGAATTGTGAAATATTTTATGCATTACATTTTAAATGCATTGCCTTTGAATTTCCGCTCAGATATTTTGAAGTGCTGTTGAATATACGTAGGCCACCATCTCTTCCCCCACCTGGAGGGCCACAGGCGTGTGAATCATCTCCACTCACTTTGTGAAGCTCACCTGCAACAACCCAATGGAGGAATTCTGTATCCAGTGTGTATATATAGGTATCGATACAATGAAAATGATTGCAGGGAGAAATGTATGTGAGTTTCTTTATAAGGACCATTTTTAGATAGTTGGGCAAAGTGAGGACATTTTGGATGGTTTTCACAACCCTTACAGGGATGTCTACTGGTGGAGACTTGGTTCAGGTTGGAAGCAAGTTTCAGTTGCAATTAGAGCAAGGAGCTAGGGGATGTATTAAGTGAATGAGAGTCTTTACAAAGACATGTGACCCCAACCTTATGGTTGCTGGACTACTATATTTGATGTATCACCATACCTGGGTCCAAAGCTACAGGTCACAAGCAAACAACAATGGCAGAACCCGTGCATTTATTCACCATCATGTCTTTTATTAGGAAGGCATCCATTAGAGTCAAATTCACTTCAGTTTTTTTCTTCCAGCTGAGCTTCTCACCCTCAACTCCTTATACCTCCGTGTTTTCTCCTGAGTTGGTGCATGAGTAAACGCAAATGTCCGAGTGAGAGGCTCCGTAGTTATAGGCTACAGACTTTATTCACCCCTGGCCTCCTACTATAATGTCTGTAGAAATCAAGGAGAATTCTATATGTGAAAACAGCAGGGGATCACCCACTAGATTCAGCGCGATCAAGTGTGGGGTTTGATGACGCTTCTAACACGCAAAATAAGCAAAAATTAAGAGAAGTGTGAGCATCCCTTAGTGCAGTAGTTCAGCTCTCTATCCTGACATGATTACCATAGCGTCCTTTGTTGCTGAGCTCAGTTTTAACCAGCACAATCACAGGCTACATGAAAGATCCCTGTGATAATCTCCGGGTCAAGATAGAGAGGACAACCCTGTCATTGTTTATTAAGACAGCAGAGACAGACCTGTCCTCATCAGGAGGCTGACAGGGCCACAGGTAGGTGAGATTTTCAGAGATGGGCTGGTTCTGCCTCATGAGCTTTTATTGGTGATGGAGCAGCTGCTCTGTTTTGTCAGGGTCTCATCTGTACTCATGCAGCCGCCTCTGCATTGTGTAAAAAAATGCAGCTGTTACCACGTTGGCAGGTTCCTTCCAACTGTGCTTTTACTGTCCAGGTTCTATGAATTAATGTCAATTTATGTCCCTTAGAATTAATGGATGAGGCAGACAAGATGTGTAGCCACATATCTTGACAGTTTCGACAAAGTTAGTTTCTTTGCCACCCACCTCCCCTCTCTTCCCCATTTTCTCCACTCACCCCCACCGGTCGAGGCAGATGTTGCCCACCCTGAGTCTGGACCTAGAGGTTTCTTCCAGTTGATGAGGGAGTTTTTCTCTCCACAGTTGCCAAAGTGCTGCTCATTGTGGGAACTGTTGGGTTTGTCTTGACCTTATTTTTGTATTAATTCGCCTTTAAAATTGAACTGAATTGAACCCATTTTATTATCATTCATTCTTCTATTTGCCATGGATTTTCTTTTTGTGAAGCACTTTGTAACCTTGTTTAGATAAATGATATACAAATAAAGACTTGTTGTTTAAGTCAGGATTAAACCATTGACTAAGACTTATGATGGCAAAGTGACAGCCGAACATGTAGATTACTATCGAGTCAAAATTACAAGATGCACCCTCATTCACGTTAGCTTGCATTTGCAATTAAAAAATGACTGGTTTCAGCAGACCCAAAATTGGCTCTTTATCCCTGCCAACACAAACCTGAATTCTCATGTGGTTGCAGAGTATTCAATGGCTTACATCAGCCTCTGGCCAAGGCTTTCTTTACACCACACCTCACATGGTTTGCTTAATGATGCACCACCTTGCTTCCTTCACAGACTTGGCCCAGGAAAAAAAGGTTGCTAGGTTTGAAAGCCCTTTCAGTCAGTGCTGAGGGCTCTTGTTTTCACCGCGGTTTGACAGACAGCGCGACTTGGCCATGTGTCAGAGTACATTTGGGTCCCTGAATGGGTGAAGCAGCTTGGTTGTTTCTACTTGTTTAGACTTTAACACTTGCTCTGACCTCATTCTATAGCTGGGTGGCCTCGGCTTGAATAGGCCATTGCAAAAAGACGGAACACAGAGACAGGGCAGTAAGTAAGAGGAGGGACGGCCATAGAAAACTTGAGATCTCTGTGGGTGAATTCTGTTTGTCTGCAAAGTTTCTTAGAGCTTCGGACTTCATTTACGTGCCTGTGTGTGTTCATGTATACGTATGTGTGCGTGCTGGGGTAATGTAGGGGTTAAAGCCCATGCCCACATCGCACTCCATTGCTCCTCTTCCTCCTTAGAAGCTAAATGAAGTGTGACAGGGCATTAAAGCACGACCAGAGCTCTGGGTCTTTCTGCAAAGGAGATGAGGGGGCTGGAGGTTGGATGGAAACTGTGTGTATGTGTGTGTCTGTAGATATGCGTGGGATGCTTGGATTAATAGCGAGAAGGTGCTGATAGCTTGTGACAGTGGCCAGGGTGTGGGTCTGTGGCTAAAAGCGAGTTCTTCCAAGACCTGGCTGGAAGTGAGGGGATCAGAGAGATGTCCCAGACACAGCTAAAACCTACACAACATAGACCTCTTCCTGAAGTCTTACACATCGCAAAGCCCTGAATGGCCCTTACCCAGCACTCATTCAAAGGTCTCTAGTAACGGATGTACTCTAGCTGTGCTCGGGATGAGGCGAAGTAAAGTAAAGCAAAACAAGCAGAATAAATAAATAGGGATTTATGCAGTAAATGAAAAAAACTAAAAGTGAAGACGTGTTTCGACTTTTCCGTTTTTCTTTCCTTGGTACAGAAAGTGCTGCCTCAACTGCATTTTGTGCTGATAATGAAAAGTGGGTTTGTTTCCATAATGACTTACAGCGGGAGCTGCCACTATCAGCAAACAGTCCTTAGGTACAACTCACAAACACTCGTAGCTTGCTCCCGTCAGAGAAACAGCCACTACAGTACCCACATTACACCCCGCCGCCCCCTCCCCCTCATATTTCCATTTTGCTGTTGTTGTAAACTGTCAGCAATTCAGAATGAAACCCCTATTCGGCTCTTTCAATACCTAACAAATAGAAAAAATCGTATTTAAGAATTGCGGCTAGGAGCCAATCACCCCCCCAACTTTTAAAACACCTCTTTCTTGTAAGAGGCGAGCAGCGGTGAGCACCCACAGGTCGTGTTGGAACTACTCCCCATTCACTACATAATAAAAAGACACTGGCAGTTAAATTAACTCAAGCTGGGGAGCAGGCATGCAGTGCAGTTACAGGCACTGACAGGCAGAAAGAGAGAAGGAGAGTTTATCATTATATTGTTATAACCCTGCTAACCCCAATTAATGTTTCCCCATAAAAGACAATGTCGGGGAGACAGAGAGAGAGGGGGCGATCTCATGTAGAGAGATGGGCTCCATGTTGAGACAGCACGTCTTGCTTCAGCTGACAGGCAATGAAGCATCACGGCCAAAAAGCACCAAACTCAATTAGCCGTGTTAATGCTCCGTTTGGTTGCACCAAGCATGTTGGTCCTAATGTATTTACATAGCCCTCTGCTCTCTGCTAGAGGCCGGTTGGCCTGCACGTTGAGCTTTCAGCACAGGGAAGCACAGATTCAGATGATGATGCTTCATAATCAGTCAAAATGAATGATAATGATCACATTCATTCAATACGCAAAGATTCATGAACAACATCAATACTAGTTTTGTTGCTTGTAGTTTTACCACAACTATTCCCACTGCAGAAAACGGCTAATGCTGCTAGTATGAGTACTCCCACGAGTACTGCTCAATATTACCTCTGCAAACACAAGACCTTGTTATTGGCCCCAGGGGGACATGTTTCTAATGGGTTGCTGTTGACACATTTTAACTCCATGACGCTGCTTGTCATTGGTAGAATGTGATTACAGGTACACCCCTGGATCATTGTTACCACCTTTTCTGCACTGCAGAAATTAAAAGGTAAGGAGAACTTACTGCCCCCCTTTTTTAAATTTGAATTAATTTTGACGTTTTGCAGAGAGTCACCTCCGGTTGTGCCATTTAATTATCTTTTGTTCTGATAATTTATCTTTCATGAATATAAAAACCTGATATATTGAGTTCTAAATACTCCTGGTACTAGCGTCACTGCTCATCAGGGTCCAAAAGCCAGGTTTTCCATATATGACCACTGTCACTCATCGTTTACAGTTAGATTTACTAAATGAAATTTCCTTAATTTCCTAAAAGAAAATATCCATATTATATTGAACTAAAACACTCACCTGGTCTGTTTGGCCATCATAACTTATTAACTGAGGGCAAGTGTGATGCTCGAGCATTTGTGTTAGCCCTCTATAACTTTTAAGCAGGATCATCAGTTTTTGCCAGATTTGCTGTGAGGTACAGAATAAAGGTGACAGATGCTGAACAGGTGTTACCTTAACTTTAAGACAAAAAGAGCCCCTAAAGAGTGGACCAAACACTACACTCGCTGCTGCTACCGTTGCAGTATTTCTTGTAATACTGTTATTACTACATCCCCAATTTTACATGATATTTCTGCTTCTCCTACTGCTCTCCAATAATGCTGCATGCTGAACATAATTAGCATACCTCCAAATTGATTGGACTTAAATCCAATAGAAATGTCTAAGTACAATCAATACAGGTTAAGTGCTTTCCATCAACAACTTGTATTGATCAAGTCTACAATCGACCTTTTATCAGTCAGCTTCATAACCGATGATCAGTGCACACCTACTGAACAGTATTATCCATTGGATGGGATTTCAATTTTTGCATTCAGCCGAGGTCTACTCTGTTTAAACAGTCTCAGCCAACTGTTCATATTGATAAGCTATTTCATTCAGTTTGGGATAAGGCCTGCAGTCTCCTCGAGAGTCAGCAGAAACGGACGCAAGCTTAATAACCACATAACAAATAACTGCTGTTCCTTTACATCTCATTTACCAATGAAAGCTTATGCACAACACATAGGATAAACTGTGCTTGAACCGCAGTCACTGGGTACAGGGAAAACACTATGTATAATAATGTACACGGATAAATAATATATCGTCTTTGAATAATTGGAGCAGCTCCCCCTATGCGTTTGCCCAAATTAGACCCTCAGAGTATTCCTACTTTCTTTAATGTTGCATTCAATGCTTGTTTCACTGTGCTCCACTTTCCCAAGTCATCTTTAACTCCCATTAACAAAACAATCACAGACATTGGCTGATTGTTGCATTTGTTAATGATGTGTGGTTTTAGACTTAAGACTATTTCGCTGAGTGCAGGATATAAAGTGCACAGGAGATGAGTCGGAACATGTATGCGGTCAGTCCATCCATTGTCTCTGATGCTAATCCTTAGAGGATTGCATGGGGGCTAGAGCCAATACCAGCGGACATTGGGCTTAGAGGTGGTACGCCCTGGACGTATCAACAGTCCATCACAGGGTTGACACGTAGATATAAGCTTTCAAGCTCACATTCACACCTACAGGCAATATTTAGTCCTGAATTAACTTAACCTGGAGGAGCTAGAGGAAACACACACAGACACAGAGAGAACATGCTAAATCCACATGTATGACAAAGCGGGGGAAAAGAGCCAAAAAGCACCAGGATTGATGGGAGGAGGAGGGGGAGACAGACAGAGACACAGAGGGAGAGGGACGGGGATTATGATAATACTGTGGCGACAGCTGTTCTACTGTGGCGAGCAGCTGTATCCACTGAAGGAAATGGAGCCTGAGCCAGGACAGGAGCCTCTGTCCATGCCACTGGGACAGCAAAGGTAGCCAGGGCAGACACACAAAGAAAACCAAGCTGCATGGAAATTTTGTTGATGGTGAACTGATGGTAATTCAATGTATTAAACTCAAAAAGCATGATAATAAAGTAATGATAGTGCCTTCACTCTGCATATGGCTGACAGTACAGTACTCCAATGAACTCTTATTTGTGAGAGTACCACTCTTCAGGGTTTTATTCACACTACAATGTTTTTAAATGGATACATTTTGCTACATTAGTCTGGACGTGCAGAAATTGAGACACATAAAAATCTTCCAAAATCTTTTCTGATAGAGTCTAATCAGTCATAATTTATCCTTCCTGGATTCGTCACACTCGTGCTGTATTTCATCCTCCGTGTTTGGCCTCCTCTGGTGATGGGTAGTGCTGCCAACACTATGTTTGCTTGGTGACGACCATAGTTGGTAGATTCGATGATCTGCTGCCTTTTTGTACCGGCGCTCTTGGTGACCACATCAGTGGTCATCTCTAATGTTCCTAGAGGCTATTGGTCACAAAAAGGCAGGATTATAGTTTCATAAAATGTTTACAAAGATAGTAAGTCTCCCCCACACATGCACTTGGCTACAGATACCCTCCACACAGGTGGTCTCCCTGGCTAATACCACATTTCATCCTCTACCTCTCGCCCTCTGATGTTTATTCTCTCCTTCCAACATTCCTGCAAGGTAAAATTTTTATTTGGGCTTTAGGAACACAATTAAACATCTGTCCACCTGAAAGGAGGAGAGGCGTGCCCAGCCACTTATCTGTCGTCAACCGAGTCTGTCTTTCTTGTAATTCTGACTTTGAGACGGGACACCTGTCGGCGTCTGCATGAAAGAGATTGAAACATCACAGATTGTTTCTGCATTCAAAAGCATCTGCTTTCTGATGATTCTCAATCTTTTTAGCACACCGGCAGCACAGGGTGGTAATGTCAGTTATCTTGTCGCACCATGTATCTGTAAATTGCAATTTTTCATCATACTATTTTCAAAAAGTTGTTCTAGTGAGGTTTGTTAGGATGTTGACTACAGAATACTAATGATAATACAAAAATAAATGGAATCTAAATGGGTTTTGATAAAAGGGACATTGGCATACGGCAGTCAGGTATTTACTTGTGAATGAAATTTCAGTCTGAACAAGATTGCAATGGAAGATTTTAGTAAATCAAAGTCATTTTATTATAAAAAAAATAGTTTGTAGGTGGTCCTGTATGACTAAACAAAAATACAAAGAAAAAAGATTCACTATTATATTCTGTGCTGACTTTAGTCCAATTTCAGATGTGTAAAGCTGCTGTTATTGACATTAGATCAGTTGCTCACATTAACCAGCTGTAGTTTTTCAAATGTTTTCTGTTTTTGCTTTATGGCCAACAACATTACAGCTTTTGATCTCCCTGCTCTCATCAGCATCATTTCCAGACACAGCAGTCAGACATTTTCAGTAACAAAAGTCTGATAAATCCACTGTACGTCAGCTGGGCAGCACCAAACAGCAGGGGCAGGGACAAACAGTGGTCATTTGGACGTGGGATCCAAAATGGTTCTGGTCGAAGAAAGTAGACATGATTTGTGCTTGTGTTCCATTGGGTCTCACCTTAGTCATGGCCTGATCAACACATTTTACCCCCTTTTTCTAAGCCTGCTTCGGATGATTACAGTACACGGAAAGATAAGGTCATGAACTTCATCGGCTCACCCCTTGAAGAGCAGCACTAATTACTAAGCGCTAAGTTAAGTTGGATTCCGTGGCCCAGCAGCATAGTCCATCGTCATTTCCTCGTCCAAGTAAACCACTAAGATCAATGGACAGCTTTGAGGGTCTGACTCGTCTAAATCCTCTCGCTTTATCGATTACCATCCCCATTACAGCCTTCGCACTCCCAGTGTCCTTGTCCTATTTGACTTTTAATGCCTTACTTGTATTTTCCTCCTTTATTAATCTTCAACCAGTTCCTTTATTTCCTTATCTTCAGTTATTCCTCGCTCTTTGTTACATGTGGCGTTTTCCCTCCAACTTATCAATTCCAAACTTATTTTTCTCTTCTCAGCTCATTTCTTTGTCTCTTGGTCTATTGCCATCTTCCTTTTATCTCCTGTCTCCCCGTATACCTCCCATATCTCTCTTCATTGCTTCTTCTCCCTCCCCCTCCACTCTCTTTCTCAGTCCCAAAGGCCTCAGGCTCCCAGCAGTGGATTATCACACATCTAAGGAACTCTGCTCCCTCGGTCCTGTTGGTCCAATTAGTTGTCGGTTTGCGCATCAGTCTTCAGAGGCAGAATCATCCTCTCAATTCCACATGCAGGAATATGTATTTGCATGGATAATGTTTTTTTGTTTTGTTCAGAAATACATATTGAAAAATATATGAATACATGTTGCGTGTTGATGATAATCTTTAGGGTTTGCAATGCAATTGCAGTACTGTGTGTTACCAAAGATAGCCTGTTGTTGTGGATTCACCCCATAATTTAAGAGAATCAGGGGAGGGTGCACCAGGCCGGGCTGTTCCAGTCTCAGAGCCCAATTACAGCAATTGCTCAGATATCCATGGGAGAACAGAGGGAGCTAGAGAAGAGAAAGAAACCTGCAGAGACTTGAAGAAGCGTGGGGATCAAAAAGAGTAGATGGAAGCATCCTGTTAGACCTGTTAAACAAGAAAAAGGAGAAAATTACAAAAGATGGGTGGATAAGTAGAGGTAGGGAAAGAGAGAAGTAGAAAGTTTTAATATCAAAAGATTCTAAAATTACGTCCACGCTTACCTACAAAACGTGATTTAAGCAAGCACAAATATTCACTATTTGTTAATGTAGCAACGATTAAAAGCTGATTTTGAAACATCTGTGATAACTCTGAACTGATGTCAGTATGGCAGTTAGATCCCCCTATAAAAGGATGGAGGTATTAGGGCTGTATGTGGAAATCCCTGTATTTGCCATCCTTTCTTCAAAATTTTCTCTCTCCACAAACATCATTGATTGGGACAAGGGGTGGTAGCCTTCTACAGCCCTCTGAAGAGAATCTGAATCTAGCACTACTGGATGAAGGTGTTCAGATGAACTTAACTGAGCCAGTTTCTGAAGGGACCAGCTGTCACGATTCTGTCCTTTTATGACCTTTTCAGAAACTTTGTGATTGGACATTTTGAAAGATTTTCTTTGTTATACTCGATTAAAAAACAAATCCTTCAATCAAATTCTTTGCAATGAAGTTGCCTTTAATTCATATAACTATGTACTACTGGGTGTTGGTGGCGTTTTGCACGGTCGACCGACTTTGAGCAGCCTCACTCTTGTGGTGTTCTTGAAGTGGTGTGCAGTGTCTCGCGTTAATTATTTAAGCTGTGGTGGCCTCAGACCAATTAATGTCAACATGGTTTCATAATGATCAGCAATTGTTTTACACTTCTCATAATAACATGTAAGATCTCTAACTCTGCGTTTGTCAATTGCTCGTTCTCTCTCACGGACTCACTGACAGCCTGTGTTATGTTGCGTTGAGTGTGTTAAGTGGTTAACAACCTCCAGAACATCTTTTCACATTGAATCCATGTCTTTTTTACTTCTTTTGTATATCTACTGTTGCTTTTTAAGGAGGCAAAGTCAAATTTATTTTATTACTAGATAAATTGATGTAGTATTTTTCTTTATTTGCAATTCGGATCTTTTTTATTTTTCTGTTTTATTTAGAACTTTTTTCCTTGCGTGTCTCTTACTTTACTTTACTGCCTGTCTTTGTGCTTGATTTTTCCAGCTCCCGTGATTGTCTTGCACCTGCCCTAATATGTCACACCTCAGTTCAATTATCTTGGCCTCCTTTTGTGTATAGCCTCTGTGCTCCCCACCCTCAGTTTGTCATCTTGTCTTCATGTTGAGTTGTGGATCTCCTGTGTTCACCTGCGTTCAGACACTGGGCGTCTACTTTTTGTGTTTCTTCATTAAATTCCCCCTCCACCTGCCATTGCTTCTGCGCCTGCATTCGGGTCTTGCTTTGCAAAATGTAACACTAGGGGCATCATTTAAATGTTTTCGCACAAAACATGGCCAGAGGGAGGCGTATCCCTCCTCCCATGCAAATGTTGAGATCCAACACAACTTGTCAGGAGACTGCACACATGAAGGTAAACTATGACCAATGCATACAAACATTTAAGAGACAGGGGAAAATGCAAAAGGTAAATAGTGAGGTGGTGAGTTATTTAAAGTCAGATTGAAGAAGTGAGATGACTGATGCATCATATGTTAAGTTGCTGAACAAAATGTGAAATTCGAGGCCAGAACAATCCTCCTAATAAAATAATATGATGGTAAACCTTTGGATTATAAGTACATTTGAGGCCTTTTTGTTCTCTCTCTTAAAATGTTCAATGTTTATCTTGGTATTATACCTTCTAAATAATACCCCATTTCAAAGTAGAAACTTCTACTTCCTACCACCATCCAATATCCAGGGGTGTTTCTGTTCCACCTGATTGGATGGACTGTGGTGAGAGGGGTCAGCACAAGCCTTTTGTGTGCACCAAGCAGAGGCAGAGGTCCATGTAATTGTCCTCCCCTCCGGTTGAGCAGTTTAATGAATGGTGGCAATCTTCAACTACTGTTAAAATGGTAAAGAGTGTGTGGGTCACTGGCTGGCCTCAGATAAAGAGTGTGGTCAAGGTCCAATGCAAAACTGACTTCAACCAGATGCGACTACTCAGTGTCGGCTGGGGTCCTGAACCATTAGCATGGCGGTTGAATACGGATAATGGGGAACTATTTGGATGAATGAAGCACTTTATTTTATGTGAGTGTGTATGTGAGCGAGCAGGGAGAGGGTTGTAGGACACAGCCAAATGTCCCTTCTATAACCAGTTGTAGCTGGAGAGACAGTTGTCAATTGTTCAAAGGGTCAGTTCTGTCTTAGATGTATGCTATTTCTTTTTGAGGAACCGGTACTAAAAATCCCAGTCAATTTTATGGATTATTCAGATACTTAGGAACGATATTCCTGAAAAGAGTTGCTGCAGTTACATGTACTTCTCTCTCTCCGACCTCATGCTTTGTCTGATTCTGTGCTCTTCTATATTGAGTAAAGGCAAAAAGTTGTAGGACACCGCGACAGAATATGCAAGAAACTGAAAGGCTGAATGTGTGTGTGTGTGTTAGAGAGATAGAGACAGGGATGTCGTCAAAGTGTCAGCAAAAAGCCATTCCCCAAATTTAATCACGTGTAATTTACTTTTGTGCCACAAGAATATGAACAAGGCTTACTCTTTTTTTTGTATGAAGATAGACACAAATGAGTTCCTCCCTTTTGTTCCAGACTGTGATGAATTGTTTATGTGTGTGGTCTGTTTCTGGAGAATGTGGAGTGCCCTGGAGGGATGAGGAGGGGTTGTTGCACACTTCGATGGAGGACTTGTATTTCACTGTTTTTGGTTTAAGGATGAATGAATGAATTCTTTCTCCAGAGCCTCAGAGTCTGTCTTTATTTATTTCTCCCCCAGTCTCTCTCTTCCTTTAACATCCTTCCTTCTGTCTTTCCTGAATAGCTGATTGATAATGCACCATTGACACGCAGTGGATGGAAATGTCTCTGGGACAAACGGTAGTTGTCAAGCTGGAGTTCATGGTCTACGAGCCTCTGAGCGTGATTCTCAATGGGGTCTGTTGTGGCCCTTGTATGGAGTCATCCAGGGGTCCTGACCGCCCTGTTGACTTTTCCCCAATAAAAGCCATTAGCTTCATTGCCCACCAGCTTACAAACAAGAAACCCACAGAGGCTGATTGTGTGGTTGCGCTATTACAAGATGGTTACAACAGAGAGACACTTCCTCTGTAACAGTTTGATTAGGCCGCCAAGTTCATCACAAACTTCCTTACAATGTGTTATTTAAATCAATAGATTATACATTCATACACTTACCGTCATTGTTCAAGGAAATGAGCCCCCAAACTTTGTTCACATTACGTTGACCTGTTTTCCGATGCTTGTTGACTCTCAGTATGGTTCTGTGATTTATCTGTATTGAATTACAACTGACTGGCATAGAATTGAATTTCCAAAATGGGTAGATTTAAATTTTTCTCTCCCCACTCTGGTCGGATTCCTCTTCTGTGCCAATTTTGCCCGTTAGTCCAATGGGCTGCGGGTAGAAGCTGCCAAGTTCATGTCTTAATGCACTGCTCTGTACACGAGAGGCAATACAGGAATCTGGCTTCTGTGCTTTTCAGCAGTTTTGTCAATGTGGCTTGGTTCACTGCTGCCAAATAAACACTCTCTCTGCCTCCTGCCAGTAGTGATTTATGGTTGAATACATCCTTGCCCCGTCCACTTTATCCCCAAAGAAAAATCATTTTCCAATTGAGCAGAACTTAGGCCTTGAAGAGACTCAACATGTGGATATAGAGGTAGAATATTGTATTGGTATTGGCAGTCCGTTGAATGATGCATTCCTTAATCTCATGGGGTTGATGGACTGATACGCAGTCTATCAACTGGTCCATGTGCAGGGCTGATTGAGATGCAAGTCATTTTTCCACTGCTTATTTTCCCGTACATGGCAGAGGAGTCAATTTGATGTGTGCCACACTTAGAAACCTATAATTAGAGATTTATATTCTTGACAGGGCATACTTTTAACCAGCAGGCCAAATGTATTTTGTATCAGAGGGAGGATGCAAGCTGTTAGAAGCTGTGGAGCATTATAGTTTTTACGTGGAACTGATTTTTGAACCCAGCAATGTGACACAGTGCATGTGTTCTCAGTGTATTGACACAATTTGAAACCGAAGAGTGGCGGACCCAGACTACCAAGTTATGGGCTTTGTTTGTTGTCAAGTTGTTCTGAGGCATAACAAGAACAAAAGTCAGGCAGCGTATTTACTCTCCCAGATGGTAACTATGGATGTTTATTCCAATGATTGTGATTAGATGAACTGATTTTCAAAGCTCAACTCCCTTTTTTTTTTATGTCTTTCAACTAATTGTTTTGGTGATAAAATGTCTGTCCAGCCCAGTAGGGAGCTGATACACCCACTATTCACTACCTACCCAGCACAGATACTTATTCAATGCTGCTTTGTTGGTAACCAACGTCATGACATGTTATTGCCAAATGTTGTGCCTTCAACTTGTCTGAGTTTGACAGAATACCATAAATCCAAGTAGCTGTAAATACCAAAGCTTACATTGTCACTGTATGCTAAGGAAGAAGGAAAGTAAGATTGGCTTGGATAGGCTTGAATTCCTAGTGTGCAGTATGATACATCTAATCCTCATATCAAGGGACCATTGCTGTTACTTTCTCTTTCTGCCTGCACCGTAAGAGCGTCAAGCTTTACACCAGGATCTCATTAGGAGAGTGACAGCTGTGCATAGGCGGACAGCCTGTTTCCAGAGACACCCGTGAAGTCACTGTAGGCCAAAGACCAATCAGGGAATTTTTGCTGCATACTCCATGAGAGAAGGATCTCCACACTGCAGCTTGTTCGTGAATTCAGATTGGGGTCCTGTCTAATTCCTTATCAACAAAGACAGCTTTTATGAAAATATTAGTGGCAAAAAAAGGCTGATCGTATCTGCCACTACATCGTATAGAGCTCTGTTAGTGTTAATCAGTTTTTTATCGGCCCTGGCAAACGGGCTGCTGCTCAGGGAAATGCCTTCTGTTCCGGTTTTCTGGACTCCATAAACATCTTTGGAAACCACATTCCACCAGGGCTGGAACTCCCGAGTTTGGTGGTTACTATTAGCCAAGTGCCTTGAGACTGCACTGAGTGGCTTTGATGGCATTCTGTGTTGTGGAAATTGTTCTAACGCTCTCAAAGCTCATTCGGTATGTCCCCAGTTGCGGTGCTCCGCTTTGACCACCTCTTAGTTTTGTGCAGAAAAAACCCTCTTTTAAGACACAGTTAAAGACCAGCCCTGCCTCAGTGGAAGGTCTTATAAAAATTGCTTTGAGTTTCTTTTTGAACACAAACTACAGCTGAATGCTTCAGGCTGTGTGGTCTTGTCGTGACACAAGAGGAAGATATAAAAGCCTTGGGCATTGTTTTTTGAAAGAGATGAGGTTTTATATGGCTAAACGTTGTGACACGGATAAAAACATATTTATAAAAAGTTTTGGGGCTTGCAGCTGTGTATCTTTTTAAGTGAAAAAGATTGAACAAGACAACACAGCCTTCATCCTGTCTGACAAAGAAGATCAACTAGACTTTCACTTCCTGAACCAATTCGCTTTCCTTCATTTCATTTTTCATTCAGAGGCCAAGACAGCAAATAATTCACACTCTTGAGGCCCAAGTCACTTAGTATTCAAAAAAAAGTGAGGTAAAAATAAGGGGCATAATCCTGTACTGTGTCTACAGAGTGGTGATACAGACTTTGCTTACCTTTTATATCAAGATGTATCAGGCATGTCCATGTTGAGTTTGCAACTCGACTCCCTGGGAAGAGCCACCTTCAACTCGACCTGCTCTTGGCATCTGCCTCTGGGCAAGACCCCTCGGCCAATCAACTTCCCTGTGCCTGAAGGCAGGCCCTGGTTTTGCACTCGCTCAGTTACCTAGAACGGCGATCCAGCCTGTCAATCACACATATAGGGCCCACTGTGCTGCCTGACCCACTGCCTCTCTTGCCATGGCAACGCTATTCCCAGCAGACCTTGCTGTCAAGAACAGGAGTTCTCCGAAATATGAAAGACAAGAGTCTCTGATCCAGTGTACATCGCATGGATTTTGTGCCCTGGACCAACATGTCCTTGTCATATGAATAAAACATCTGTACATTTTATTTATTTATTCTTTTGTGGAAAAATTACAATATTTTCTCTTCTCCTAACCCTAACACAAACCCATACTCTATTCAAAATAATGATTTCACAGTTAAATCACCTCAATAATATTTTGTTGAAGCTACATTCAGAATTTGACTTGCAGAGAGCAGGCTGGTAGGAATACGGAGGAAAGCACTGCACAAGCTTCCTCTGAAATCAAAGTGGCATGGGTTGAACTCTGGACGTTGACACACACACACACACACAATATTTCTATTTATGCAGTCTTATGTGAGTTATGTGAAGGGATTTAAAAGTAATGTTACAGCCCTAATCTAAATGTATCTTCCACCTTCTCTTGCAGGTCATCCTGATCCTGACCAAGTATTACCACGCCGACTCCACCAAGGTCCTGGAGAGCTCGCTGTGGAGGTAGGCCACGTTTACACAATGTTTGCTCTTGCTGGATATCGTAATGTCACGTCTGGCTTCCGACTCACGCCGACCTTTCATCAGCAAGCATCTTTTCCTTTAGCGACAAGGTCGGTGCCAGTCCTGGTGCCGCGGTGCTCCTTCAAGGAGACAGGCGTGATACACAGTCCTAGGACGGACAAAACATCAGCATGCAGCTACGAGTAAAGTGGGGGACCGGAGAGTGGCGCTGGGAGGCTAGAGTGGGCATCTGTTTGGGCAGATAGCATATCAGCATGGCACAGGGCAGGGCGGCGGGCACCGGCAGTGCCAGGGAACAGGGTCAAGTCTTACTGGCAGAGCTTCCTCTCTTTAGCAATGCTGCTGTTTGCCAGAAACACTTCACACTGCTCTTGAGCGGCAGAAAAGAAACAGTGCATTCATTCCACTCCACTTCACATAGACCGTATCGTCTATTCGTACATATATTCTCATGGAATGTTAATTTCCCTTTTTATTCCACATCTCCCTTAACAGCGCATGGGGTGCTGCTCTGTAGCTGTGCCTGACCTTCTCATAGACAAGGAGACTTAATTATATTCAAATGTCCAAATTAAACCTTAGAAAATAGTCACAACAGGACTCATAACACTGGCTAAAATTATCTCTCTAGAAGACATTTGCGTTGAGCAAAACGTGTCTGATGGTGGTACTTAATTCATGCCATTCACCTCACATAGGCTGCATGACTTCAAAGCCTCAGCCTCTCATTAGCTCTGACTGCCTGTCTCCCTGGAGGACAGATATGAATAATGTACATATTTTTATCCTGCCCCTGTTGATGTTTTAATTGTTGCAGTCTATGAATAATGCTCCAGATTCACGAATGGACAGGCCCTTTGAGAAAGCAAAAACACAGCAAATCGCAGAATTTAATCGGAATTGACTCTAAAGTGTCAAAGGCAGAAAAAGGTGGCTGGCTGTCTGTTGGCATCATTGTCCAAAAAGTGGAAATTACCATGAAATTAGCAAGTTTCCAAAAGGGCCCATAAGGCTCTTTGACCATGACCTGGTGGGTATTATGTGTGTGTGGGGTAGTAGCTAAGTTCCTTATCGCCGTCAGCTTGGCATGGTGTGTTGACAGCCACAGTCCACTGGCCCATAGGTCTGAACGTCTCCAGGCTGTAGGATCATAGCAGAAAGATGAATGGGTCTGCCGTCTTGCCCTGACAGGTGGCGTAGATCTAGATGCCAGGTTTCACACAGGGGGAAAGTTAACAGCACAGAGAGGAGAAATATATATTGTAGATATGACGGTTTGTTGAAAACCCACATTGTTCAAGAATGTTAGTCAGTACAAATGATTCCACATGTTTTTTAAAGTTTAAACAAGATTCATTTGAGAGCAGACGACTGGCTGTTCCATGCACTATCAAGTGTGCAGTTTCCAGCTCGTACCTTCTAACCGTAACCATAACCACACTTCGTACCATGTCTGTGTTTCCCAGTGTGCTGTGGAGAGTTTTGTCTGTCCCCAGGCTTTGGCGTCAGTGCTGGCTCATTTATTATCACTGCCTGTTACCACTCCAGCATGTCTGTCCTTTCGGTCTGTTATGGCTGGCCCAAGGTCCCGTGCTATAACACAGCTAATGAAAGAGCTCCAAACAACTCCCCCCTCTGTCTTGTCTCGTGAGAATAGCCTTCTTTGTGAGGGGAGAGGATGGAACAAGTGAGTGGCAACTCGAGGAGTACCTGAGGCTTACCGCGCGGTTTATGCTCATCTTTGAAGTATACAAGTGAAAGTACAAGAAAGACTTCCTCAAGCGAGATGACGCAGGTTTATCCACGTGAGGAAAGCGAACCTGCCTGTTGGCAAAAGGTCATCCTTCTCTCTCTCTTTCTTTGGTTATAGAAGTGTCAGTGTGTTCAGGCCCTGGTCGGTTATTATGCTGAAGCAATGATGTTATTGTGGTGTTCTTTGGCTTTGGTAAATTTCAGCATTCAAAGGCTGCGCCCCTGGAGTAAGTAGAGATGCCCTCAGTTGTCCTGATGAGAACATGGGTGTTTTGTAGCTAAGCATCTGTTAAAGTTTGTCTGCTAATACCAACCTCAGTTTCAGAAAAATAACGACCCATTCAGAACATTTAGGAGAGTTACACAAACTTTTTTTCTTTGTTAACAACATTAAACCATTTTAGCCTGATACTATCAAGCACTTAAGATGTTTAAAGTTAACGTCTTTTTAAAGTGTTGTCCAAACACAATTAAGGAGTGGTATTTACACTCTTTTCAAATGGCAATGAAGAAATACTGCATTTTGGCCCGCTGTCTGCTTCCCATAGCCTCCATGAGATATCTTGCCAGTATTTGAATAGAAAAACTCTTTCAGAGAGTGTTTTGTCACACTCATTATCAGTGCTGCACATAAAAAGTGATTTAATTAGTTATGTATAGAGCTGAAAAAGAAGGACTTGAGAGATAACTTTGATCCCTGCCTATTTAAAGATAAAATCCCTGCCAGTTATCATGTAAAGATGGCACGGATGTAAGGTAGTCAGTAGTCAAACGTTTTTGCTGTAACTCAGGAGAGGTTTTTTCTTGGCTTTTCGATAACCTTCTATTTTTTACCTCTGAATAATAAACCTTGAACAGTTTCTGGAAACAGCAGATGGTGAAGAGTGTTTGGATGAATATGAAGCCCACAGTGAGTTCCTAATCTGCTTCGCTTGAGGATGTTTGAACAAGATATTTGTCAAACCTGATATTGTCTCTTAGTCGACTTGTGCCGATTTACAGCTTGAATACTGATCAAATTTGGACACTGCAGCAGAGTAAACAGAGAGGAAGGCGTTTGTAGACTATGCAAAGATGTGAGGATTTGCCCCTGCATTACCAAACACTGTGATGACTGAAGGCTGACAGAACTCATCCTAAGACTCTGTTGTTCCACGTCGGGCCATGAAACACACACTAAACCTTTTTGATCCTCGACTGAACGAGGCAGACGTGTACCTCTTCTTTAGGCATTGTGTCCTCAGTGCATGTGTTTCTCATTTTGAGATGATGCATTGGGCTTCATTAGACAGTCCGTGGCCTCTGTTTGTGATTTGATGGATCATATTATCCTGAGTTCTGGCGGCGTTTTAACGTCTGAGAAAGAGCTAAATCCTGTCTTAGAGGCCTCTAAATCCAGAGAATGCATTGCTTTAATTCATTTGCCAAAAGCAATTTGTCATACTGTATATACAGGATCATCCTTTTTTTCCTTCAGATAAGATGGTGACAGGAATTTCAATTGTCTGGGCACAAATCCAGGTTTATTGAATATTGGTTCTAACATTGGCCTTGATGTTTCCAGAGAGCAAATCAAAGTCCTTCTTTCTGTTTTTTAATAGTTGTTTAACCCGAACAGCTTGCATGTATGCAATCCGTTCACTCCAGCAGTAATCACACACTCACATAAACAGGGTGCTGGTGTGAGAGTCCGGGGGGGCATCTATAATTTATACCATCTTCGCACTTTGTTTGAAGAGGCAATGGGGGCTGGTAACCATCACACCAGAGGGCTTCACCGCTCCCTTATGGACGAGGAGATCGTCTGACAGGCCAGCACTTCAACGTACAGTAGATCAACCACACCACACTCGTGCTCACCCAGAGGCTCTGCCCGTCACATATGCTGAATTGTCAGATATGCTAAACTGCCTCATCAACCAGAACCACACACCCAATTTGATTCAAAATGTCAATGCTTCATTCCAAATGCCAAACATACGTTGCAACGGGCACAGGGCTGTGTGAAATGGTGGGCATGTGTTTATATTCATGTGGGGAAATTTGCATTTTTTAATATGTTGGCATGTATAGTCAAAATAATACTTATTAAGTGTGTTTGTGTGTGTGTGTCTGTGTGTGTGTGTGTGTGTGTGTGTGTTTATTTGTGATGATTTTCGTCTGTGTGTGAATTTGTGTATCAGCAAGACATCAGCTGAGTAAAAGAAAGAACAGAGAGACAGACATCGACAGGGAAGGGAGTGAATCAGAAAGAGCCTCCGGGGCTTCTTTAGACAGAACAGTAGGGGGCATCACACTTCAGACAGAAATCTCCCCAACATCCACATTTCCTCCTCCTCCGCTCCTCTCTCTCTCTCTCTCTCTCTCTCTCTCTCTCTCTCTCTCTCTCTCTCTCTCTCTCTCTCTCTCTCTCTCTCTCTCTCTCTCTCTCTCTATCTATCTATCGCTCCGACTCAAAGCGAGCAGTTTTTCTGTTTTTAACAAAGCCGCTCTTTAAAACCGCGTTCAAGAGGCAGAACCATCAGGGAGAAGATAAGCGATGATAGACGTAGTCAAACCTTTGATGATTCTTGTGGGAAAAGTGGGACATAATAGCAGCAAAACAGTTACATGATACAAAAGAGAAGAAGGAAATTGTGCACTTTTCAAAGCTATAAAAACTATTTCTCATCTTTTGAAGTATTGTAAATGGCAGACAGGCCATCCTTGCGCACGCAAAACATTGGAGTCAGCACACATACACCAACAGTAACTATGGGTAGTCCTACAGCTTGAAGCACCTTAATCCAGCACAGTCAGTCTTTTACTACAAGACATTTATTTCTACTTAAGACTATTCTAACTTACATTATTCTAACTTAATGTCCATTTACTGGCCTTGTTCAAGAGCAATCTGTCCCATTTTGTGGCCTTCAACAGTGGATATACTTTGTGACAGGTTCTCTTCTTGAAGATGAAGATGCATTTTAAGAACGTTTTTCCTGAGTCTTGCTGATGGTTAAGGACAGGGGATATTGCACCTTGTTAAGCCCTACAAGACTAATTGTGATTTGTGATATGGGCTATATACATTCAATTTGATAGATTGATTTAAAATAAGACGCAGACGAAGATGTCCATAGAGCCTTTGGTGGGAAGGGCTGATGTGTCAATGTCACCTAGCCTTGCCCATTTAGGTTTAGCCTTGAAAAGTGATGATTGGATAGAGTTTGGGTAAGAATAAAACACAGGGGCGGGGCAGCTTTGTGCCCACATGATCTGGAAAAGATTAATGTATATTGATGACCCTGTACAATTCCCCGTTTTCCATGTTCCATGAGTTGGGTCAGTGCTGCAGGGGAGAGGCTGCAGTCTGGCTGGAGATGAAGGTGGGGCTAATTTTTATATTCCAATTTTTTTGGGAAAAAAAACATTAACAATTTTAAGGAACAATGATTCATTTTTGGGGATTAAATAAATGTCAGGAGAGGAAAAGGAATAAAGTTAATTCTACAGTCAATGATGTACTGTATCTTTGTTTCAGTGTTTTGAAGCTGTGGCTTTGAGGCTCATTGGCTGCAGGGAAGCATCACAGCTACAGCTCACTTCCAACTTTGATGCCTCCTTAATCAGTTTATTTCAGACGTGGGTGTGCATCCACTTATTATTTCACCATTACAAATGTGTTGTTGATTAGTCCTCCCCGGAGTCCAGATCACATTTCCCCAAACTAAACCAGGAGAGAGAGCCACAAAGTAAAAACAGCCGCTTTGGGGCTTAATCAAGACAGCCTGTTTTGTTTCCCCTGCTGATTTTGCTCTTACCCTCATCCTCTCCTCACTTCCACTTATTTATTTCCCTCTCGGAAGTCGATTCTGTCCGTTTTCCTTATTTCTCTCTCTCTGTTCTCATAGTGTTTCTTCCTCAGTCCAGATGGTCTGGGGTGCTTTAAATACTTAATCGAGGCGAGCGCATCATCCTCCCTCCAAGCCTACACAGCCCAACCCCACCACCACATCGCTTCCCTCGTCCATGCATATTTCACAGCCTGGAGAGAGACACGTACAGTAGATAGTGTTTGTTAGAGAGAGAGAAAAAGAGAGAGAAGCAGCACCCACGAGAGCTTTACTTGCTTCCTAGGATGGCAGTCGGCAAGTGTGCTCTCTAAACACAAGTGGTCTGATATGAAACCAGACAAAAGGCCTCCAGGGTCACGCAGTAGTGCTGGGTGGAACCATTGTAGAGAGGATGTTCCATCCATCCATACATCCATGCATTTATCTATTATCTATACGGCTTAACCTTCAAGGGTCACAGGGGGGGCTGGAGACAATCCCAGCTGACATTGTAGGAGTCAACATACAGAGGCAAACAACCATTCACACTCACGTTCACACCTACCTTCAGTATACAGTAGAGTCTACAATTAACCTGACCCCCATCTGCTTGTCTTTGGACAAGAGGAGAACATGCAAACTACATACAGAAAGGATCTAATCCAAGAACATTCTTGCAATGAGGTGAAAGTGCTAACCACTTCCCCACCACGCAGACCAGAACATTTTTTGAGGATCTGTACAGAACTCCAAGAAATTACAGGTCAATGCGGGAACCTTGACCCTAACCCAGGATAGCTTGAAGAAGATGTTCGAGGTGAATCGTTAAAGGAAAGAACCAAAAACACGGGAACAACGGAGTAATCAATAAGTTGCTCCAATGATGGATCGTTTATTGTGTTTGGGTCGAGCAAAGGCTGGACCATGTCTCTTATCTCCTCCCAATAGGAAAAGACAGTGTAGATATGCATCTAGCGTATACTGATGCATCAGCTTCTTCGACTAACTTTATCAGGGGGAAACGCTTTCTCTGCCTTCAGTGGAATCTAAACTTTTTCATTACATTTAATCTTAGTAAATTTAATTAATTGATTAAGCAATGTATTCAAATGACTTTAACATGATTATCGGTTGTTGTGTTACCATAGAAAACATAGGGTATGGTATGGGATTTACTGACTTGGTACCTGAGACACTCTTATTATGATACAATGCCTCAGATGCAGTTTGAAACACACTGTCATATCGGCTTTTATATTTAAACAACAGGTCAGATGACCATTTATTGTGGAAGGGGTCACTCGTAGTGACAAACCTACATTATTCAATTCAAAGACATAAAGACGTTTAGTAAACCCTCTCTGCACCACCTGCCCAGCACTAAAACAGTGGACAACTTGTGAGACTAGCTGGAGAAAACACATGGAAGCATTTAGCGGCTAAAGGACAGATGTTCCTGTTTTTTCCTGATTTGTTGGAGACCAAAAACAGAGCTGAAAGACGAGCAAATATTGGAGCAGCTCGACAAAAACTCCAGATGCATGTTGTCTGCTGGATACACATATTTTTATTCCTTTTTAGTCCCTAAGTTTAAAATGTATGATTTAAAATACGATTTCCAGATTTTACGATAAAAAATTGGAATTTGAAAACACTTTGCTTCCTTTAACACACAGTAGTCTTGAATTATATCAGCCCAAACGACATAAACAAATGTCTGTTATAATTACAGACACACAAGCCACATCACTGCTGGTATGTAATGTAGCCAGCGATACGGTCCACAAAAGATTATAAAATATCATTTTACAGTTTGAGGATAATCACAACCTTCACATGGAAAGTTTGTTTACTGTCCAATAACACAATTGCCAATATTAATCCCAGGAGGATGGAGAGGTGCAGGAAACTGGGCTTACTATCTGATTGGACCTGAAATGAACTGGAAAATTAGACAACTGTGCATGTGGCTGTGTATAGAACATGATACCATGCAGTGTGCAGTATAAACGCACTGTATGTGGAGCACATTTAGGTGCGTTTTTGGCAAGTGTCTGCATACATGAGTGTGGGAGTCCAGTCGGGCCAATGTGGCAGGCCATCTGGAAGAAGTTTCCCATTTCTTCCTGTGAGGAGGAACACGAGTCCGCAACAGCACACGGCTGGATGAGAGCGAGAGAGAGAGAGAGAGAGAGAGAGAGAGAGATGAGTTCCTTCTGGATTTACCTCGGACTAAACTGGGAAAGTATTCCCACAGGAAACAATAGTTGCCACAGATTTAAGAGCCAGCCGCCCCCCCTCACTCTCCTCTCTTTCCTTTTTATCTTTATCCCAATTTCATGGCCTCACTGGAAGCTACTTTCCAAAAGGACACACTGACTTCTGGACCACACACTGCAGAGCAAATAACTGTGCTGCAGGAAAAACTATAACCTGTGGTATTAGTGGTTTTGTTGGGATTTACAACTCATCAAAATAAATTGAGATGGATGACCCAGACGTTGATATTATTTTTTTTTTCTTGTTAACTGCTATGCCAAAGTATAACATTGAGAAAACAAATTTAATTGTAATTTGTTTATTTTACCTCTGCAGTAAGAAGATTCCTGGCCAGGGTCATTTTCTTTGTTTCTTTTCTATGTAAAAACAGATTCAGAAATTTGCTTGTTTTTCAGAGGTGAAAAAAAACACCTTTTGACAATGTTGGTGTCTTTATCTCTTAATCTGTTGTTTGGATCGTCCACAATTTGTTGAACGAATTGTGATAAAATTTGATAGAGGTAACCGTGGTTACTAGACAGTATCCTAATGACATTGGTGATCCCTAATCTTTTCTAATAAGAACCCATCTCATTTATGAATCCGCAAAGTATTTGGTACTTTCTTTAAACTTATCTAGTTCACATAGGTTGACTTGGAATTATAGCAGAAGGATATAAAGAAATGGGAAACAACAAAAAAGGAATAGAGGAGCAAAGGACGGACAAAGAATAGATGGACAAAGCGGCAAAGTAATGAAAGGAATGGAGTGAAAAATGAAAGAAAAGACTAAGATTGAGAAGAATAATAGTCTTTCATTAGTGAGCGTTCATTGATGTTTTAACCTCATGTCAGCCATTTTCTTCCTATTCTATACATTCATTGAGGAGAGGAAAGAAAAAGACAGCGCTGGAGGACAGATGTAAAACTGGGAATTGGGAGTTGGACGTGCAAGTGAAATATTAATTGCCCTTTAATAGAACAACATGTCATCTTCCTGTAGAGAAGAGAGGGGAATTGGCTTGTCAACACTGCACACTTAAGACAGCCTGGACGTGTAGTTATTAGTTGATACAGAACACGTAATTTTCTCCCTTTTTTGTCGTTTTTCTGACTGTTCTCTCTGTTCAGTGCCACCCACTTAAATAAGGCTGGGAAATAAAATGTACCCCTCAATTAAAAAGGAAATCTGGGGATTGTGGGTTAAGAAAAGCATGTCCGTGTGAAGCCAGACTTTCCTGGCTCCATCAGAGAAAAACCTTGTTTCGCAGGATCAATGGCCGCATGTGGGGAAGTTAGCTGGAGGTACGGACATGTTTAAACACACACAGACACAGACACACACACACACACAATGCCCAAGCTGTCCCTGGTGTGTTTGCATGTACCGAGGGAACAACAGGAAGCCGGGACTAATTCGCTTGTTTGTACCTGCATCACGTTTGTTCTATACACTCTCAGCTCGCCACATACACACACACACACACACACACATCGTTTTGGCAGTATATCATAAACAAACTTGTGTTGTGTGTGTGCGTGCTTGGTGCGTGTACCTACCTTAGATAGTGACTGGCTGTTTGTTTTAGTCTCATAAGAGCAGCTCATGTGTTTGGACAGGCTTTGATCGTGTACCTAAAGCTGTGCTGCCACAGCTGGCCGGCTCAACACCATGACCATGTAGCTCTAACTGGCACGGCTCCCACAGGCTCCTCCAGGTTCTGTCATTGCAACCTGAAAAAAACCCAACAATTCAGTAAAGACGTAATTTCGGAGCTCATCGGCTATTTTCTGATGATGAATTAGTGTCAGGGGGCAGTGGCCAATATTTCGGGGCCTCGATCAGGTGTAGACTGCAGATATCCAGGCCAAGATTGCATGTTTAGTCCGCCCTACGCTGTTAACATTCCAAATCAAATGTTTATCCATATAACGAGTGATACTTTCTGTAGGTGTTTTAGGCTCAGACAACGTTTTAGCTAATATGTCTCTACATGAATCCAGAATCAAAAAGCTGATAGCCGGTACATTTCGGTCAATGTGTTTCTCTTCTCTCTCCATGGACTGTTTACCTGCGGCAACTAAAGCCTGCTTAACTGTGATTGGTTAAACTAGATGTGGAAACCAGAAGGCTTCATGCTTTTAAAGTCTTGTTCTTCACCTACAGATTCTACAGATTCACATGCAAAATCTGTTGGTAAAGATAAAAGAAGGTGATGAAAGCTTAGAGATGTAACATTTATCCCTGAGCCGGGACCTATGAACAGCCAGCAGAGCTGTGCAGGAGGATGTAGCCAACCATTTGAGTTATTTCCACTAGAGAACCATTTATTGGACATAAATGCTGATTAAATATCCGTTGTATCTGACACTGAAATAACACAGTTTGAGATTAGATAATCCCACACCATACTTTTTAAGAGCATCTTGATCCAGAGAGTGAAAGTCAAGCTAAAAAAAAGATATGGTTTACAAGTACCTTAGAGTAAAGTTAAACCAAATCAATGACCTGAATGAGGGAAATCCTTTCACGTCCAACGTAATCGTCTTACCCAACGTTAGAATAAAATCCTCAGCTTTCTATAGATGAAGCTTCAACACACTGCACATTTTGTAGAATTGACAATGTTATCACTGAAGATTGACCACATGTTTTTGACTCACCCAACCCTTGTAAGAACAAAAAATGAACAAGACCTTCATTTTGTGGCCGTGGACGCTTGTAGTGACCCCGCCCGACACAAAGCTCAATGAAGATTGAATCTGTATCCTCAGTTCTCATGTAGCGAGCACGGTCGCTCTTTGCCAGCAACACACAAACATTTTGCTATGTCACTTTTGTGGACATTGCATAGACTTGAATTAATTTCCTAGAAACTAACCCTAATCCTAACTACTACTTGCCTAACCTTATCTTTTACACAAACTAGAACTGCTGATAATCCAAAAATCACACAAAAACGACTTCTCCAAATTGGGGACATGGTTTTTGTCCCCAGTAAACAAGCTGTCCCAAATTTACTGGTCTAAATTTAGCCTGAAAAGTAGCCTATGACACACACACACACACACACACACACACACACAATCACGCACGCACACATACACTCACACAATCACGCCACACTGTGCCAGCTCTGTTTTCTGAACAGACTTGGCATCTCCATCGCTCCAACATCAGTAACACTTTAGTGGTCACAGAGAGCTCTTCATAAAGTCTTATTGCTGATTTATTTATGAGCTCAGCGCCATCAGAACAATGAGCCTTTCAATAACACCGCACGGATAATTACCATAAAACAAGGGCCATTATTGCGTTAATGATGTCGTAAAGATATGCACGCTGGGACCATCGGATGAGCTGATTTGGTTAAGTTGTGGGCCTGCTCGAGTCGTTGAAGAGTTTTCTGTTTAGCTTTGGTTTATGACCTTTTATTGGCAGTTGGTGCAGGGAGGAGGGGGGGGGGGCTACATTGATGGGGTGAAGTGAGGTGACTGGGGAAATGAAACAGAGAATATATCTTATTTCAGAGAAAGCAAATCTGCATATTTCCGAAAATGTTGAACTACTCCTCATGCTTATATTTCCGTTTGATGACGAAATACTTAGTTTTGTTTGTGTGTCCTGATTTGGACGAGGACTCCGGGGCATCAAGTTATCTTGAGTCAGGAAGCAGTGTCTGTTCCAGTGTGCTGGGCATCCCACTCAGAAAGTGCTTTAGGGGGAAAGGCATCATTATGAAATGCCAGCCAACACTTGTTGGTGCCAGAGAGATGGCATTTACTGAGACTCTGGCAACAAAAGACAGACCTCCCCCCCACTGACACAAACCCAAGTTCAGCTGATGTATCTGATCCAGAGAGTGTCTGAACAGGAGAGTGGGGAAGAGAGCAGGGAGGGCAGCATGTCCAAGGAGAGAGAAGTGATCCATGAACTAATTTGGCAAGAGGAGAACATTGACATGTCCCACACAGGAGGAGTGCCAGCTGCTGATGGCTGATGGATGCTGGGTCGGGGGCATGGGTGGAGGACAGGCACACTAACCCATGCTCCCTTAGAGGTTAGGGCCTTCTCAGAGTGATCTCCCCAGCTGGCCACAGAATTTATTGATAGGGGTCCAGTTTAACATGTCGGCCAAGGAGAAATTGAAGGAGCTCAATCAATGGAAATACATATAAGTATTGTTGTAGCACTTTTAGAAGGCTGTTGTGGAGCTGGTTGTGTCTTAAATCAAGTTGGTTCATCCCGAAATGACTAAATTTAAATATTTGTATGATGTGTCTTGATAAAACGCAGACAAATTCTAGAATTGCAGTTTAGTTATGAGTTATTTTTCTATAGCTACAGCTTTTGGTGAACACTGGCCCAAAATGGACAAATATTGGATAAAGGTGACTCTGGATTGATGGTTGACCGGAGGGAATAACTGCTCAGGCCTGAATTGTGCTTTAGTTACATTCCCTGCGAACATAACAGAGTAGTATCATCATCGATAGTCAGAAACAATATGTGAGGTTTGCAGTGTGTTTTTTTTCAACATGTATTTCCTGCATTTTTGACCAAAATCATTTACATTCATTTGTGGGGTCTATGCTGAGCATATTTAAACCTGGCAAAATGAGGGTCAGTTATACATGCACAGTATTTGTAATATAACAGAATCACATCTATTTATTCATAGGGATGGCCCTGACTGAATCTGACTTAATGATACATACTGGGTGAATAAATATTCAGCAAACTACCGTATCAGAGCATGTGCGTCTTGTGACACCTTGTGAAACTTTGGATTCTGCAGGACTAGGGATGGATGGGGGGTTGAATAATAGAGTGAGAAGCTGCAAATCCACGGACTTGGATAGAGAGGGAGAAAGAATTATTGAGTGAGAAAGTGGGGGGAAAAAAGAGGTGGTGTATGGGGGCTTTGATAGTGGCAGGAGAAGGGCAGCATGGTCAGAGACACTCTCCTCCTCCTCCTGCCGACCCCTCAGGGCGACACTTGTCACTCTCCTTGACACACACACACACACACACACACACATGCACAGATACACACATCACACGCTACCATATAGTTGGATTTGACTGGTGCCCGAGGCGAGAGGGTGAAAGGATCAGTCACCACTGGCTATCTCAATAAAACATTGAAATACATACAGTACATACAGTTTGATTTCCCGCTCTGTATTTACTCAGCAGGAGTATATGATCTCTATTCAATATGGCCGCTCACACCTTACAAATCTCCAGCACCTCCACCTCACACATGCCAACGCACTACAGGTTGTGAGGTGTGGGCAGAAAGCCTGGAGGGGGTGACTGATCAGCCCAGAGGCTGACATGAAGTCAGACTCTTCCTATCTCACCGAGTCCCTCTTTCCCAAGAGGCCTGAGCCTCTGTGGCCATCCTTAGCACCCCCGCCACCACCACCACCTTTTTTACCAAAGAGTCTTCTCTGCAGTCGAGGTGGTGCCTGACTGCCGCTGTCACCATGACTACCGAATGCAAAAGGCAGCAGCACCCACGCTGATCAAGCCAGGCGTCCTGCGTGTAATACATTCATTTAAATGCCATCAGCTGAGTAAATACAGAGCGGGAAATCAAAATTGCATCTGACAGGACATTTAATTATATCTGACAACTGGGCCGTCTTTTTTTTCTTTTTTCTTCCTTCCGCCCCTTCAGAAAGTGTAAGCATTTTATGATTGCTGCTTATTCTCATTCACTTCACCCGCGGTTTCCTCTGCAGAATTAAACTACACGACTACTTCAACCCACAACCAGCGAACGTGGAAGTCCACCAGGGAGGAGGAAAAAAGTCCTGTACCTTAAACAAAATGACTGAGATGACTTAACAAGATTCTGGGCTGAAGGGAGGGAGCTTAGGCCTGACTTAATCTAGCTGGAGCTTCTTAGCAGCTTTTCTCATTGGGGGGAGTTTAATGGTTTTTTAATTAAAGCTGCATTTGGCCCTGCCTACAGCGTGAGACGTTCTCCTCATCCTCCCTTTGTGACTTCCCTGCCTGTCAAATCAGATGAAGGCTATTTTGAGCAGAATTAGCTTTTTGTACTTGGCCCTGGTTTGATCAATCATGCTCTAAAGAAACTGGGTGGAGGGGTTTGACTATTACATGTAAATGTCCATCACAAATAAATCAGAGATACACGTGTACTTCCAGAAGCATAATGTGGCTACTAGCGACTGGTTCTGATGCAGTGGTAAGTGGTTTGTACGTTTTTTTATTATGAAAGCGTCAGCTAAATGAAATGTAATGTAATGGTGGGCTCTTGTTTTCTAAATGAAGCACAAGTTGTAGTTGCATAGATTAAAACGCAGAATGAAGATTTGACTTTGGCTTATTATTATCTTTTTTTGTGGTTCTTTTGGACTTGGCAGCTCTCTGTCTTTAAGATTCATTTTTACTTCAACTAGCTACTGTGCTTGCAGCTAGCTTCAGGCAGCTCAGTGCCTTTGCGTATGAAGGAGTGAAAGTTGTGCCAGCGAAGAATGGTTAATGTTGTGATATTCTGCTTTAAGGCATATGACTCACTCCTCTTCTTCTTAACACCACTTGTGTTCCACGTGTTTGAAGAATGTCCAATTTTAGGTGAGTATAGTGTGTGTATGTGTTTGGAGGGGGAGGGGGGACGAGGGGGGGGGGGCGCAATGTAGGCATTTTACATCAAAGATGGAGGTCAGTAAAGTTCAGGAGCTTGTGTTTTTCCATCCCCACAACCAGTGTGAATTGTGATTGGCGTAAAAATCATCGACTGTCACTCAGTTCAACTCTTTCCTGTGGGACAGTGTATCAATGTATTCCCTGGCAGTCAATCAATCAATCTACTTTCATCTTCCCTGGAACAATGTGACATATGACAACCAAACATTATGTTGCAATCAATAAAGCTTATGGGGCTAAGTCAAGTACCATACATTTATCTTATAGGATCAAGCCATCAATAGAACAATAGGTCCCACTCGCAAGCATGGTCTAAGCTAAGCCTATTTTATACCTCTGGGCCACAAGTATTGTCTTAATACTGTTTAAAACACATCAGTGAGCCGCAGTGTGAAGGTGGGTTGAGTGCATTTAGTTTCATTTAAATGTTCAAATACTGTGTGTATTAATCAATAGAGTGAGCAGAAGTATTAGGGAGTAATTCAGCTGGGGAAATCACTCTGAGAAGGCCTTTATGGCCCCTGATTTAGAAAAATCTTAGATCCGACACTGCGTACATTTCCCCCCCCAAGTCTTTAAAACCCAAACATCTAAACTCTAGTGGTGAAGTCAAAGAATTGCAAACAACATAATACACTGAGTCAGTGTTGATTATGGTCTTCAAGTGTGTTTCACTGAAATAATTGAGAATGATACTGTATAAAGACTATCCTCAAGACAGACATCTTTCTCTCAAGCTGAAATAGACGATGAGACAATTTTACTGTGACCTGTGCAGCCGTTGTTTAGGATGTACGCTCACACATAAACAAAGCAGAGGAGGGAAAACGATGCATGAGGCAACAGACACCATTGTACATTTTATTTTATGGCACTTTTACACCTGGAGAAACATTCCAATACATAAGAGGGAGAGAACCCACCCACTGTCTCTCAATCTCACAAACAAGGAAACAAGAGTCCAACAGAAGGTAGACGGGCCTCAGTGCCACGGAATCTACGTCTCCACAAGCGCCGTCATTGTTGCGTGACGTCAGACAACCTCACTGTGAAGTCGGTGTAGATGGAACTCCGACTTTGAGTTGCGTTCCATTACACTTTTTCAAGTACGAGGTTGGAAAATTCCAACACCCGAGTCGTCTGGAATGCAGCATTACTGGTGGGCGTGCCTGGGGATGATGTCATCAACCCTGGGCCACATTGATAACCTCTATATAATTTAATTCCGTCTGACTCATGGCTTCAGTCAATGGTGAGCATTGTGGTTTTCCCTTTCCCATGATTCACTTCCGGGATAAAAGATGCATTGGCGTGTGACACAGTGTCTCCCAGCTTCTATATACATCTAACATGAATAATAATTATTGCAAGAGGGACATATCATCATTTCTCTTATTACCTCTATGTTCCACGGCAGCTCTCAGCCTCTCTCACTCAATATGACATCAGCCTTTTCTCTTCCCCTAGCAGCAGCTGTGGATAAAACGTCTCCCTCCCTCTATAAACCATTCATGTCCACTGACTAAATTGATACGAGAGAGGCTAAACTGCACATCAGAGGTACTTGTGCTGATTGAGAGCCATTCGGAGAAGTTTATATCTAATGAACCTCCCATACCAGGGTCAAGTAGTATATGTAAATTCGCGCTGACTTTTTCTTTCAGTCTGCATGGCGAACTGTAAAATATCTTCTCCTCATTAAGGCCTTTTTCTGTCTAAGTCTTCCCAGTTTCGAGTGCAGTTCAGTCCGGGTTTGTTAAAAGTACCCTGAGGTAAATGAGGTCAGAGCTTCGTACTGTGCGTATTCGGACTGGAAATGTGTTCACTTGCATTGAAATCAGGTGACGTTGTTACATCCCATCTTCTTTTTAAGAAGCAATGTTTTGGTTGTTAGCAGCCAGAAACCACTAAGGTTTTGTTCAAAGCTCAGTGTGAGGCCGGGACTGCCACCGTATGCGGTCAGTGGGCTGAAGCCATTTTGAGTGGTTGGTTTTGTCTCAGGTTTGTTAAAGAGGACACAATCGAACCAAGAAGCTGCCAGTGTCCGGTCACTGGCCACTTGAGCAGGTCCACTGGAGCAGTTGGGAGCTAAGGGATCTTCCACCTAATGAGCACACCACATTACCACCACTGCTCTTTGGCTTTCCTCACCATGCATGTGTCCTGTTTGATGACCCTCTGATCGCTATCCGGCTCCTAGACACGTGGAGGGTTTCTACAAGGTTTTACCTTTGTGTTTGAATGAAGAAGTTTTGTGTATTTTAGATAGTGTTGTGTTAGGTTGTTAAATGGTGTACAATTATGTGAGAATGTACTTAGAAAAAGCTTTGGACTTAACGACACAGAAATCTTAGTTTTTGCTATGGGCCTGAGAGGGAGAACTCCGAAGATTGTCCGGAGCCCCTCACTTGGATTTATGCGCACCTACAGTCCTGAATAAACTATATAATACAAGCAATATAACAAGCAATATATTGTTAGTGTTCATTTTGTTGTTATTATTGGGCTAATTTCTTTCTTCGAGTGTCATTTTGAATGAGTCACCAACAATTTATCATTTTCTTTGCAGTATTATCATTCCAGTTGTCATTTTGACAAAACATTTGCAACAGAGATCATCATTAATTTACACAACTTCATGTTTTTTCACAAATCACTTGAGCATACAGCATTACACCAAGTTTTTCCTCATCCATCATATTTATTTATTTATTTATTTGTTTGTTTGTTTATTTGACAGGGACAATGTACCGCTCCTTAGCAGTACCGGAGTTCACTATAAGCAAATTTTCATCTGCAGTCCCTGCTTTGTCCTTTCTCTGTGGAGCACTTCTATCGCTCTCTCCGATGGCCTATTGCTCTGCCTAGATGGAGCACAGACACTCAGACATCAAGGTTAATGCTTCTTCCCCCCCGAGCATCTGTAATGCTTCAGAGAGGAGGGGAGGCAGAGTAAAGAGGGAGGACAGCTTGTTCACTTCTAAGTGGATGGGAACTGATGGGGATTGTTGCCGAAAGAGGCCAAGCTCGGCTTCTTTACCGCAGGCATCCACACAGTGAATGTGGAGTGCATGAATGAGCCGATTGTCATCTGTCATGGAGATTTTGTCTTTAAGGCACATAAGATTTTCGTTGGAGCCACTCATCTGCATGGCTGAGGTGATCTGAAGCGCATCATTGCCACCCCCGTATCATTTGGATTCCATCTCAAAACAAGAGGCCATTCAGGGAAACAAAACACCCCCAAAACCCCAGACAATCAGGGAGCGATTGCATAATGCTCATTTGGCAGCCGGCTGGGACATTTGGCTCCGATTTGGCTCGTCTTTAACCCGAGGAAAAATAAAAAGCAGCAAGGATTTGGGCTAATCCTCTCAGCCCGATACTTTCTCTCCCCCTGCTGACTGTAAGACGAATGCAAGCTTGGGAATTCTGACCCCCCGACTGAGCCAAGTCCAGCTCACCCTCATTATAATTTCCATTTGAAATGGACAGAGATGGCTTCCTGGTGTCTTGTTGGGCATATGGGTATTTTCCTATCTGCATGTCGGGGTCACTATTCTGCCCGAGGCCCGAGGTTCCGAGCGAAGACAGCGAGGTGCTGTCTTCAAGGTGCCCACTTATTCCCTGCTGCCTTGTATTCCATCAAACTTATAGCTTACTCATTTTTCCCACATCCCTCTCTTCTGTGTTTATTTTGTTTAGTCCCTTTATTGTTGTTTTAAAAAAGCCATACTGATCACTTGTTTTCATAAGGCTTAGTCTTTTTTCTTTAGATCTTTAAAATCTCTTCATCTCTTTGCTCTCCCCTATCTGTCAGATAATTCACTCCCTAGCTCTCTGAAACAGTGTCTCCCCTAGGATTGTTCTTGCAGTGCCGCTCTTGACTGTGCCTCTGCATCCAAGCGCATTACTCAGCGCTGGTCAACAAGAGACTCTGCTCCTCTGCTCTTTTCTAATCACTCACACTTAGAAGTGATATTTATAACCTGCTGAGTTCCTTTTTATGTTCCCGGATAAACGGGGCGTCGCTTCTTCTGCAACAATGAAGTGAAAACCCTGTGCTGCGTCATAATCTGCGGGAAGAACTTATCTCCTGTCTGCAGGAGTGTGTGTGTACATGTCTGCCCATCCCTGTCACCCTTCACACAAACAAAAACATCACATTTATTTAGTTATTAATCGTATTTAGTTATAGATTGTGTCCGATCATGAATCTGAATCTTTTTGGTAATTTCAACCCTGTTTTGACTGTGGATGTCACTTCTTGTAGCAGGTGAATACATAGGTGAAAATTATCTCCCCAGCGAATCAAACAAACCCAAAGTAAACGTCTGCCCTGTTCAGATAATAGTAACTTCTGATGGGTGATTGTATTTATTGTTAGCCTGAGCATTAATGTGAGCGCAGGTCAGCGGGAGAGTGAGGAGGGAGGACATGCAGCAGGGGGATACAGCACGGTACAAGGATACTGGATTCATAATGCGCGTCTGCCCTGATGCTGAAGCAACGGCAGCAATAATTTAGCAGCAGTGATTTTTCAAATTAACTTAATTTACCATAACAGCAGTTCATCTTTAGCCTCAGTTATCGTCCCTGGCTTGACTTGTCACCTCAGTGTAGTGATGGACAGGTGTAATAAGCACTCTGTGACAGCACTGCTGGATGCGACAAAGTGCAGAGGAGTTTCCAGGTTTCAGTCTTTTATCATGTTACATAATCTGCAGTGGTTCTTCAGGATTGGAGCACTGTGGTTTTCATGATTTTATGGTAGAATAAACTAATCCTTGAGACTTCATGGCAGAACCTATAGAGCAAATGGGGAACTTCCATATTCCAATTTAGTTTAGAGAAAGCTGTGGTCCAACTTAGCGGTTTAGTCCAATGTTATCCCTTCATAATGCACAGTATCCTGTGAGCACTTTGCATGTTTTACATTCGGTTTGTTGGACAGATCATACAATACAATAACTCCGCGAATGGATAACTAGTCAACTCCTCTCCAATACCAGCCGTCCTCACATACACACATTCTAATGCTAATGAATTCTATTCTGCCTCAGCCACAGGCAGACCACTGCTGTTCTACATGTTGGTTGTTATATTCTTCAAACCTTTCCCAGTTTGAAGTACCGAAGCCAAAACGATTTTCAGCACAGCGGCTCAAATGACAAAAAAAGAACAATAATTATGACAAATACAGCCTCTCTGCGTGTTTCCTATTGCAGCCCCCGGCTTTCACCTCTGCAATAACAAAGCTCTCAACACTCTGGCAACTTGTTGTCCTCTCTTTAACTTGCTCAAAATCCTTTTAAAACTCGTTCCATGTGATTTAACCAAGCAATTTTGACTTTTTTACTCTGTCAGTCCCCAATGTGAACTTAAATTGTCATCTCTGTCAGTGAACCTACTGCTAATTTGTTAGTCACATTTCCAAGTAACCATATCAACATCTTATAAACTGCTACCATTTCATACAGCCAGTAGACCAAAGGTTTTAGTACAGTAACTTTGCATGTATGACATAATCTCAATATTAACCCATGACGATCCACCTTGACATTAGGGTAAAGCACGTGTCAAGTCAAAAGTTCAGGTCTGTGTGAGTGTGTGAGGGTGAAGCAGTCATCTACCGCCCCACAACATCTGCAGTCTATTAAGCCCTCAGCGCTGCACCTTGGCCTATAAATTGCTGCTTTCTTAATATTCTCTAGTGTGCCTGGCCTCTAACCATGGCACAGTCCCTGCCCTTGATGGCCAGACCAAGCTCTCTGATGGCACCTAGGTAGCTTGGGGTCAAGTGAAGGAGGATAAAAGAATACAGAGTCTGATAAAAAACAAGCCTGGGGATGAGAGAGGAGTTGGAGCAGACGGCGTATTTGAGGAGAGACAGCCACACAGGCTGAAATTTAAGATGTTTAAAGATCAAAGATGGAAATGCAGGTGCTGACATATTACGCCTCACTTATGATTTGTTGTCATCCAATTGCAAGTTGTAACTCATGTTTGATGCTGTATAAATCGTTCAATTTCAATCGGTTTCATCATATTCTTTTAAGCTAAATCTCAATTAGGAATAGAAACAGAATGCTAATATTAATGCAATTTTTGTCTACACTCATCCATTTTCAAAACATCTATTTTTCATCTAGAGACAAGACTTCTGTTGAGGAGGATTAATCTGTGCAAACTTTGACATGCAACCTAGAACAGTGGACGTCATAAAAAGGACAGATCAGTCCTAAGATCCATGTTGATTTGTTGTTAACATATTTTAAATGAATGACACCTAGGCTGTATCATTCAAATTAATCTTCAGTGTTGGGTTTAATTGGAGCGCCATCCATTCACAGCTTACAGGAACTCATCCCCTGCATGTGTGCAGGCGTAAAAAAAGTTTGATGGCTCTAGTCTGTGTGTGGCAAGTGTAAAAAATAATAATTCAAAACTAATAGTGATGATGATTGTTATTATTATTATAATTATTATAATTATTATTATACCAGTCCTCGGTTGAATTTCCTATTGTTGTGTTTTCTTTGCATCTAGGAAAAACTCTCAACATCAAGTCTACTGTGTGAAAAGGTGCCTACCCCAAATTTCTAATTGCCCCCCTAATCTGAGAAGTCTAGATCCGGGCCTGCTTAAAATAGATGAAGCTTGGTAAATTAGAGAGCCTTATTTTTTTATTATATTGTCCCTCTTCAGTAACTTTTTATTAAATGAAATTCAAAATGTGTGCATGATGAACAAATTGCCAGGGGCAGGTAAACAGAAAAGTACAGAGAAAGTAAAGAGAAGCTCCAGGAGCTATTGTGAAGGCACAAGCTAAGTTAGCAGCTACAGCAGTTCACCACTCTCCCTGTGAGTATTCAAAACGTGACCAATCTTCCAGCCAAACCTATTTAAAAATAAAAAGCCCGGTGGATGATATCAAACAATCTGGCCAGTAGTTGCACAGATAAATTATTCAGCAGCAAAATGGAACAGAGGGTGAGACGACTGACAGGATATGGCAAGAACACACACAAAAAAACAATCAGTAAAAAATTCCTTCAGTACAATGTCCATGTGCAAATGCAACTCTCTAAAACACTCTTCAACCTTCTTCACCCACCTCCCAACCCCGTCTCCGTCCCCTTAGCCTCCCATTCCCAGTCCAGTTTTGTCATGGCGTCCTGTCTATGCAGTGTTGCACCTCGCCCCTGAAGCCAGAGCATTCACCTCTCAGCGACCCCCTCCAACATACTATCAACCTGAGCCTAATCCAATCAGACACCCAGACCAAGGCCCTCCTCCATGCACTCAGCCCGGACCCATCCAGCCTCCCTCATGGGTGCTCTCTGTCTGCCACACTGTGAAAGGCTTCTTCTTTCAAGGCTACAAAAAGCCTCTTCAGCCTTAACTAAGAGAGGCAGAGCGATGCACTCAGGGACAGAGAGTTGCTGTGTTTCTTCACGTGTTTCCATAAGGTTAACCTTCTTGAATAAGGAGAAAAAAATTGAATAATTACAAACACAAGCTACGCTAATACAAGCATGTTTTACTTAGCAGGTCAAGCCTTGTGACTATGTGTGCATCAGTCTAGCCATTAAGTGTGTTTCACCATAGACTGAATGTAAAGGTCGACCACATATCTCCACTTCCGTCATGCAGCTGTAAAATATCAATTAACCAAAAAATCTACACATGGGAAACACTAACTTGTTCAGTGAATAGAAAAACGGAAAACCATGGAACACATTTTCGTGTAAATGCCAGTGTGTAAAACCTAAACCTAAAACAATAGGCGAATCATTTTGTGAATAAGTGTTGTCCTTTACATTTATTTATTTACATACGTTTATGTAACACCTCTTAAAAGCTTAAAGAAATATATACAAATTTACAAGTCTGTCTAATATGAACAATGTCAAATATTATGATAATTTAAATCTTATCATACAACTGTAGATTAACACAAGATATGTAATTATTTTACACAAGCGTGTCATGTGTGCGTAAGAGTGCTCTTCACTGTCCGTAGACTATTTTTTTTACATAAGAATAAATCCCAGATAAAAAAACATTGGTGAATGTCAGAAACTTCATTAAACTGCCCAAAAAGATTAAAATAATTATTCTTTTAACTGTTGTTGAAGCGCAATGTTCTTTTCTAGCCACAGTGGTTCAGTCAGCACTTATTACAACCTGTGCATATGGCTCCTGTGGTGAAAAGTTCTGGGTTGAATGTAGATGTCGTGGGAAGACATTCACAAGGACATGGACAGGTGGACCAATTTTGTGTCACAAGGACAAATGACGAGGGCACAGAAAGTATAAATTGAACTTTACAGCATTAGAAACCGGTGGCATTTGACACACATCAAAGCACCTCCAGCTATTTTTTCCCTCAATAAGCCCACACACAGATGGCACCCTGGCAATGTGTCAGCATATGCCACTTTATGATTTCTCTTGTGCGTTCAGTTGATCCAAAAAAGCAGCAATGTCACCACATCAACTACCTGGTTCGGCACAGCCCAGCTATCATGCCACTGCTGTGCTCCTCAGTCTGGCTGTTAATCAGCTCTGTTACAGGACAAGCACTACTCTCTGCATTGAAAAAGCTGGACTTGGGTGTAAAATGTAACAAGCAGACCCAAAATAAATAACTATTAAGGATCCCGGGCTGGTCTAGACACATCACGTTTGCTACCTTAACTTCTAGTGATGTGCGTTAGACCACAGGGATGCATTTGGGCTAGATGGTTAGATTTTCCCCTTCCATACCCTCGATCATGAAGCTGGTGGATTGAGAAACACAATGATTATATTGGTCCTCATAGAGGCCATTGACAAACAATCTAAGCCCTATTGGGGATAGAGGAAATGTCTTCAAAGGAAAGACTGGAGCCTTTAAGTGATTAAACGAGCAGCCCCTCAATCTCTATCTGAATAACACTCAGACCAGATTGACCTAAAGTCCCATGTGGGAACACTGCAACTCCATAGCACACCCTGGGGTAGACCCTGAATACGGGGGGGGGGGGGGGGGGGGGGGGCTGGAAAGGGAGGAGCTGAGGGACATGTGGGCTGCTCAGTGTAACCTGCTACCACCAGGATCCAACCTGCCATGTTTCAGCAGCAGAAAAGGGATCGATTGATGGATTGATGGATTGATGGATTGATGGATTGATGGATTGATGGATTGATGGATTGATGGATTGATGGATTGATGGATTGATGGATTGATGGATTGATGGATTGATGGATAACCCAAAGTCTAAATGAAAACTCTACTAAATAAATAATGATAATAGGATGACAGTTGGTCTTTGTGACCCTTTTTAATACCCTTGGCTTTGGCTTAGAAAGGACCTGCCAAAATAATTTGCCATCATACAAGTGTGTGTGTGTGTGTGTGTGTGTGTGTTTATATTCAGCAGGTTGGTTTTAGGCATATTTCCAAAACATTTATTGCAGCAGTATGTTTCCATCTTACTGGACTCATTAAAGAAGACATGAATTTTCTTTATTTGTGTGCTCATGTTTTTGTTTCTGAAGTACAACCCAGCTCCTCTCTGAGGGATTATTCACGTTTCATCTCGTTCAAAAATGTATATTATATATTGGAAAGTAGTTTTGAGATGCTGCTCAAAACACACAGCTGGGGTGAAGACTTGAAAATAGCAGAATAATTAGAAAAACATATTTTTTCACTGTTCACTAAAAAGCATCAGGAAGATTGAACTACAGCTTTATCAGTCCTTCCCAAAAATCTGTTTGAGGGGTTTATAGACTTACACTAACTTCCTCTGTGCAGTTGTTATGGCTGTGTTGACTTCACACATTGAATCAAATCACTTTGGATCTTTTGAGATGTTTGAGTCACCGCTAATGGAACAATTAAATTTGCTGCTTGTCAGGAATGACCACCATAATCTGAGGATAGTTATTATGAGCTGTTGCTGTTACCCTACTTAACGCTTTACTAAAGCCTCACTTACAGCAAGATTACAGGCTTGAACATTTCAGCCAGACTTGCTTCTTGTGAATAGCTATTGATTGAACATGACACAGTGGTGTTGAATAAAGTGTTAGTTTGTTCTGCCTTTAGTTGAGAAATGTGAGGAAACGGCTGAATAAAGAATTGAGGTGTACCTTCATTATGTTCTGGAAGCAAACCTGGTGGATTAACTGCCACTTAAGCAACCTTTCACAACAAGATGATGTAGAGTGCAAGTGAAATTATTGCGGGGTGTATTTAATGGGGGTGCAACATTGAAGGCTTTGATTTCTTTTTATGAATTAATCAAAGCCAAAGTAGTGCAGTTTATAGCAATCTATTTTTTCCAATGTTTATACATGTTTGGTCCAAAATCCTTGTTTATGCCTATTAAAGTTGGAGATTAGACATGCTTTACAGATGGGATATAAAATAATTGTGCTAGCGGTCTGGAGCTTGAATTTTGATGAAAAGATTATGATGGAACATTGCTGGAAAATAGTTGTAAGTGAATGTAGGGTTGATGTTTTACAGGAACAGTTTGCTTTATGAGTCATAACCGAAATTGTACCCAGAGGACTCGACACCAAATACTACCCCATACTGATAGAAAAGTGTAAAACCAGACAAAATTGACTACCTGAACAGTACCACTGGTTGTAAGACGGTATAAAAGTCCAGTTAGACTTTTCACAGCATGTATGGCACTTACTAACTCCTTCATGACACATGCTCTGGGTTTGAGTGTAAGTAGTAGGACGTAATATGAATGTAATATTCAGACTATGCTCGGTAATATGTATCTTGAAATATATAAAAAAAGATTATATCACTCATTAATTGAAATAATGTCTTATTCAGAATAAGGTCATTCATTAGAATAATGTAACCATGTAAACATAGACACAGAGATGCCCAGCCATAAAAAAATAAAATACATAATACACACACATTCATCAAAGAGTCATATAGCAGAAACAAACAGCAATTTGCGATCATGATTAATGTACACAAACATGTACATGCACACCACCCGCCAAGCGCTGCTTCCCTTGGCTTGATGCAACATCTCAGATGATTCAGAGTTCAATAGGAATGTCATTGTCCTAAAGTGTTCCTTTGTCCCGTATAACTATTTATATTCATAACTAATACCAAACACAAAACCTGACCCTGACTGTGAAATAATGTATTTGGCCTTAAAAAACCTCCACAGGTAACCTAACAGCTGACATTTTATTCCACACTGGCAAAGATGCTTCTCTGAGCTTCTTCTCACAGCCGCTGTATGCCATTTACCTTCTGTCCCCCCTATATCCTGTCTCTTTATCAAAATAAAACCCAAGAAGGCAAAAGAACATATTGAAAAAACAGACATAAGTTTTAGGTGACCACCATTAGCTTTGCTTGTAAATAGACTGACAAGCCTCCCCAACAACAAACAAACATGCAAAAACAACAGACACTGTCAGCTAATTCCCACTTCACCTCCACTCCACCAGTTACGGGCTCTTATAACTGAAACCCCCCCCCCCTCCACTCTGTATGTGTGTGTCTAGAAACATGTGCTAGTCTTCTCATTTACAGACAAGTACAGCTGTTCATTCCTGTGGGCATTTGTGTCCCAGCACTGTCTCTCTCTCTCTCTCTCTCTCTCTCTCTCTCGCTATCTCTCTCTTTCTTTTTGCAAACACACAATCACAGGCCACAGATTCACAGGTGGTCGTGACTGTCTGTTTCCCTGCAGGCACACATAAATGCATTAATTGGCTTATTTACATTCGGCTGTACAGGGAGCAGTCAGATGTACAGTGTGTGTTTGTGTGTGTGTGTGTGTGTGTGTAGAGGTTAACAGTACCATAGTTGTGTAAATTGCTGTGGGGGTGAGTGTTGTCTCGAGCGTTATCTGTCATGTTTAATAAAGGATGCTTGCAAATAAATGAACAATATGAATTTCTTTGTATCAATTCTTGATTGACTTGAGACTGTACTCTTGGGTGATTCGATCAATCTTGCGTCTCTAAAGAAAAAACAAACATTTAATGGTAGCTAAGTAATTAGAGTAACTTCTCATTTGTACTTTGCTTAGGGAAAATAAATCTGCAACAATGTGCATTTTTGCAAATATAAATAAGACAGAACGGGCCAGGTTCACGCCTTTTTAAAAGTCTTGTTATTAATGGTTGCCTAGTTGAATCTCTGAGCTGATTATTCCCGGTTGTAACACTTAAATTCAGTGCTGGCTCAATCTTTGTTCTCAGCATGCATTTAAGAAGAAATCCACACAGACAAAGAAAGCTATGTCTAGGGTAACACGAACAATGCCTGAGATGTAATCTATTCTGCTGACTTTGTGTTGTCGTGCTTACATATAAAAAAAAAAATCCAACATAACTTCCTTGGCGGAGGTAAAAAGAGAGAGTGTACCAGTTGTCGTTCCTTTATTTGTCAGATGTTAACTGGCTGTTGGATTGCAGATTGTGTTGTGGTGACAAATGTGTGTGCGTGCACACGAAGGTGCAGTGCAGTCATACTTTGTTTGACCTCCCTGCCCACACTTACCTCCTCAAAACCTCTTCATCACTCTCTCTCTCTGTCTCACTTGAGCTTTTCCCTGTGGGCCCTGTATCCCATCCTGCCCTTTGATTATCCTCTCACCTTGGTTGCTTTCATCTCTGTGTCTTGAAACTTTTGATCTCATCTTCTTTTTGCCAGCGTAGTTTGACATGCAACAGCTCTACTTAGCCTCTTCATGTATTTCTTTTATGGCTCCCAGGACGGATGCATCTTTACCTATCAGCTGATGTCACTTTTGATTTTGTGCCAACAACTCTCTTACCTTATTACTTCACGCTGCAGAAACCTCGCTGTCGGCAAATTCAGGCATTATATTTCTACTCGTCTGATGAGGAGGCAAGTATGCTTTTAAATGCAATTACACAAATGAGATGACCAGCTACATTTGGGTCCGGGGGAACAGCGGCAGCATATCAAGCCAGGGACGAGCAAACGTGGGCGCATTTGAATCCAAATGTGCTTTCTGTGAACATTTGCCACAACAATGAGGAAACAAGGTGATAAAACAGAGAAATTACTCCTGTGTAACAAGAGCCCAGATGTTGTCGGCAGGTTCCTGAGTCAAAATGTAGGCAGTGCTGGAAAAGTTTCAGCACCACGGACAGCTCCATCTATAATGCAGGGAAGAACAAAGCAGGGTTGAAGCATTTTCCTCCATGTGTGGAGGAAAAATGGGGGATTTTATACATGAGATGGGTAAAAACTGAACAACAATGTTCTAGAGAATTGACATAAACCATACAATGGATATCATACTCCAATGCACCGTGGTGGGATGGAACAGAGTACATTTAATTTGTTACTGTATTGTTGTAGATTTTTCATCTATCGGTACTTAAACTAGATTTATTATTGACTACTTTCATCAGCAATATCTTAACTTTCTACTCCACTGTATTTTTAACAATACACCACCTTATGTTATCGAGAGGTGAATTGATCCACTGACCCAATCTGATAGCACCAGACCCCACCTCTTTCAAAAAGAGCCTCAAAGCATTTGGAAGGGGCCACCGCTGAGACACCTGTAATGTATCAGGGAATAGGCTAAAGTAAATGTATTAAAAGCAAGTACTTATTTACTTTTGAAAGTTATAGTGGTATTTTACTTATATAGAGTATAGAGTACATTTTTGCTTTTTTTATTTTATTAAATACTTTAGCCAAAGGCCTGAGTACTTTCTCCACCACTTCCAATTAGCAAACATCCCCTCAACCTTCCTCTGCATCTTTTATCTTTTATATATTGAAAGACATAGATGTTACGCAACAAAACACGAATACAAAAAGGCCCTTTTTGTAACATCAAACATCCTTCCCATTCAGTTTCAATCTAAATTCAAATCAAGTCGATTATCCGTCAGTGTGCTGTAACTGCTGTGAGCCGTCTTTTGTTGCCTTAGAGTTTTAATTGTGGAGTTATTGTGATGTATTTTCCAAGTAGAGAAGTCAGTGAACCACCATTCTCCTTCTCAAAATATAAGCTCCATTCTTAAAGAGTTAATGGAGACTATTCACGTCTTTAATATTGATTATGTAATCATTCATTCCATGATGGAAACTTCTAATGATCCCACTAACTCATTAGTTAATTCTACTCATTGTAGAAATTATTTATAGACCAACTCGTGTTCCAGCTGTTTGTGCTTGACGTGCAGTGATTGATTTCATCACGGTGCAGCAACTGAATGGAAATGAAACAGAGGCACTATAAACACCTTAACTGCTGGAAGGCAGCAGGCGAGAGCGAGCAGCCGCAGCAGCTGGAATGTTGTAAATCAAATCCATAGGCTAATTAGTCTGTGGGCTCATTTGTCAAATCAGTTTAAGTAGATCAGTGGTTCCCAGTGATCACAGGTTGTGGTCCCAGTGTTTTTATGAACTGTTCAATCAGAGGGTGATGAAGGATTGTTCTACCTCACACTGCATCACTTGACAGAGTTCTTGTGGCCCAAAAATATTACGTTGTGGAAAAGTGTAGTTTTTAGTTGATTTAGTTGTTTTTAGTGATGCAGGAGGCAAGCAGCGATGGTCAATCGAATATGCACAGGTCACTCTTACTTTAACCCGGTGTGTCTAGTGTTTATCTCACAGTCGTCGTGATGAATGTTACAATTAATTGCCGCTTTGATAACTTTCAGCCACTCATTTTCAATGAAGAGTTCTATCTATTAATTTATCCATTAAAACAGCCAATTGACAATATAATGGCACGGCAGTATCAGTGAGCGCACTAATGGAACAGCTGTGACCACTTGTGATCGGATCTCACTTCACCGCTCCGTCTGCAGATAATCACGACATTTGTGTTCATGAAAACAAACTGATGTTGTTTTTAGCTAGTCTGTGGATACACATATGTGAGATGACACAGGGTTTTTGTGTGTGTTGTGTGTCTGTGTGTCAGCCTGAGAGTGAGAGAGAGGAAGAGAGAACTGAGTACTGTCAGGAGGGACTCGATTAAAATATTTATCAAAAATAAGATATAGATGCGTTGACAACCAACAAATCTAATTCTAAACTGTAGTGGGTCAGCAATGTCAGTTGAGTCGGTATTGATGTGTGTCTGCCTGTCAGGAATATCAAACCACACCATTACACGCAGCTGTTTGCAGGATGCACAGAGATGAGGTAATGTATCGTAATTCTAGTTCTGACCTAATCTGATCTGACCACAGACATTGATAATAGTTGATAGAAAAATGTTCTCCCTGATTGTCTTATTTGCTGTTGTAGCTCATAAAGAGGCAGCAGTTTCATAACCAGTTTAAAATGACTTGTTTGCTTTAAGTAAAGACTGACAATAAGGGCAGATCAGAATTAGTTTTAAATGGTTATACAGCGTTTTGGACATGTGAGGACAGAGAAGCAGAGAGACACGGAATAAGACAAATTTGATTATTCTATTCAAAGCAAAAAGCCATGGTGCTCTCAGAGGATATATAACTTGACATTGGTTGAAAAAGAAAAATTGAAAAGAAAAATAAGTGCCTGAAATTCTGAACTACATTTCCATAGGTCTTTTTACAAATTAAGAATCAATGTCACTGTTGCATGAGAAGAATGAGAAGGCAAGTCTTGCGCCGGAGCCTTGTGTGTCAAAATAAAGTAAATGATATGAGACTTTCCTTTGGCTTCCCACACAAATGCCTGACACATGGATGAGCTCGGCCTCGCCAGGCTCACTCCACCACAATGACTTTCTTTTGAACCGTTTTCCCACACATATCTGCTAGAAGTCTCCTGCCTCCACCAAGGCCCCTGCTCGCTTTGGGTCAAATCCTTCCAGCAGTGTTTTAATGGCGTCTCCTCTTGCTTCGTGCTCAGTGCAGATATTAATAGTAGGGGTTAGTGGAAAGCGCTCTCAGAACTACATGATCTACTCTCACTGAACACAGGCGTCCGCAATAAAGATTACCCCATGAGTTAGGATTGCTTTATAGGCCTGTAAACACATTCATTGCAGTGTGGCATTTAGACATTTAAGAGCCATCTCGGTTGCATTCTATTTATTAAAAGGTGGATGTCCTTTACAGTGATGCATGTTAGCTTTTATAGCCTCAGACAGGTTTACCTGTGCCGACTCAAAGCACAGATATCAGGTGGGAGTTGAATACTCAGACGAACCTAAGATTAACCCGATCAAATCACAATACTCGGTACAGTCTAGCACTTTGTTGATTGACAAATTCAATTTATTATAACAGACATCTGAAAAGGAGCTGATAATGTAGGACAGCTAAACATGGCTAAGCCAATGCACTGTGGACAAGCTGTGTGTGTGTGTGTGTGTGTGTGTGCGTGTGTTGGTGTGTGTCTTTGGGGGTGACAGATGATTAGGAGATGTGAAGGCACTGCAGTGTGCTCGCTCAGCCCCCTGGGAAAGTGCTCCCTTCTCGCTGTGTTATCAGCCCACTTACTGAAACCACCGTTTGGCTCGCTCTCCCTCCTCACTTTCTCTCTGCATGTGAAGGAAGCTAAATGAAATGTGTCCAGCTTGAGAGGAGCGCTGGGCTTTTTGTATAATAATGGACATTCTTTTGATGTTGCTGCAACCAGAGATTTTGTAGAAACTAAATTATGCACATCTTAAACTGTTTTTTTGTTGTTGTTTGTTTTTCTTTTTAAATCGTCATAATATTTAAAGCGTTAATTTTAAGGAAATGGGTAGTTATGGGGAATCTACATATTTGACTTCTTAACAAGAGAGAGATAAAAAGATGGAGCCATAGCCCATTTCCTGGATATCGAGTTAAGACCAACGGCTTAAGTTGTTCCTGAAAATCTGATACTTTTCATGAATCACAGTTTACGACTCACATCATTAGGGTTTAGATTTTAACAGCAAAATGTCTGAATTTACAATCGGTCCATATCAACAGTCAAACTAACAGCAATCAGTGTTGGTTGATTAGTTTATGGGCCTTGTCAGAGTCGGTTGCTTTGACAAATTGGTTTGTCTTCGGGTTGCCTGACATTAGCACCGACCCCCTCCCATGACGGATGACCTCTGACGTCCAAGCACGTGTGGGCGTCAGACAATCCTGCCAGGCTTCTCCTTTTGGGGTGAAAGGTCAAATTGGTGGGATTAAAAAAAGAAAGGGGGAAAGGGGCCAAATAGGCATAGTGCTGTAATTACCACAAACAATGATCAAATTCATGCGTAGGAAGAATGCCTACAAAGGCTTTCTTTCATTAGTGTTTTAAATAAATAATTAAATTATTTAGTGCATGAGTTGCTCCCTGAATCCATAAAAAACAAAACCTGCTGTTCCCCCACAAAGCATGGTCCCATATCCAACTAATTAGTGAAAGATCTCAGGTCAGAAGTTTTACATACAGCACAGGACCTCAGCACTTCAAAGGCAACGTTCTCATGTCCTTCATGTGATTGTCTTTATATGTACAGTGTGTGCTCTTGATCATTGTAAGCAAGGCAGTGTTGGCCTTTCTGGGGAGATGCCCTACGGCAGTTCGCAAGCGTGCTCCCAGCATGAGGCCAGGGCTAGCAGGTGAGACTAGCCTGCTGGTCTTTGATGTCAGGAGCCTTCGAGGGATATCAGTTGATGATAGAGCTTCAAATTGGTTCATTTTAATTAAACTCTGTTATTCTGTAAGGAAACTTGCCTGCCTACCATCTAGTTGAAGTCTGAACTCTCTCATTCCTGCCTTTTACAACTGCATGAAAATGAATCTCTTATACTTTTCACCGTAAATGCACATATCATTTTATGTCTCCTTCAATTAAGTCTCAATCAATTGGTACTAGGGCTGTAACTTACAATTATTTTCATGAATCAATAATATGAAACCTTCAGATTTTTTTTATCAGTTTTTGCCTGAATAAACAGTATAAGACCCAAAATATGATAATAAATACAACAGAAAAGCAGTGAATCTAAGTGTGTTCTTCAGCATTTTCAGTTGTAAAATTGGCAGACTTCTTTATTTGCAACATGACAGTGAGAAATGTCCGGAGCAATGTGACCACTGGATAATTATTAACGATGTGGTGCTCATATCAATCAAAAACTACACTTTCACAGACAAGTAAGAGGTGGCAGCTTTATTGATAATATTGGTAATCATTTTACTCATAGCAGAAATGTACAATTAAAACTAAGTGACTCAGGAATAAAATTCCAGGCTTTCATTATCATTGTCTAAATTACTTGAATGACACCTTTAAGCTCAAAACAAGCAAAAGCTAGTTACCACTGCTGGTAATTTTTCCCAGCAGTGGTCTAATTGCTGAATTCAAGGGTTATAGCTCTAATACATGAGCATTTTGTCTCTTTTAATCATCCATATGAGATCAGTAATTGGCTTTTGGGTCTAAGAGTGATGAGCATTTTCTAATAGCCTGAGGTAAAGAAAGGGAAACATCATTTCCATTAAACACATTAAGCTGGAGAGCATGCCGTTGCCTTTGTTCTTCTTCTGGTGTGTATCCGGCCTCAGTGTGGTTAAGGAGAAATTAAACAACGTGTAGTGTGCTTGATGTGTTGAACAGATTGATTGAAACAGCAGAGAGAGAGAGAGAGAGAGAAGAGGCTCTGCCGCCCTGGTTGTGAACATGGCTGCCTGTTTAAGGATTCACTGTCAAGTTCAGTGAGAGGATTTGCTTCTTTTTATCAGCTCATTTCAGTTCACTCTGACTCTGACACGTCAAACACAATATCCAAGTCAAACCTCACAGATTCAGCTGCTCACAAATTCACCAATGCTTCATGTGGAGTGTGGGAGAGAGTTAGCCATTCAGGGAGCATGTCCCAAAGGGCACTGATCGGGATGTCATACAGATAAATGTCCCCATTTACTGCCCTACCTCCTTCTATCCTGCTGGGACATGGGTGCATGGAGGGGTGGCTACTACTGAGAAGAAGTGGATGGGTGGGGGTGTTTTATGGTGCCTTTGGTGTCTCTGATGAGCAAAGTCCAGTCAGCAGAAGTGGTTGAGTCAGAGCTTAACCACATTAGAGCAAGAAGACGGAGGAGAAGCTTGTAAGAAGTATTTAATCTCAGTCGGGAGAAAGAGGGGGAGTGAGGGGGAAAGATAAGTGGAACTGCTAAGTGGACTTGTCACAAAACTCAATGCTATAATCGCCACTTCTTTACAATGCTCACATTTCGGTGAGTGGGTTTGCATGCGTTTAATTGTCAGCTTTCCAAAAGAGTAACCTGGTTTTTTAATAAAATGCAAATTTGAAGCCATATTTCTGTAGGAGGGGTTTGGAAATTAAGGGTTGCACAGGAGAGAGTCTCTGCAGGACAGACATGATTTTTTGATGTTGATAAGCTTCAAAAAGTCAGAGTACCACTCTAGTTATCTTTCTTTAAGCTTTAAAAAAACCTATAGGTAGTCATGCTAGTGGGCTGATGATGCCATACATAGGCACTGTGGGGATATCAGCATAGGCTAACATGCGTATAATGACTATGCTAATGTGAAGGTGTGTTGACATCACTCAGTTCACCTGCCGCGAGCAGCATGTGACGTGCACAGCCAGGACAACCTGTGGTTTATTTTAAGTAGGTTTTATTTATTCAAATATTTAATTCTAATTCAAATGTGAGACTGAATATACTTACGAATTCAAAGTTCATTGCTCTATGAAAGAGTTAATATGATGCTAGTATATTATCATTTTATCAGTGGTATGACATGGTTTCAAAATGTTGACAATAATATAATTTATCACAATAATTTCTGTGACAAAATATCATGCATAAAAGATGTGTTGCCTTAATATTTTAAATAATGCGGCAGTACGTTTACAGTTTACAGCTCTAGTTTTGTTTTTGCTTCCTAATTATGCTCACTGGGAGAGCCATGTCTTGTTGTCGATGGGATCCAGGGAATGTGGTTATTTCTCCTGGTAATAAAGTGTTTCATCTATGCACATGTTCCTTTTTCTTTTTTTAGGTGTCCTTAACAGAGCCAGCTTTCTTTAGAGAAACCATGCAGGGTGCTAATTATAGGCATCTGGAACTTATATAGTCTTACAAATAGAGCACTGACCTCTGATTGGAAACAGATCAACTAAAGAGGCCTGAAGTTTCAGCCGTGTAAGTAAAGTGAGTAATTTATCAAACATTAACCTGCAGTGAGAAAGGTAGTGAAGTTGGGCTACATGACAGCGGGAAACTGGGGCACATTTAAGGGACATAGGTACGAATACCTTACACCGAGGGCTAGCACAGCCTGTGTTGACAAAAGCAGGTAGACAGTTGCCCACAGAGGGAGAGCTGGAGGCCACGGCAACCTGTGTCTTTTTTATAATTTCTTCTTGTCAAAGGACAAACAAATTGTCACCGAGGCTGACAGGACACGGCCAGCTACTCAACATTAGAGCTTTGGAAACAGGAGGTCAGTGGTAAAATGTAACAGCGATCCAAACAGAAAAGCTTCCCCATTCACCCTTTTCCCTTTGTATGGATTCATTAATGGGCAGTATAATAGTATTTAAAAAAATAAGGAGACTTCCAAAATCACCGCTCAAATGGCAACAGTGCACTACAAGAGACTTTCCACTGCTGTGAAGTCATTGTTCCGAGCATGAATCACTGCAGCCTGGCTAACTGCCCGCTCAGACAACTTCTAGTGTAGGTGGCACCAGATGTAAATTAATTTTGCTGCAGAGGAATCAGTGACTAAGATGAAGAAACTTGTCACCCTATGCTGCCAGGTATTTCTATTCTTGTACAAATTATCTAATTTACTTCCATCATACATGATAGTTTTAACAACTGCTGCATAAGCAAATCCGATCCCTCCTTTGGCTGCATGCATGACTGTCAGCTCTGATCAATTCTACTTCAAAAGTCTCCTTCTGCACAGTAGAGTATGTTATCTTCTGTTTCCTCTCTGGCGCATTTCACATGGCGGCGCCTTCAAGGACCTCTGTCAGTGCAAATGGCACTTTGATAAAGTGACGCAAAGGCTGAGCTCAAAATTCAAATGGTGCCTTATAATTGTCCAGGAAGTGACAGATGGGGGAGGGAAATGAAGGGGAATGCTGATGAGCACTAACAGTCTATGATTTTCAAATTAATGGACTGCTTAGGTAACAGTGTACCATGACTTAAAGTGTCAGTTCATCCAAGTAAAAAAAACCTCATACGTTCGTTCTACGTCTAGTGGTATTTTGCTTAGCACATAATTGTGGTTTCATATGCCAATGGGTCATGACTGTTGGGTCATGACCACAATAATTAGAGTGAGGATAAGAGGTTTTTCAGGCTCCAACAACTTAAGGATCAGGGTTTACATATATCATCTGATCTAATACCTTGTGAACTTGTAACTTGTGACTCTTTCTCTGGTATAAAGCAGGTCAAGTGTCCACGGTGGGCTTCTGTGAACAGTTCCTCTTTGGTCTATGGTTGAGTCGTGAGCCTGTCAACCATAACACCTTTATGTAGACACTGGGAATTGTATGCGCTTTCATGAGTTGTGTGGCTGACACGTCTGCGACTGTCATCCCAAGTGCAAGAGGAGTTCACCAGTTGTCCTTTTGCTTTTTCCATCGAAACAAGTTCACACCTCATTCGGCTTTGCTGCCATTTTGTGGGGTCATTCGCAGCTGCAAGCATTCACACTTCCAGAGTTGGTGTTAAAATCTGTGTTGTGACTTTGTGACTGTCACAGAAAGATCACTTAAGGGTCAAACATGCCTTGAAAGGACAGTGCAGGCATTGTAGGAGCAGCCAAAAAGGCATTTTCTATAAAAAAAATGTTTTTCAAAGTACCTTTACAACTGTCCTGCAGCTTCTTTGTTGGCAACATGTGGTTGATCTGTTGAAATCATTCTATATCATTATACAGTGCATTCTGTCTTCAATAAAATTTGGATTTGAAGTAATCAGGCTGAAGAAGATGGCCGTAAAACGTTTGTCCGGGGTACACCTGAGACTCCCTGAGCTTCGTCATCCGTAACCATTGCTATCCTGTAAAAAGAAGGGGAAATAAACAGATAGATGGCAATGAGGTGCTGTCTGGTCTGTACAAAACAGATGCAGTCAAGCAGAATGGTCATTTTTTAAAGGGAAGTGCGAGCCAGAAAGAGGACAGCAGTAATGACCTGTCCATGTGTGAAGCAGATGGAGGCGCCTGTCTTTCTTTTCTTAGCATCGTACCTCATCCTAGAGCTACGCCATTAAATTATATTTCTCAAGTTTACCATTCTTTAGCATAAAATGTGATTGCACTTGTTGAAAGAGCAGGTGGTATTTATGATGCCTTGCTTTTAGCCACAGTAAATCAGCTGTAATGGTAGCCCTCTCTCAGCAGTAATTTTTAACACTAGTCATGGCAATTACCTTTGCTGGGATAAATCAAAAGCTCCCATCTCCTGCTAATCCCCTACTCTTTCAAAAAGAAATATGGAGAAGCTTACATTGTGCTGACCTCAACTTTAACCCACCCTGGACAAAAGTTGGCACAAATCTTTTGGGATGCAGCTAATAACTCCAGTGATTGATACCCTGGCAAGGAAGCAAGTTTGCCTCGTGCTTCATCACTCTTGTCAGCAGAGGGGCGGTGTTTCCATGCATTGCAGATCCTCACAACCTTGTGTCTTTTTGACAGTGCGGCATGTTGCATGTATGATCGAAATCTCTGACACGTTCTCCACAGGCAGATACGGCTCAATCCTCTGTCTTGGCGAAGACGCTGCTCTCTTTGCTCACTAGTCCCAAACTAGTCTAGCGGTTTTCCTGGGGACATCTGTATGCATCTCTATGCAGACGCAACAGTCTGGCCATCTGGCTGTCCAGGCCTGATTCGTGCTGACAGCATCTGTCTACCTCAATGTTTGGCTTCCTGGACATGTCAAGACACATTGAGCTCCTATACCCTCTGGCCTGTCTACCAACAGCTTCATTTGACCCTCTCAGTATATAGCGCAGCTCTTGACAGCAGATGCTTCTTGACATGTTTGCACAATGAGGAGAGACATGCCTTGAAGGATAGACATGTCAATCATAATATATCAGTCACTAACATGCTGAAGCTCTTCAGGTAGATTTATGAGAAATGTGTTTCCCCAAATCGATTCTACCCTTCTCTCTTCCCTGTTTGAATTCTGTCTCATCACGCATTGGCTCTGTTTGTCTTACTGCGTCAGGTACTGGGAGCAACCTTGACATATTAGAACATTAAATCTGTATCAGCACCAGTCGCCTTCCTCAGAATGATTCCACATTTCTGTTTTCTCAAGCGCATCAAGGAAAATACAATTTTACCTGCAGTGTCTGTCTCTGTCACGTCCACTCAGATGTGCAGACTCGTTCATGTCCACCTTTCTCTCCCCTTTTCTGTGTCTTCCACTCTTCCTTTATATTCATCTATTGTAATGGGTTATGATTTTCCACTGTCATGATATCTACTGTATGGCCTCTTGCATATGACATGTGTCTTTTGCAACTTGTTTAAGCATGTACATATTAAAATCAATTTTATTTTAACTATATCCGTGTTATGCTGTTTGAGGCTATATGTTTTCCAGGAGATACATTTTCTGAATTTGGACTAATTCAAATGTTTCCTATAGACGAATGGTAATATCAACATTGACAGTGATTTTCTGTTTCCTGATGCCCCATTAATCTCCAAGTGTATATAGTATAGAGTAGTACATTTTACTCCGATTACAGGGCTACATTGAGTTCAATAGATTCAACTTTACTCACTTTTTCATCTGACCCTTCTCCCCTCTCGTAGTGCTCTGCAATCTCCCCTCTCATCTGTTCTCCACTCTATTTCAAAGTAATTATTCCTCATTAATCTACAATAGCTCCCTACTAGTCTATTAATCTAAAGGTCTGAATGGCACAATGAGCTCTCCTATTAACTCTACATCATTATTCTTGCCCTATAAGGTGCAGGGGCTGCTGACTTTCTGCTGCAACCCTTATCCAAACCTCAAATTACCCTTATTAGTGGCTTTAAGTCTACACATCGCCCCCTACCTTCTAACATCTTTCAGTTTTTTTTTTTTTTTTTTTAACACATGTTGTCTGATAGATGCTTATACACAACTATCAAGTATTTTAGTAAATATACACAACCCCAACTTTCATGACTAAGGAGAGATTGTTAATTTTTTCATCATAGATAATGATCATTTCCGAATAACATTTTGGTTTGTTGGTTGCTTCTTTACTAACAGAAGGAAACTTCATTTGGTTGCAAATTGTCTTTTTGTTTTGATATTTTACACATGGAACCACCAGAATATTTTGCCAGTAATGTACGTCAGTTGACCAGAATGCTCCCTTCAGTCTCAAACACCAGATGGATGTAAAGAAGCCACCTTTATGGTAGTGAAGGTTATGAGGACAGAGGAGGACTGAGGCCCAGAGGTGTGAATAGATAGCATCCATGTCTTGAGATGTGATTCTGGGCAGAACGCCCATTCCGACCTCGGTTGATCAGTACACTCTTTCTAATAAAGGACTGTGAATATGTATTAGAAGGAAGTCTTTGCAGATATCTGTGTCAAACAGAGATTCCCACTGGTTTAATGTAACAAACAGCAACTAAGTGAAGGTACATGTTCGCCTGTCATGCTTTGACTGAGAAGGAAATTACTTGATTTATTAACTCAACAACTACAATCTTAAGTATATTTTATACAATCAATCATAGATTTAATTGTTCAGACAATAATTAACTGCCTTTTTTTCGGGCTATGTTTATTGATTATTTTGCTACATACTGGGAAGCTACTGGCTTCAATTCTGATCAAGATAAAGCTGCACTGGTTAAGATGTAGTATGAAGTTACATGAATGGGAATGTGAAAGATATTGCTCATTGTGGCAAACCATAAAATTATAACCTACACTGTGGTTCCACTCAGCTCTGCAGAGCCTTTTAGCCTTTTTTATTTAGCAATATTTTGTTATCACTCAACACTGCCCTACTCATCATTAAACGCCAACGTTTGCAACCAGCTGTAAGACATTATGAAGGACTAAAATGTTTAAGACCCAGATATTGTTCATGGTTGGTGGAGACCAAACCAGAGCTAAAACCAAAGTACATATTACCTTACTTTCATCAGATCCAAATGAAGGCTGATATTGCTGCACTTGATGTATGTTAAGGGAATTAATAAACAAAATCAACGCAGCTTTAAAAACAAGCTATCAAAAGAGAAAAGGATGTGAAATCGACAGTCAGAAATACAACTAACAAATGAATCCCAATGATCTGAGTGGTTTATGCACTTACATCCAGATGACCCATCCTCCCAATGGACCTCTTTAAAGCAAGCCTTAAAGGCCTTATCCACGAGTGGGTTTTTCACATAACTTCTGAGCTTTGGCAGTTAACACAGCCATCAGTGCCAGATCTATCTGTGTCCGCCAAGTGATCCTGGTGAAGCGCCGCACCAGGTCCGGCAATGAAGATGAAAACACTTGCCGGCTCTGTGCAAAGGGAATAGCTCACCCCTGCTATGCCACTCCATTTTCTCCAGCTGTATCGGAGCACTCAGGGAGAGCTGATTGCTGAATGGCTTGGCAGGGCTTTGGGCTTGTTCGTGTCTCATTGTGTGTGTGTCTGTCAATGGCTGACGTCCCACTGGGAAAAGGAGTAAATCCTCTCATTCTTAACCAGCCAGACGTGCTAGCTTATCATTCTCATTCGTCAAGACCTCTCCATCCTGTTGAACCCTCCTGTTGAACCCTCAACCTTGGACAAAATGCTGCAGCATTTACCTTCCTGTGTGCGTTGGATTGCTTTACAAATGTTGCCTAGGAAAGTTGTCAAAAAATAACAACAAAATGCACCCTACTTTCATAATCTGTCATAGTTAGTGTTTGTTGCCTATTGCTTGCATTATTTGTTTGAAAAGAATGTTACATGTATTACTCTTTCTTTTGTGTACTATTGACAGAAATTTGAGACATTAATGATCCATAAGTAGTCAAGGAACATCAGCTTTGCCGTGCTGAATACTGCACCGTTTCTCAAAATCTGTCACAAACGATCACTCTCACATTGCTCGCCGAGTGAGACGAGACTGACACTGAGTCGGACTGCAGAAACAATCCAGCGGTTGGCTATCAATCTTAAACAAACGTAGCACTCCAAACCTGCTCTTAAAGCTGACAGATTTGGGGATTGGCCAGTATTTCATTGCTAGCCTGAGGCTGTTTTTGCATTGTTGTGGCAATGACAGGTTGTCCAGCCATTTTTGAATTGTCACTGAGCTCAGTCCACAGTCCACAAAGTGGTAATATGGTGAACAGAGAGCTGAAACAATGCCTTCAGGGCAGTTTGAGAGAAGGAGCAGGTTGTGCTTTCCCTGGCCTTTTACAGATGTAATCTCTTTCTGTCAGTGGGAAGGTTCTTCATGGAGCTGCTGTTATTTCAATTTGCAGGTTACATAACATTTTGGTGAAATAGAAGGTAAAAAAATTGTAAAATCTAATTGTAAAACTGTGAACATATTGTGTGTGCAGCAGGTGTTTTTGGAGGTGATATTCTCCAAATGATTTCCATCCCCCTCTTCCCTACTGATATGGTGCGATTCATGGGACCATTGCAAAAAGGAAAATCTGCAGGAAATATCTCCCTGTTAGACACATTTCCTGACTTAATGTCATTCTTTTTTTTTGCTGGCTTTCAGGTCTTCTGACTATGGCACCACCTACACCAAACTCAATCTGATGCCAGGGACGACAATTGTGGTGACCAGTTTCTACATCTGTCCGACCAACAAGAAAAAGGTAGGAGCACATATTGATGGTTAAAATTAACTGCTGTTTGTGGGCTGACAATTTTAGTGGAAACTAAAGCTTTGCTCTCACCTGAAGTCAGATCTGTCTAAAACAATATTTTAATCAGCCATGCACGGTAGGAATTACAAAATATCTAATGTAGTTAAAGGATTTGAGCATTCGATCCACTTGAACTAAATACATAAGATGTGTGCACATGAGAGGACACTCCAGCAGGGAGACACATACTGTACACAATCAATCCATCTTGGCTCAACTAGCTGAAGCCAGTGAGATAAAGTTATCTTTTTGTTGAGATAAATTTAAACTTTAGAGCTCCTAGATAAAAGATTTGTGAATGCTAGTTGTTCTGTTGATTCCTGGTTTGGTTACTCAATTGAAGATTTAACTCCCTGTCCTCTTGTGAAAATATCTTAAAAAAAGTCTGCGGAGACTGCAGAGTATCTCACTTGGACATTGGCGTTCACACATGCACCTCCTCCTCGGGAGAAAGTAGGAGGTCTGATAGCAGCTTCAGGGGACTTGCAAAGACAGATTTTTGTCGAAGCTGTCAAATTTCAAGTATCTTTTCATTTAAACCCTGGTATGAGTCATTCCTTGGATAATACAACTCAGGATCCCAAAATTCCAATAAGGCAGCTTGTGAGGATCTTCTTTTAGATTCCTGCTGTCTGGTAAACACCCACATGTTTCAAACTTCATGACCCTGGATTTTAACATTGGATGTCTGTTTAAAGTTTCTCTTATCAAGCCCAAAGTTTGGCCTTCATTTTCCTCCAGCTCCGAATTTCTCTGGAGCCACAGAAAACATTATAGAACAGTTTCGTACACAGTATAGTCCTCCTCATTAGAAATAAACTAAACCTTCCCTTTAAATATTTGGGATAATGGTTGTAGTAACGGTTAAACACATCAAACATTATATGCTGGATTATAACCGGATGCAAACGTCAGTGTTCTGTACTAGAGTTGTACATGCTTCTCAACCATCCACCCCCCCCAATCTCAACATCCTCAGTTTCACGTGTGCTACATCAAAAATACACAACCTCCTGCATTGGCACCGAATGTTATTGTTTGTAAACTGTGTTCTGCAGAATCATGCAAAATGAATGAACAAGCAGGGCCATCAGGACCCAGACACACAGAAAGAATGGGATGAAAGTAACACCTAGACTGCACCAGTTTTCTGTTGAATGATCGCACATAAAAGTCAAACCAACAACTATCAGACTTAATTTGACAGATGCTAGAGACATCGTATAGATTCCACATCTAGTGATAGATGATGTTTCATAGCAGCGTATCTGTAAATGCCTAAAACACCTCCTTCCTTTGGTAATGTTTCGTTTTTGTGCTGTAAAACATATTTTGCTGAGCTTAAATGTCCTCTTTGCCAGTCTTGTGGTACTTTTACACAATTTGATGGTATTTCTCAGACAACACCCTGTGGCAACATGCACAGCTCCCACCCACTTTGCAGTTCTTCGATCTGCAGGCAGCCTCTGAGCTCCAGTGGATTTTAGAAAGCAGACAAGAGGTACAGTCAGTGACTTAAGCTGAGATTCGACTGAGCTGCCAACCATGGCAGCCTGTCTAATTGGCAGGCATCATCGCCAGGGTCCAGGGTTCTTCCAATCGATGAAGAGATAGAGGGAGATTAGATGTAGTCACTTTTCTCAGTTTCTGCTCCAGTCCCCTTTCCAAATGTCTGTGTGGGATCTGCCATCTCATCTTCTTCACTCTCTCTCACACAGAGAGAGAGAGAGAGAGAGAGAATAGGAGAGGGCTAGACAGCATGAGAGCTTTTAATTGCATGGGAATGGAAGTCATCTTAATTTCCCTTAGGGACAGAAAAAGGGGGAGAGAGCAAGGAGGGGTTGTGGGGTGTTGTGACAGGAAGATGTCCAGGAAAACGAGCCGGGGATCAAACTGCTGCTTAAATACACCTCCAGGCCTTTCAGTACAGGTTTGATGGAAGCTCAGGTTCAGTGCCGCTTGCTGGAATTGGTGCATCCAGGCGCCTGTTTGTGCCATCGCTGTTGTGGCAAGAGAAGTTGTGCGTTCTGCTTGTGGAAGGCTGTGGGTGCACACTCATCACCATGGTGTGAGTGTGGGTTTATGTAGATTTTGTGTGTGCACAGTGATCATCAAATACTTTGATCCATCTAAGGCAGCTGCACACTTGAGGATTTTCAAAATCATGGCTGATTTTAAAAACTTGGGAGACCACAGATATAATGACCGATTAAATCCTTTTCTAAAATTTTATAATCTTCAGAACCCACACACTAGATGCTTTGGCAACAACGTCAGAGGAAACACTTGCCGTTTGCAGGAAACAATTTCACAATGGCGATACTAGAAACTTCAAAACTCACAGAAACGGTAGCATCAACATTATTTGTAAACCCCCCCACACTTCAGGATTATTGATTGACATCCGGTCAGAACGCCCTTGTGATAATCAGAAGGGGGAAATCGGGTCTAAAAGCCTTAGATAAATATCAGCGGGTAGCCTGTGTTCACCTCAATCTTTTCTGCATCCAAATTATAAGTGACCACGTTTAAAAGGTGTCCCCACCCACACGTACGTGAGTGTACTTTGATCAGTACTGCTAATCACATCAGACAAAAGCAGACAAGCAGGTCTGTAAGCTCTGTGAGGGGATTACACTCAGTGTGAAGGGATCACACGGAAAGGTGTGAGGGGCCTTGGGTAATCAATAGGACTTGAGGCAATTAGAGAGAGAGGTGAGTCTTCAGACGGAGACAATGTCACCCTCTCTTTCTCTCCCCCATCACTTCATTGAGAGCTCCATTAAAGATCCGCTCAAGACCCTTTGGCGAAGAGTGCTCCCAAGGACCCTTGACACACTTCAACACCAGTAGAGTCGTAAATAAACTTTGAGACTGGAGGCTCAGCGTGCTCTCCCTCAGCAATTTTCTTTAACAGTCGTCTCCAGAGGGCTGTCGACCAGGCAAGTGTTTTCACACATCTGTTTTCTTGTAGAGAGCTCAGTGTGCAGTCTAAATGAAGGTTCAAGTTTATGCTGAAAGCGAAATTGGAACAAAATGCTTCCTTTCTAATGGTACGGGTAAACCAGATATCGTGATCAACCATTTACATGGATCATAAAGCTTGTGACAGAATCCTTCATATAGCATATATTTGTTCAATGTGTGCACATACGCTAGCAGGCCTTATCTTCAAACCGCTTTTACCTTTCCCTTAAGTTCTGAGACCTATCACACAGAAGTTACACAATTCAATCATAGTAATCAACCGCTTATAGTTAACAATTCGGCCCGGGACAAACATGATCACTATAAGCAGTTTAAAGTGAATTTATTTAGTGGATATTTGCCATCCATCATTGAGATGCAGCGGTGGTTAGTGTTGAGAAAAACAACAGCGTTTTCTTGACTTCTTTAATGAGAAGAAGAGCCAAACTCAGTTTTGCTCAATTTAAGAATTTATTTAGGAAAGCAATGAACAGGTTACGGCAAAAGACAATGGGTGCCAGTACATTAAGTGTATCAGAGCGCGATGGACATCCGGTGTCTGTCCATTTTATACAGTAGATCTTCGTTCCTCCCTCCTCGGAAGTGCGCACACGTAGGCCATCCTCCTGGCTTTTGGAATACGGAAGTAGAACAGGGAGACACTCCCAATGCTATATAGTTGCTAAGACAACGAGTTTTACTACAAGAACGTCCTTCACCCAAAGATGCAATGTGGGCCAAAGGTGTTTACAATTGGAGAAAAGATTATTATGTTTCAACTATTACAAAACAAACCTTCCTGTGTAAACATTCGCAACAACTTCGCCAAAACAATGTCCCAAAATGTAGTCAACAATGTCACTCTGCAACCTCGAGACTTATCAAGACAGCTGTGGAACTCTGTGTGAGTTCAATGAATCCAAGGGAATAAGCCTTTAATATCAGAAAAGTTAATTATTAGCACTAAGCAGCAACAGTTATTAAAATCATATGTATGAATGCCTAATATATAGCTAAAACTGTTCCTATCTTTATTGTTAAGAGTTCTTTCAGCAGAGGCTATAGTTAATCCCAACATTAGACTTCGTAAGACAAATGTTGTCCTGCTAGTTTGGCTACTGGTCCAGTTCCCTTTTATGAATATATCATGAACTGGATAAGTAGGGGTTGGTGGTGAAGCTTTCCTCACCAGTGGCTTAAATTGCAGTCATTAGTGTAGCAGTGGGGTAAAGCAGAGATTCACAACAATAAAGTGATACATATAAACCTGGTTGGGTGGTAGGCCTACCGGAGTCAACAAAGTAGTTTGAACCAGTGACAGACCAAACCTAGTGTTGGAATGAAAACAGAGTGAACGCTCAAACATGACGCCGTTAGACACTGGGGAACTCTGCTCCTGGTTGTCTAACTGAAGCATGTTTGAACTGAATTAATCACTACTTAGACCTAAGTCCATTGGTCGGCAACATCACTGAAGGGATGTGAGCCTCACTGGGTGTGGATGTTGTTTTCTCTGGTCCATTGCCAAACCATACAATGATGACTCCCAGCTCAGCGTTGGTCCTTTTTTCCTTCCACATCCCCTCCCTCCTCTCTCTCCTCTCTCTCCCCGGTGCCTTGATGTCCTCTTGGCAAACCTGTGACCCCGACTCTTTGCTTTGCTCTAAGGTATTAACTACATAGTCAGCAACCACAAATCTTTAAACTGAAGTATTGTTTACCTTTTTTCCCAAACACAGACCTTTGGTCCGATAAAGAAGACAGTTCCTGACTTTATGTTGCAGTGCAGCTGGAGGCCTGTAGCAAAGGATGAGTCGAAAACAAATACAGTATATTTATGTAGAATCATCTCCGGCATCCAGGGCAAGTGGGCTGAAGTGCTTTTTAAAGTCAAAGACATTTCTTAGTCCATTAACGGCTTATCCAAATCTGATCCCCTATTTAGATACTAAGCCTCCTGGTATTAAAGCTTATTTTAATTACATACACTTTCTAAATGGCCATTTTTTGCACCTCGCCTCCTTACATCACTGCAGCATGACTCATCTATGGCTTATAAAACTGCAGTAACATCACCACCTCAGCAATTCTCAAAGCAGCAGGGCATCACCTGGATGAGTACCGTCAAGCTCAGGGTGCAGCATAGGCCCAGATCATCCTCTGGGCGAATGCATTGAATCATGTCCTCGCCCACTAGTCAGAACGGCATCTCCTCAGGGAGTAGAGCTGATGGTCCCCTTCCTTATATCACTAAAATCAAGAATAGATTTTTAATAACAAATTGCAGAGGTGTTTTCAACTCAGAGGTCAGATTTGACAGTGCTTGAGAGTGAAACTCTACGTAATTAGTTACACTCCGTTGATGGTATTTTTATGATGTGTTTGAGTATATAATTAACTGTAAGTCCCCACAGTTAAATATTCCAAGGTGATTCTGGAACATTAATATTCAAATTGGACACTTTTTATGATGTTACTTAACATATATATCAGCAAAAAAAGCACGGAAATGTTGTATCTTTTTGTTTATTGTAGTACTTCCATACTTTTATTGAGACATTAAGACAGGTCTGGAAGGATACAGAGCAGAGAGGACACAAGAAATAAGCAATTCAAGTGGGTTTCAATCCCCAGCGGGAGGAATTGTAAAGTTAAAATATTAAACACCCTGATAGTCAATTAGAAAAGGAAAGACAGCACTTAAAAGACCAAAAATATTGCTGCAAGTAGAGAGATACATTAACCACGGGTGATATAATATTTCTAGTGGATGGAGAGTTAAAGTTTCTCTTCAAGAGATGTGTTAAAAGTCGAAATACCAACTTAAGGCCTCTTCCTTTGCCTTAACTTGTGTTGTAGTGCCTTAATGCAGCTGCTTTAAGTCTTTGAAGTTTTGGGTAAAGCCTGGTGTGTAGAAAACTCTCATGTACTCTTATTTTCCCAGAGCTTGTGTTTTTAAAAGCCTGATTAATTCCATCATATTTACACAGTGTGAAAGCAGATTTATTTTTATGTGTGTCTAAACCTGCAGCATTTCCCCATTTGTAAGTTGTATTCAAAATTCAGAAGTTGGACCCAAACCCTGTGAAAGAAAGTGTTTCTGGTGCAACCAGTGCATAAACATTACAGAGCAACAGTATCTTAGACTGCTGCAAGAAAAAAATTACACTTCTGAAAATGCCTTTAGTCACCCACTGAGATGGAGAGGAAGAAAGACAAAAAAATTTGAAGCCCAAAAGAACAATGTGTGAAGAAAAAACATGGAGATGAGTAAACACAGACATGACAGAAAAGGTTTCAAAAAGAAGAACAATGGGGAAAGGAACACTGGACCGACTCTGCTGTCAGCACTTCAGTGATTGGCAGTTCAAAGAGCTTCACACTGATATGCAAGATACTCAGATGTGGTCACATTATAATATCCCTGTGATGACGAACAATTTTAGTAATTTCAACAAGACTCTCCTATTCTTTGCTGTGATTGACAGTCAAATAGCTGTCTGCTTGTCTCTCTGTGATCTCTGTCTGACTGCCAAACGTGTCCCCTGCTTTCCACAGAGGAAAGGAAACTATAATGGGAGCTGGATAATGTTCTTTGAGGCAAAGCTGCCCTCTTTGTCCAATGTTATCGCCACAGTGGGCTTGGAAAGTAATAATGAGCAAAATTAAGGTAAAAGCAGTTCAACAGTAATAAAAGCCATTCTGCTAATGGAAATGACCTAAAGTAGATAGAAGTGAAGAAGCGGAGAGGGGAGGCTAAATTCTACCCCTGTTTGTAAAGTTTTTATGGATGATCACACTTTGAAAAAATACTTAGAATAACTTTAATTGATACTATTCATATGAGACCAATTTGGTTTACAGTGGATTAAAATAATAATCTAAATTGAATGCCAAAGTGCATCCTTTTTGCTTAAAACAGCTTTTTTCTGATTTATTACTTTTTTAACTTTAAATTTCCCCATAGTCAAACTAATAAATGAATATCTTATCCAAGCATTGGAGGAAGCGTTGTCTAAAACAAAACTATTCAATCCCATTGCCAGAGAAAAATAACATCAGGCAATATTGGATGATTCTGCAAAAGTTAACATACTTTGATTTTCAAATGAAATTAAAAATTTAACTTGTTGAAGGAGCTGTGCATTGAAACAGCTGCATGGTGAAGATTAGGGAACAAAAGTTGGGCAAAAATACTTGAGTGCATACAAAATATGTGGCAACTAAAACACTTTTATTTTATTAAAGACTGAGTGTGGCTAAGCAGAAGGGTCAAGCATAGGTCAGTGGAAAGACCGAACTTCGGTCAAAAGGGCATTCGATGTAAAATGGAGTGAACTCTTCCAATACATGGCTTAACTACAGATTACACTAGATCTCAAATGGCTTGCTTGCCAATTTTCAGTTCAAATTATTATATTTTTAACTTCACACCCCTGTCAATGCTGACAATCAGCACCAGTCACTGTTTTTGGGTGTTGAATTGTGCTATAGCTGCATCCTGTCCACATAGGCAAATGGAAGATTAGATGAGACAAAATACGAGGCCTTAAAATTAGATTGGAATGGTCTTAATTATTTTAAGCATTGTGGTATGCGCAACACAGTTGGTTGATGCATTATACTAATGCCTTTCTAGCCATGTCTCCCCGTGAGTTTATGAGCATGGGGAAATGCAAGTTTAACAAGTGGCTTGAGAGTGGTGAGTACTCATGGTGGTTAAAGTCAGTGTCTGGAAGTTCTTATGAAGCAAACCACACTGCGTGTTGAAAGTCTTTCAAACTTGAGAGAATGGGAACAAGGCAGTGGAGTATTAACAAACCTAAATTTGTTTACTCTAAACAAGTATATCGTCAGGTTTTGCTTTTTCTCTCAATTTAATTTCAGGTGGCTTTAAACTTTCTGAAGAAGTCTTGAATTGAACTTGTTACTGGCTGTAGGCCCCCTGATGTACACTCGGTCTCCTTTCTGTTTCAAGGGGTTTCACCAATTTATCCTCTTTTTTGAGAAACTGACTGAATATGCACACGCTTGCGGATTGAAAATAAGTGTGTGTATAAGTGTCACTTACAAGCAGAGTTAAGCTGTGTGGAATCCGCAAAAACTGTACCATTTCAAAAATATAAGCTATGCAAAGTGACCTTTCAACACAGCTTGTCACGGGTGAATATATGTTCCCGGGCTGAAAGCTACGCCAGATAAACCACAGCCAAATGAGAACCTGATAGTTTCCTCTTCCTCCCTCTTTCTTCCATCCATGCAGCCATGACATCTGTACTGCAGAGAAGCTGTCTTTCCTTTATCCTCTTCTCAGGCACTGATATGGGAACCTGTGCATAGGCTGATAAGGAGAGGGGATCGCATTGTGCAACCGTGAACTGAGGACATTTGGAAGCGAGGTCCGACCACAGAAGCTTGTGCCAACACTTGCTGCAGGGAACTTTTGGTTCCACTACAGAGCTTCAGTCCACCCACACCCTCATATGGCAACAGTGTTGCACTTCAGAGTCGCTAAGTTTTATTGAGGCTTCAGGAAGCCAGTTGCTAGTTCATGACTCTCAGTAACAGAGTCGGGAGGCGACTGACACAACAAAGTTTTGTTCATCACAGAGAGAAGTTCATTTTTGGATTTTAATCAAAAGTATACACATTAAGTAGAATAGACAGCTGCCAGAGTACTCTTTTTCGAAGAGATTTTATTTTCCAAGGACTAGAGTTGGTTGATATTGACTCAGCGCAAGACAGACGTGATCCATGTGATTCAGCAGGCACCAGGTCATGGTGGAATGAGATTTTGTTTGTTGTGACATTTTGGATTCTGCACTCTCTCTGTCTCCTTTACAGCTTATCAGGTCTCTATATAGCAGCAGTCTGAGTGTATAAGAGAAGAAAAGAACAGACAAAAAGGCAGACAATGGTTAAGACCTACTCTGTTATTTAGAGGTATTAGGAGGAAACATAATAGACAAGTCAAGTAGGGATGACATTTGATTACCATCTTATTTATGGAATAGGTTTAACAGACTGTATTTCTGGTTGAAATGGAATGCAGGGAGTTGCAGATCACAATATGAAAACTACATCATAGTAATCGAGTTGAAAAGGTTGATTTTTCTTTTAGTTTATGTGCAGTAGCATATGTGTTATTTGCTGATAATACAACTTCTCCTTTCCTACAGTATAAATAAAGAAAAAGGTGCTTGGGGTGATTTAGACGTGGTGTTAACTTTGTTTGTCCAGCAAGGACCATAAACTCTTCTCTGGACCAGAGCCTGGATTACTTTAGTAGTCCCTGGATAGTTCAACAGAAGCAATAAAACACAGAGCAAAATCCGTCAAGAGCCAACACACAACCTGAGCACACTTAGCAGTACTAGCACTCATTTAGAGTTGTGTTTGCGGCCACCTGGAGAATGTAAACCTGAGGGAAATATCTGGCTCTTTAGCTGCTAAATGGTCCGCTATGTTCAACAGCTCGATGATATCTTTTGCTGCTTTCAGACGTGCACCTATAATCCCCGGAAAGGATCCAGAGAGGCTGGTTGTGAGAATGCAAATGTCTGAATCAGTTGCTGTGGACATTCTCCGTTAATAGCCCCATAGTGAAAACTCTGGATAGTGTCCCAATAAGCCCATGTGTCAGAATGAGCACATGTATCAACACAGCAGGAGGTTATCCTGAGGATTCACAGCCAGTGGACGTGCTGATGCGCTGAGCACGTTTGATTGGAGAATCTCCTCCTGTGTTCTTCATATGTAAAAGACAAACTCCATTGTGGGGACATTCTCTCGAGGTCATGTCTGAAAGTGGCTTTTGTCTGCTGATGTGGAAGTGAGATCCGGAGGTGAATGACAAGAGACGTGAACATAGAGATAAAAGTTATGAGCTCTAAACTGAAACAATATACTAAACCATGCTAAAGCTCCATAGAGGGAACGGGATTTGCAGGACTGGGGCATAGTTCTCTGTGGGTTTTCTGACTGAGACAATACACAGCCATTTGACCCATTGCCAGTATGAAAACATTAATTAGTCGTGCAGTGTTATCACTGACGCTATGGTTCTGGGCAAATTACACTTAGCCTGGCAGTGTCCCTATTGTGTGTGCCGTGTTTGATGGGTATTTGGAGGTCACAGGGTACATATTTGCACAATGATGGGAAGGAAAGGAGGTCAATGGCTCATTTATGCCCCATGCCCTCTAAACTGGTTAATCCGTCTCTAAATTGACAGGACATATATTTACCAGTGATCCATTTTCTTTACTTTTGCGTAGCCTTCTCCTCTTGTCCAATTGTATTACATCCACAAGGCTACTGCAAGTCCCTGCAGGGCATGATAAATCATATTGCCACAGACCATTCATATTATAGCATAACATTAGCCTTGATCATCTTTGACCTAGCATTGATCACAGCTATTGACCCGTATGCTCTGTCCAGCTGGGCTCTTGTGTTTTTCCTCCTGCGCCGTGACGGACCCCACTGGGATCAGCCCTGCTGCTCTCAGCCCTTCACTTGCCAGGTCTAAATGGATTGACCTGACCTGGATCCACCAATTCAGATCAATAGGCAGCGAGCCAGAGCCACTGACTCACACTGCTATCTGCTGGCTCATTCTGGAGGGAGACGGGGCTCTGAACTATCCGTCATGCCGCTTTTTGCAGGGATGTAAATCCTGGGCTTGTCTCTGAGTTTTAAAGCCCTAGGAGTTTACTTGGTTAATATTTCAGTGCTGCTGAAGTAGTGTAAAATCGGAGAAGGAAGAAAAAAACAGCAGGAGAGATTGAAATATTTGTTTTGGGGCTTTTTTTTATGTGTCACACAATGCAAGATCAAGAAATTTATGAATTAATTTGTCATTAAGGATAATTTGAATCGGCATTTGTATGGAGTGCAGAGGCAGCCACTGCTAAAGAGAAGACAAATCGGCTTTGACATAGCACTCTTACTGGCCTAGTTGTTTTGAATGTGGTGTCCAAAAATAGATATTACTGTCGCTCTTCCCTTTGTAATGTCCCTTCTTGATTAAAGCAAGCCAAGTTTAGCTCCACAGAATTCAATATTTGACATCTTCCAGTAGCTCTAAGTTTAGAATTCTGTCACACAGGCAGAACACACCAGCCAATGTCTGAATTTTAATATTGAAGCAATATAAGGTCCTATAGCTTGGCGAGATGCAGTGCTGTATACAAAGCTAAATAAAATGCATACAAAGCAGCATCACTCATATATCCTGCCCAGCGTCCCTTCATTCTCCATCACTTTTTAAAGCTTTCTTTTCTTTTCCTTGTTCATCTTATTCCAACATTTCTTCCTCCATATTTTAGCCTGTTTCCTCTGCAGGTGCTTTTCCAGGGTGCTGGGATCCCGTTCAGGAATTCAGGGACCCCGAGGTTTTGAAGAGGAATCAAGGCCTAAATTTAGATCCTTCGTCATCATTCTTGGCCTCAAAAATAAAAACCTTGCTCCAGGTACCTTCAGGTACTCAGGACCTTGGGAGACTTCAGTGCCAAATGTTGATCACCTGTCACAACACAATCCCTGAAGCTACATGGAACTTTTCTAAAGGTGTAATTTCAATGAACACACAATTAATCATATAAAACCCTAAAATACTGGGAGCGTTGAGAAGTTTTCAGTTCTTCTTCTCCTTCATAACATGCTCTCAAACATCACTGTCTCACAAGAGAAAATGACTCAAGAACAACTCTTGACTCTGTGTCGTTCAGATTTAAATTCCCTCCCTCACAAAAGGACACTGCGAATTTGATCCCCTGCATGTTTCATGAACAAACTAATTCCCGGAGGTTACACAGGACCAGGGGGAGCTTGAGTTACTGACGTAAAAGCAGCTTAAAATCTCAGCTATTGTTTTGTTGCAGTTGGTCGAGATTTCATATCATTCAGTGTTCAGTTCAAATTCTCGGTGGAACATGAACCCAACTTCCCCATCCACTATTCTTTATAATCTTATTGACTCATCTTATTTATCGGCTATCCTTGCACTTAGGTTCACTGTGTAATATTTCATCACAGCAGAGTTCACATAGAGTTCTAGTGGACCACTCAATATGAACCGTGCGCTGTCCTTTCGATCTATCGTCATGTCAACAGTAATATATTATGCTGTAATCTGCTTTATCACTAATCTAATATGGGGTTTTGAAATGATGGGACCAAACTAATGTCATATTCAATCATGTAATCACAAAGTATATGCCGATAATAGTATTGTAGTATCTGATCATAAGGCTCTTATATACTTCTACGTTCTCCGTTTCTCAGAGAGGGCTCCACGACGGGCAATGGTCTTTTTGATTTTTACTAATCCGACCACTGTACGTCGAAAAAAATTCACCGCCAAACCCATAGGTGGCGCAACGGAAGACGAGCTCAGAGAAGCCTACCCCATTTGGGAAGAAGAAGTCCACGTGTGTCTGTTTATATCTATCGGCTCGTCCCCACACACTGAACCATGGCAACTAACAGAACTAAATAAAGTGACACCCAGGGGGTCAAGATGCTGATGTTATCGTTTCTTAGCGCAGCGGTTCTCCGGTCTTGTTTCCGAACTGTGTTGCTGATTCCACAGCTTGAATCTGCTTGAGGCTACATGTAGCTAGAGGCTACACGGACCTAGCTAGCTCCCCCCCAGCTTCCACACACAGTCAGCAGGGACTCCCGACACTAACTACTACCCAGTGTTTGCTTCTAACCTTACGGTATTATAGAAACAGTGTCATGATAGAAGTGGAATTAAAGTCGTGACGGCGGGTTCTTGCACTGTTACCACCGCAGTTAGCATGGTGGCTATCCTCGCCCGCTAGCGCCGTTTTGAAAGCTCGTTATAACCGTCTGTGACCGTGCACACATGCCGTCAGTGCTCGAACGAGCCACCGTCAGCCGGACAACTCCGCTGGATTAACACAAACGTCACATTAATCGTAGAATCATAGTTGTGTTTGGGTTAGCTGTCAAGCAGGACGTTTGAGGCCGGAAATTACGTCGAACAGAAATGACGTCGTACGGAAATGACGTCATATGGAAATGATGTCGTTCGCGGACCAATCACAGCCATGAGCTGTCCGTCGGGTCTCCAACATGAAGACGGAGAGTCAGAAAAATCAGACGTGTACGTAAAGCTCTCCGACACGCTCGGAGAGGGCGTTCCACGACGGATAGGGCAGTCTTATCTATCCGTTTTACAAAATACGCAAAAGCATAAATTGGCCTATAGTTGTAGATTAGGTTTTTTAGGTCCCAGTATTATGTGCTATTTCTTTTTCCTCTCTTGCCATGTCTTTGTTCCTCTCTCCTCACCCTCTCACCTTTGGTTTTGTTTTACCTACATTTCAACTGTTTTTCCCTTGACTTCCTCTCATTTATATTCAATTAAGTGCCAACTGTCCTTTTTCTATCTCTTGCTTTCTTATCATATCTTTCTTTACCCGGCAGCCATTGCATCTCCTCTATATGTAGAGACGTCTGTCCTGCACCAACATCATAAATATTAACACCACAATAGATGCTATTTATATTGCAAATTCTTTCCTCCTCCCTCTTTCTTCTCCTTTCTCCATCCACTTTCTCATTCTTTTTGCTCTTTTTCATCCTCCCCCTCCTTTTGCTCTATTCCTCGGGAACTGTCACACAAGCAGGAACGACACTAGCCAATGGCTGATTTTTTTTATTATAGAGACTATATAGCATAGGCCAATTTAAAGCTAGATTTAAAAATGCTCCATTCATTTTTATTTAATGTCTAGTTCGTCTTTTCTCCTTTTCTGCCACCTTCCTTTGTCTTCCTTTTCTATTTATCTTTTCACCTCCACCCCCAGACAAATCCTCTCATGTCTCTTTCTTTGTGTTTGTACAGATCTCTTGTCTGTTCCTTCCCTTCCATCTTTTTCTAACATTTCTTCCTGCTTATTATAGCCTGTTTCCTCTGCAGGCTCTTTCCCAGGGTACCGAGAACCTGTTCAGGAATTCAGGGACCCCAGGCTTTGAGGAGGAATCAAGGCCTAAATTTAGCTCCTTCGTCATCGTTCTTGGCGCCAAACAAACCACCCTGCTCCAGGTACCTTCAGGTACTCAGGAGCTTGGAGACTTTAGTGCCAAATGTTGCTCACTTGTCAAACACAATCCCTGCAGCTACTTGGGACTTTATTGTATTTACTTCATTACATTTCCGAAGCACAAACACATAAGCAATCTAAAATGCAGCATTGTGGAGTTTTCAGTTCTTCTTGCCCAGCTCTGCATATCTCCTTCGCAGGCGTTCATTACCATATGTCTCACAACTGAAAATGACTAACAACAACCTGCGCATTCCGCAAAAGTCTTCTATGCACAAACTGATGTCAAGTCATAAACAGGGCCAGGCTTACTTTCATTACCCTGTGTGCTGACGTATCGAGATGCCGGATTGTTTTTTTTTCCTTTCCGTGTACAAAATAACTCAACAACACATGGACAGATTTTCAACAAACTTGGTGGGAGTATTACTGTGGATGGTATCTCCTGATAATTTATCAGCTGATATACAACAATATTTACTAGGTACCAAAATGGAGATGAAGCTAAAGACAAATGAAAAACACAGCCAGCAGAGAGAGAGAGACCAGTAGAGTGGACCGGGCTGAGGTACAGTCACTGAAGTAAATGCAGACAAACAAGTTGGTTGAACATGAACCCCAATCCCTCTTCTCTTTTACGTTACCGTATCAGGTACTCAGAAGCTTGAAAGACTTCGGTGCCAAATGTTTGTGTGTGTGTGTGCGTGTGCGTATGTGTTTGTGTTTGTGTTTGCTGCTGATGTAAGATTTGCTGGTAAAGAAGACAGAGGGAAGAGTGAGGCATACTTTATGATACAAAATCTTCCAAAAATTGACCTGCATTATCAATGAATAACGTATGATGGACCTGACTGTTTCTGCTACTGAGCTGTGTAGAATGTGTCCAAATACTATCTGATTAATAACATAGCGAGGTCAGCAAGTGTGTGTGTGTGTGTGTGTGTGTGTGTGTGTGTGTGTGTGTGTGTGTGTTGGTTGTTGATAAATTCGCACAGCTCACACTCACAGCCCACTCTGAAGAGTATTCTCTGCTCTTCAGTTCCAATCCACTTCACAGGGAGCATGTAGAATAAATCCATGAACTTCAAAGGCAAATGTAAGTGTTGAGGTGAGGTACAGAAATACAGTTAATGTTAATCCCTTGTCTCCAGACAGACACATTACTCCAGACTGATACACTTACATCATGTTCTAGTAGTCGAGTAAAGTATCTTTACATGTATTTTAACCGTCTTGCCAGTTTAAAAGGACTTTTCTTGCCTCCAGATGTAATGCTTGTCCTTGGATCCATGAGGTGTCAGGCTTTGCAGGTGTGCTGAAGCTTCGACGAGACATCGATGCAACTTCAAGTGCAAATAGGCTTTTCTGCAATGTAAGGAAACAACAAGTGTTACATCAGCCTCACTCGCGATGATGCAACACAAAAAGCAAAGAAAGCTGCCTCTGTAGGATTTGGTTTTCCCCTGAATCTGCTGAAACCAGACAAACTTTGCACTGCAAATTATTTTATTATTTTAAATAAGTCAATACAAAAGCCTGATAGGATAATCACCCAGTGGTGGACAAATGTGGCTTTACATTGTGGAAATTATATGTTTTCATAATCTTTCTTCAGGCTGTTTATTTCATTCGTTGAAACTATTCAAAGAAATAGAAAAGTGTTCATGAATTTATGTGAAAACAGCAGCAAATTATCTCTTTAACAAGGAGACACACTCGTAGAATATATATTTCTCTCACACATAAATACTCTGTACAGTGGCAGACATATTTAAAATTAGACAGTAACTAACAATACTAGCAATAAATAACAGAATTTAAGAAGACTGTAAGAATTGTCCTTCTTGAAGAACACAATGTGCTGGAACAATGGTGTGTGGCTTGGCTCAAAGCTATCGAGATCACAGTAAACAAGGAATGACTTATATGTGCGCTGACTTGAAAATTGTGCTTGGATGTTGCACATTTTAATTGGGGGGTTCTATATAAAATGGTGCCCTCGTCATTGCCCCAATTTAGAAAACTCCTTGATTCTTCACTGACAGTATAACTCTGGTATTGTTGCAAAATGTCTTCTCGTGCACATCACTCTGACTCTGTTTCCATCTTCCTCTCACTGTGTGTGCACAGACTGTGTCACCCACACTCAAGCCAATGCCATCATTCACACACTCCATTCTCGGCACAGCTTTCTGCCACCTCCCAGCTTCTCCTTCTCAGTTGTTCACTTTATCTTTCTCAAATTCCATGGAAAGAGAGTGGGAGGGGGTGGGGCTCTGGGTGAAAAAGAAGAGAGTGAGCCAGGGGGGCAGAGCGAAGTGATGAAAGCCAAAATCTAAAACTGGAAAATTGATCATTTTCTTCAGAGCTCCTCTTCTTTTGACTGCAAACAGCACTGAATATAAATTGATAAATTTGCCAGACTCTACTTGCTATGACACTCAAGAGAATAAGACATGGCTCCCTGGTGGAGAAACAGAGCAAGCTGAGCAGATCTGTCTCATTCACACTGTTGGACAGTGATCAATGTCTCCCTCAGACTTTTAGTCATACTGAAATTAGATTTCATCTTTGTTGGTGGGTAGGTTTTACAGCGCCCCCTGTATTTGTGTTCTCTTTGTTGTTTTTATTTCACACTGATGTTAACCAACCCCACAGAAGTCATTTGTCTACAATGACTTTTCAAACTTGGGCAGGCTAAGGGCTTTGCTTTGGCTTCTACTTCGTCTTCTTCTACATTCTGTAGTCAATATTTTCCCACATAGGTTGACATTACGTCTCCTGTGCTAGTCCAGGGATCTGACCCTGAGAAGCAGCTTCCGCAAATATGTCCAAAAACGATATATAGCTATACATAAAAACTGCAACATTGTTTTAGCTTATAGATTCAAATGTCTGGAGAGCCAGTAATTAGAAACCTTGTCATGTCCCTGAGATATTGGAGAGGGGGTCCCAACACCTTAAACCCTCTAACCATACAGGAGAGACCTCCAACTACACATCTTAACTAGCTCTTGCAGTTTCTGCTTATAGCAAAGTTTAGATGATGTTTATTTAGCAGGCATTATTGCAGGCTGTTCAGCCCATCTGTACCTGTACTGGAAAGGTTCCTCAGATAATAACCTGCTATCCATCCCGATCAGCATTTAAATAAACAAGTCCGCGGCACACTACATCACTTTGTCTTCATAATCTGAGCCTTGGAAATTGCCAATTTTCCTCATTGCACAGACACAGAGCAAGATTTCATATTTCCGCTCGGCTATGTTAATTTCTGACTCTGGCTAAAAGGCTTTCGCTGGATTGGGGAGGGTGCGGTGAATGACAAAGTGCATTATGGTTTGATTATGGCATATGATGTAGAAAAACCTGTACTGCTCTTTTGTTCTTGCCATTGTCACTTAGTAGGGGGATTTATATGCTACCTGAAGAAGAGATTGGAAAGGAAAAGGAGGCTTTGTGAGCAACAGGCGGACAGGAGAGAAAACATAACCTCCTTGGCAGAGGCAACAAGATACACAGACAAATTAACCACATAACAGTACATTAGGTATTAATAGTTGCAAGGCAATGATATAAAAAAACAGGTAGTTCAATAAACCAGGGTATATCAAATATCAAAGTGTATGAGAATGAAAGCACAGTCTCTTGTGTTGTGGCTTTATCCAATATCCAACACTGATAAATAAATCCCAAACAAACAGTTTGGACCTACTATTGGTGAACAAATAAATGGGCCTGTGTAGAACCACAACCGCTTCCAGAACTTAGTTTCCCAGAATCCTTCACCTCTTAACAACTAGTGAGGAATCTGCCCCTGGACCCAACTTTCAGAAACTGTGGTCACTGTGTGCCTCAGGACCCATGAGGTCACCAGGCCAGTAAAACCGCTCTCTCTCTCTTTCTCTCAACTTCCTGTTCCAAATTTGGGGTTAGTTATTTTCTGAGACTGAAACAGTAAATCTTTCCTCGTTCCATTGAAGGGTGGTGCCCTGAGGTAACTTTGATATCAATTAAAGTTATAATTTAATATACATTTTTTATGTCAATCTTTGATATTTTCTGATGGCCAAATTAATTGGATGCCCAAAGGCAAAACATTTAATGTTTTAATTCAGTATATCACAACAAAAGCTATTTTCGGAGGCATCTTTGGGAACGTTTTCATAACTTTAGACTTTTTGCTGATTGGAAATGTTTGAGTTGAAGTTTGTTTGGACGTTAATAAGCGGTAAACCTAATACGATTTAATAACAATGAGAAAGGATCTGACTTAAAATCTGAATTTACAGTAAATGCTTAGCTATCCCTTAGGCATGTCACATTCTGTAAAGTTGAAGGACGAATCCACTTCACTTTACAATGATGGCAAAGAGTTTGGCAGAAGTATAAAGATGTTTTCAAGCATCACGCCGGGTTTACACCGGGCGCTGAAGCGACGCCATGCCTTAAATAACAGCTGGCTCCCATCCACTCTCATGTTAATCCTTTGTGCCGGTCCCACAGGACGCTGAAGTGCAGCGCTGCGCCAGGGCAGCCTCGCGCCGTGCAGCGATCGTTTCGGCGTCGAGTCTATTTTTTGCGCTTGACGCGAGCGTATCGCTGCAGGAAACACACTGAAAAATGATTTTAAACGATTTTGTATCATATTTTATATGATATAAATGATCAAATATGCATCCCATAGTTTGTATTCCCCTTCTGTTGTCCTGGAGTTTTAATTTTACCAATTTTACCGATCACATTATTAAATGTCCCCGTCTGCCCCCCCTCTACAGCCACACAAGCAGTCATAAAGATAAAAAGAGAGAGGGGGGGCGGGAGTGTGTGTGTGTCTACGTACTCTCCCCATAGGCTTGAGTGGAGAATACGTAATTTACCCTCGACACCCGACATTGAACGGAGCAAACAGCGGAGAAGTTCTTGAAGAAGGATGACATTAAATTAATAATTGATATGGAGAAGTACAGTGAGGTGTATGATCCTCGGCACATGTTATATAAAGACAACATTAAAAAGGACAAATGCTAGGACGCCGTTGCAGTTAATGACAAATATCAGCTGCATCTGTGATCACGGAGAGGAATCGCAGGATGACCGCTGCGGAGAAAAGCGTGTTTGTTGTGACCAGCCTGGCGCCTGCGCAATAGGGATCTACGCGGCGCTTACGCGAGGCTTCAGCGTCCTGTGTGTTCAGCCCAGCGCCGGCGCGCTAGTGCGGTGTAAACCCGGCGTCAGACGTGCATGTGGCTAACAAATTACTGGATGTGCTGTCACAAACACACACATGCTTCGGAGCCAGACTCTTATCTCTCCTGGCTCAACTATCACTGTGTGAATGTTTGTTTCTGTATGTGTGCACCAGACAGGGCGGCATCTTCCCAAAGCCCGGAGCAGACAGCCTCATGACAGCTGTATCTACAAACTCTGCTCCATTTGGTGCCGTCTCCTCTGCAGAAGCCATGTCGGCTACGTTAGAACCATCTTGACTTTCAAGTCGGCCCCCCTCCACTATGATTCAAAATGCAAAACTGAGAAGCGGTAGGAGAAAGCAAAACCTGAGTTTTCATGTTTTGGCAGAGGGAAGTGCAACATTGGGACACTAAGATGAAGTAGGGGGATGTTTCCAGGTTTAGATGCAAAATTAAGCATTCCCAGCAGCTTTCGAAATGTGAAATATACAGATGTGTTTGGTTCGGTTCAAACCAGGTTTCGATGAATTTACTAGTTTTTTTTTCAGGTGGGTTGACACTCTGACTTTTGTGTTGAAAGATGCAACTCCTCCGGAGAAAGTGCGTAGGAGTACTGTGCATGTCTGAAAGCAGAGTTAGTTTCAATCCATTGTTACAATTGAGGATTGGAGCACCTCTAAACATTCGTTCTTCTTCCTCATTGAATATGTGATATAAAGAATAATTATGACTCACAACCTGTTTTGGAAAGGTCATAATTCCTCTACTGTTTGATCGTCTGCAAGCTCACATTTGTTCACGTTTTTATGAACAGACAAAATGAATCCCATACATCAATGTCCCATTTGTAAATATATTAGTCAATCTTAACCCAGCTTGGCAGCTTAATCTTTTCTTACATCGTGTCCAATTGTCTGTTGTGAAAGTATGTTGTCAGAATGTGGTACCTTATCATGTAATCTCACATCTGAACAGAGAAACCATTCATCCCTCTACTACATCATTATTTTTCCCTGCAGAGGTGTACATGAGATGAAAGAAGAAACATGTAATGGCAGTTCTAAACCAGCCAGACGCTAGAATGCTTTGACTTTTGAATGTAATTCAGGCAACGGACGAGGCAGAGCTGGAGCCGGACAGCTCGACAGCTGGCAGGAAGCCAGTCATCCATTATGTTCACACTCAGCCCACCGGTAACCACCTTCATATACAACAGTTTGACATTTCTCAAACGCACTTCACGCCTAGCAGTGACACCAAACTGTCACTTTAGCTTAGACTGCTGTCTTTGCATCACTCGCAGGCCTTTAAAGTCAGAACCATTGGGTGTGGTGAGGAGGAGGAGGAGAGGAGGAAGAGGAGCAGAGGGAACAGAAGTAGAGTGGTGCAGAGGTGACGGTGTGAAAGCCACATCGCCACACTGAGCTGGGGAATCGGCGAGGAGGAGGTTTAAAGCAATGAGGAGAAGTCCTGTCAGGCTGAGTGTATGTGAGAGATTGATTTCGATGACAGGTTGAAGGAGTGAGGAGGGAAGAACAGGAGTGACACAGTGAGAGGGAAAGAAAAAAGACAGAGACTATAGAAGTTGTCACACCCCATTTTTTTTAGGAATTGTTGTGTATGTGTGTGAATATCAAGGTGAGAAAATGGAAGGTTACTGATATACTTGGCTGTCTGTCAGAGGTGCAGTACAGCTCTGCCTTTGTGTGGTTCTCTCATTCTCCCCTTCTTCTATCATGTGCCATACATCATTCAGAATTTGGAGCGTTTTGGTTTGAACAAATAGCCAAATAACCAGAATGTGCAACTTGTTTTCAAAAGGAACAAATCCTGAACCAAACACATACACGTAGAACTGCAGGAATAAGAACTAAGCAGCAGCAGTTTAGAACGGCTGTAGAGTGAAGCATAACAAACAAATGAATCAGACCAGGCTCTGGTCTGATTTCCATATTAATGAAGCTTTATACCGACAAAAAACAGTACTTTTCCTGGCCTTGCAAAATTGGTGGTGCTGGATGCTGAGAGAAATAGTGCAAACGTGTGAGGATGTAATGGCGTTGAGTGGTTGTGGCAGGTTTTGTTTGTGGCAAAATTGAAATAGTTCAAAATATATTGTTAGTTACAGCTTCAAACAGCACTGAATATTAATACAATGGGTTTCTTATGGAACAAACCTCCCGCACCTAACACCTGGGGCTTAACAACAATCTAAATTTGAACTTTTGCTGGTTTTAAGAGCAGAAAAACGAGGACACGGCTCATGTGCAAGGTGCAAAAGTGTCAGTCTCTTAATTAATCACAAGTGTGTTTTGGGTGCAAAATGCAATAAATAAATCCATTAGTGCCATCTCAGCTTCCCTCTAAAAGCCTTGGTGGATTGTTATAATAATTGCGGATTTACCAGTTTCTCTGCAGAGGAAAAAGGTCTGTTGGAATAAGTATAACCACGATAGCTCAAAATAGCCAATTTCATTCATTGTCGCTACACTTTCCCTTATATAAAATAAGTGTTTGCATCTTGTACATCCACCTGTTGGTGTATATTACTATATTAATTATGCTCCATTTAAATAATACTCTGCCATTTACATTAATCACACAATGGCTTACTCCACGTACACATGTGAAGGGCAGGGAGGTCCCAGAACAAAGCCCTATCACCAAACATAATGTCTTGCGATTATTCAAATTAAATTAATTTTGACAAAAGTGCTCCTTACTGAACTGTGTCAGTGTAAAACTAGCAACCCCACTTACAGTATGCTATGGCCAATCCCACTGCAGTATTCTCCAGTAACAGACAAAAAACTAAACTAGACCAAACAGAAAGCTGAAATAACTCAAAATGACTTTACTTTTAAACAGAAGCATGTGTGTAAAATCCCTTTTGAGCGCATTAAGACCCCCTTGGTAATATGAGAACACTGCAGTTGCACTGAGCTTCCTTTTTTGTTGAGGGACGTTTCCCTGGAACATTTCCAAACCCACTCTGGAACATAGAAGAAGGAAAAATGTAATGCAACCATGATCCCACCCAATGCAGAGAGGAAGCTCTGGATTAAGACTTCAACAAACTATGATTTAAGGATCAAGGACCAGTTTGACTATTTGAAAACCACATTTGACTCTCCAATTACTCTTCACAGTAAACTTCCAGTGGCAAAATATGACCACACCGTTGAGCATAGAAAGTGGACCAGGGAAATGTGAACTTTCAGTGTCTCCTGCACGGAAATGATGCTGTGTCTTTAAAAGTTTGGGGTTCAGCTTAAAACATTTCAGAGATAGTATAGGAACAGCTTCAGTGTAGCAGTGAATACTAATAGCTCCCATCAAATCATCTGTATTACAGACATGATTCCATTTGTCTACAGATTTTCCCTTGTATCATTTTAAAATAGACATCTGTCTCTACCTCAGATTTCCTACCAGCTATGGATTTCACAGGAATTGATAACATGATCTTTAATGCTGACTAAAAATAAATAACACCTCAACAAGGGTGATGTTTGATATCCACCTTCTTATTGAATTTGAATATAAATATAGCTTGTTTATGCTCAGGAGACAAGGGTCAAGATTTTCACAGATAGAAGTACCGGTAACACTTTTACTGAACAAACTATAACAGCTTTTAAAGAACTTTGAAGAGATACAATGTAGATTGCAGCAGAAGCAATCGTTTGCGTCACCCTATTCCCAAGTGTCTATAGAGTCAGAGCAACCACCTCTAGGCTGTAGCAATGAGATTCATGTCAAAGCAATACTCTGCATATAGAGTATTGAGAGTACAGAGTACATGGAGTTTGGAAGGTGGGTTAGCTTTACTTTTGTACTTTTGTCTCCTCAGCTGAAAACATCAGCATGCCCAGCAAAATACTGATGTTACCAAGCATCACCTCCAAGACCAGCATCATTTCATGCAACATTAGTTTCTGGAGTTACAGGTCACATAAAAAGAAAATCTGCTTTCATGAGCTGTGTATTACTCCCTGACTGTGTCGTGCTGTGCAGGACCCGGATACTACTACTTTAGCCTAATGTTAGCAGATTTTCTGTTGTAGTTGACATTCAAAGCTTTTATATTTAATCATATTATACATTAAAATACCGTTTGAAACAGGTGCTACATAGCAGGATTTAACTCTTGGGTATCCAAGTAAATTCACCAAAATTATTGCAGGATTGAAAATCAATGATGTTCCTTATTTTTCATGTCTTATACATTGTTCATTAGACAGTTAAAACATGTTTGCAGGGACTTGTTAGCCCTTCTTGTCAGTTCTACCATATGTACAGTTGATAGAAGGGATTGATATGCTGTTGCTCTATAATCCCTGGTGTAAACGTATAGGTAGACATGTAAGTAACACTCAGCATAGATAAGATACATTTATTTTTATTTGTCCCAAACACATGCACAGACATGCACAAGCACACACACAAGGAGGGAAATTTAACCTCTGCTTTTAACCCATTTGGTGCAGGACACACAGAGCAGTGGGCAGCATGTATGGCACCCGGGGAGCAGATGTTGGGTGCTCTAGTCTAGTGCTCAGGGGCACTAGACAGGGAGAATCCTCTTGGATTTTTGGACAGATCAATCCAGGTTTGTCTTTTTGTTGTTTCTCCGTGGAGTCGAACCAGAGACGAACCAGAGACCTTTTCTGCCCATAGTTCAAGTTTCTGCCACTAGTCCACCGCCTCTCCCCAAAAAAAAATGAGGAACGCTTCACGAATTTGCATGTCAGCATATAATTAGCACAACATACAAGTACAGAACATTTGCTCTCATAAGGCACAGGTTGGATGGAATGGGTTGTACAGAATTGGAATAGTGCAAAAAATAGATTGAGCAGTGAAAACACTTCATGGAAAGTAATGTCGATCCACAGGATGAGATGACAGATGACATATTTGCGTCATGTTTTATAAATCCATCTTCACCAGACAGTGTATGTGTTTGAGTGCGGGTGGGTTTTTTCCCCCAGACTAGACACATGTGGTGCAGGCGGCTCTGCTGAATGGGGGAATAAATAAAAAGGCAAGTGGGGCCACAGTGGGACAGTATGAAAAATGGTCCAATTTGTTGTTGAGCTGAAATCAATGGGACAAGCTGAGGTGCTGGGCTCTGCTGCTGCAACAACGATTCACCCACAGCTGCTGCCACTCGTCTGCTCCCCCCCTTGTACCCTCTCTCGCTCTCCGCCCATGCACTCCATCAATCTCAGCTCATTCTGCAGGATCCATGCTGAAAGGGATAGACTGTGCTCAATGACTTTGCTCTGGACTTTTTCTCTGGCTGATTTCTTTGATTTCAACTTGGTTTCTTTCTCTTGCTTTGGTCAAATTTGATTGAGTGTCTTCACACTGGCCTCTTTAACATTATCTGTTCCAATTAAAAAAGTCTGATATCTGTCCTGTAATAAGCAGCGGCCTGTGGTATGACCCATAGCTCAGATTAAATGAAACAGGACAGAATATTAAAGGTGCTATACTGGATATAGTTTTGCTTTTACTATAGTCATTGTTAGGATTAAAGGGGAATAACACTATTTTTCAACCCAAGGTTTTGGTTGTATAAATGAATGGTACTGAGAGTCGGTAAAGTAGATCGTCTTTGTTGGCAGCAGCGACATTTTACATTTCATTTCATTTAGCTGACGCTTTTATCCAAAGCGACTAACATTAAGTGCATTCAACCATGAGGGTACAAACCCAGAACAACAAGAATCAAGTAAGTACAATTTGCTTAAAAAAAGCCAAACTACAAAGTGCTAGATGTAGGTGCCACATAAGTGGACATTTTTATTTATTTTTATTTTATTCAAGATGTAGTCAGCAGTGGCTACAATACCATCTTAAGAGCTGCTGCACAGTGGTGAGTGATACTTATTGTTGAGCAGGACACACATATCATGTTGCCAGACTTCTAACAAAGATGCAGAATAACAATTTGAACCTTTTATGGGTGTAAAAAAAACATAGTGGACATTTCATGGACTATAGCATCAACAACACCACTGGGTCACAGCTGCCAGGGGAGATTATCTATTGGACTGATTCCAAAGGTTTCCGTTAGTACTATCTATTTTACACCCACATTTATAAACGTAGGGCCCAGTTGGAAAAATACCAGAATGTCCCTTTATCAGTGTGTAATCTTGTGAGTTTAGCATCAAAACATCAAGCAACGCCAATTTTAACTCTTCCATTTCTATCCCTTCGTTGCTTCTGCTGTAACTGTACATGTCCAGTCTGCCCAGAAGCATTTAGCCATGTTCCAAAGAGGTATTCTACCCTCTTGTCTTGTAAATGCAACGATGGCTGAAGCTGTTAACAAGCAACCATCCCAAGCACCCACTCCCAACAAGAAACCAATCTAAAAATAGCATCTTAAATGCTTTAGGGAAAAGTTTAAAAACGTGTTTTCGAAACATTAGGCTATAATATCACTTCCATTGACTCAACGACCAGAGTCTTCTGGTTTTTACAACTGCCCTTTCACACCGATTTCCAACAATTATATAAGAGAAAACTCAACACAAAGGCCTGAACACGAATTGCAGGAATCTGAAGCTACAGCTGGAGAGATGCCATGATTGATAAACAAGACCCAAGCCAGGACCCTAGTTGGAACAGATCCAACTCATATCCAGTCTAACAAGTCATGTTGGAGTCTCATTCTGTTTTGTACCAGCTCTGTAAATCCTGGGTTGGTTTTGGATTAGGGCCATAATTTCCGTCTAATAATAGATGAGGCAGGCTGCCAACAATCTAATACTCCTAAGAAGTGTAGAAAGCCTTAATGACATTGATCAACAAACTGATGATATATGTAACAATTTAAATAGTCAATAGATTTGGGAAATTCAATCTGTCATTGTCGTAGTAAATAATATCTTAGAGAAATATATATTTAACGTGTATTTTGACTTTGAGACATTTATGGCCTATACTCCAGCCAGCCACCAGGTAGTGAATGAAATGCTCTGGCTTCACTTTTGGTTTGTAATAGAGTGTATCCACTGAATACACTGCATTACATTTTTACCTCCAAATAAATGGATTTACACTTTATTGGTGACTGGTTATTTCAATACTTCCAGCACGCACAACCACCATGACCGACCGACCCCTCTAATGAGGTCCCATGATGCTCTGCCAGCCAGCTCTTGCAAAATACAGGCTTAAGGTGAGGACTGATTGGCCGCTGAAAAAAACATGCGTATGACCTTCACTGCCTTTTGTGGTGGCACGTCCACAACCAGTGAGGTTGTAAGATTCAAATCAAAACCAAGCAATGGCCATTAGGGAAGAACACTAAAAGCTAAAGTATACTAATAGCTACATTATTCTCACAGTGATGTACATCGTCATTTGGAATGGGTTAATGGTTTAATTAACCAAATGGGAAAGGATGGAGGAGTTGCCTAAAGTCTCCTTTCAAAGGGTATACCAATAACACCTTGGAAGTGTCTTTTATCACTCAAAGCTTTTGACAGTTATTAATTTTGTTTGTCTCTGACGGTTGCATACTTTTATGATCAAGGCTCACAAAAACGCGTGCCTGGATATAAAGTCTGGCGGCTTTATTGGCCCCATCTGTAATATATTCCAAAACGACCTGTCGTGGTAGCCTGCAGAATAAATAAGAGCCAGTGATTCATGTGTTTGGGGAGTCGGGCTAAACTCCAGACTCCGCAAGCTTTGCCTGAGACCTGCAAACAAGACGGAGCACATTGCATTTTCTTTGCCAGGATTGAGACATGATGAACGGTGCGATGACAAAGGAATAAACATCATGGCAGGGGAGGGAAGGTGAGGCAAATGCAGCGCTCTTCCAGCGAAATTGCAACTTTTACCATCCCGAGATTAATCTGAGATAAAAGGGAACGATTGGAGGGATAAGAATGATAGAAAAATCAAATCACAATGTCAAAGTTGAACATTTTCATTGAGTGAAAGTAGAGATGGAAAAAGAGCTGTGGGCTGGTTTCCTGCAGTAGCTGGCAGAAGGGTGACGATGACAAGCAGCCTCATTACTCTCATTTAAATGTCAGCGTCTGAACCTCAGCACATTTGTTTTGCGGCCGTTTAAAATGCCGTCCCGCGGGCTCTGATCCCTTCGCCTCCTCCGCTTTAATTGAATCAGATGATAAACAGCAGAAGAGTCTTAATTTGCAAGTGGGAGAGTGTGGGGGGGTTGTTGGCAGAGGCAGATAAAGATGATATACTGTATCTGTCTGCAAGTATCTCCTGTGTGAGGGTGTGTGCCTGCTGTGTGTGTGTCATATGTCTGAAGGCCTGTCCCAGCGCCTGGTGATTGAGTGCACATATTATTAAACGTTGTGTAACCAGCTCGGGGTTTAGAAGATGATACAGGGGACATATGATTACGGATTGGTTGAGCTTTTTTTATTGCTTCATGGCAACATTAGAAAATAACAACTCTTAGTTACCTGTGGAAGTGGAAGAAAAGCAACAAGTTCGGCATCAAACATAATTCACTCACGAAGAGCTGTCTTCTCACATGTTAACTAACCCAACCAGCCGGTGTCGTCAACATTTGCAATCTCATGAGGCAGTGAAAAAACAATCACACAAAACCATTCAAGGAGTTCACCAAGCGAAACGAAAAAAAGGATGAACTGAAACCGCAAACTTTTAAATCACCTTACAACAAGTTTAGTTTGTTGTGTATTCCTAGATTTATTTATCCGTATTTAACTAGATAATAACATATGTTTGACGGCATTTATCCTCTGTATGTATTTATTTACCCTGAGCTAGGTCATACAACAATGACAGTAATCACCACTTTAAAGTTGTTATTATTTTAAATGTGCTGGTATCAGATAGATACTCTGTATCATCCCATACGCACAGTGCAGATAGTGGGATGGGGAAATGGACCAAGAACATCTCTATTAATAGTTTTTCATTTCTCAAGTATTTCATAAAACCACTATGATGTTTATCTGAGACAGGACTCTGTAGTAATAGTAACTCAGTTACACAGTGATGTCTGATGCAGCAAAACTCACAATTGAATTGCATCCTGTGTCAACTGTTACAGGGTGTCACTTTAAACTTGATGCTACTCAATATGAAAGTCTGTCTGAGAGCTTTTCTTCTGTCTTTAATCAGAAACAGCATTCACCTTGCATGTCCCTGCTTGAGTGTTTCATATCAATTATTTAAAATAAAAGATGAATAATACCCCTTGATTCCAGGGACAGATCAAGCTGCAGTTACAGAGCCTCATATTTCTTTTCACATGTTCCACAGGATATTTTAATCTGAGCGTGAATATCCTATTTAATGACACTGAGCATCAGTTTAAATGGCACACAGCAAATCAAGAAGAACTGTCAAACATGTCCTACCACTGACTTAGAGTTATATCAAATCTGCCTTCAGGCGAGGAGGAGGAATGTCATTTTGACACCCACTTTTTACCAGTTGAGACACTTGTCAACGGGATGATGTATTTGACACACTTGTAACTTGACTTGAATTGTCAGAGTAGACATGGAGTAGAATGCCTGTGACTACTTGTCTTCTCAGCTATGGTTTGACGTATCAAATCGATCAGTTTTACCCTATGGCCTCTGTCTGGTGGACATTTAATTTTCAACTTGGATCTAAATCCATGAATTATCCTAATTGGTAAATCATATGAAACTCAGCTCAGTTGCAGCTGCAGTTCACCCAGTCCTGCTTTACCCGTGAACGCTTGAATAATCAACAGCCTTGCCATTCAGTGTGAGACTCTGCCTCCAATAAGTAAAATCACCATATGAAAGCTATCCCACAATCCTCTCTGCCTATCATCATCTCCTGCTATGGTAACCCAGGTGGCGTGAACAAAGCACCAGGCAATTTGCGTGAGGTGTGATCTCCTTCAAGCCCGGTTGGTTGATCCTCATTTGATTCCGTATTGCTCCGTCAGTCTCCAGACCCAACCCTGTGTTTTATTGATGCTATGAATAAATAAACAAATTAATAATGAAACAAAAGTATGTTTTTTTGAATGCATGGCTGCATCAGGGCTTTCTGGTTCTTGGGTGTGTGTGTGTGTGTGCTGGCAGGGTAATGGGCTCAGGGATATGCTGTGTGAGCAAGGATAGAACGGTGACAGCATATTGAATGGAGATGAATGTGCGCTATGAGGAGGACTGGCAGTGCTAACAACAGAGCAAAAGCGAGACAGCCCTCTGATCCTCTGCACCTCACAGCTCGAACACTATATCTGCTCCCTGACAGCCGCACAAATCAATAATTCAGAGCGATCAGCTCTCAGAAATCGCGTTTTCCTTTTAATTGCCCCGATTCTTGATTTAAATGGACTAAAAGAGCAGATTAAACGGATTCCAACAATGCCCTACTTGCAGCTTACAGTTACCCTTACTCAGGATCGGATTACATGTGGCCTAATAGTGAAGCACTTTGATTGTGCATTAGTGCCTTTTGAAGCACATATATATTGGTAATTTATATGTAGAACCACTGCTGTGAAGTAAACAAGGCACACATTCTAGGTAGAGACATTCTTTATTAACTCCAATTTAAAAGTTAAATTCTGTGGGGAACTTAAATGTACTTTCAAGATATACAATACAAAAATGCAATATATCAGTCTACAGTATGGAATATGTACAAAACCGCTTGAGGGATATATAAGGTGACAGCGGCAGTTTACTTTAAGATGTTAAAAGAATAAAAATGTGCTTAATAGAGAAAGTATTATCATAGGAATTAAATTTTAATTAAAATTGACTTTGACTCTTTTACATACCATCGCACGGTAGCATTATTTATCAGTGTTGTTTTCAGCAATGCCATAAAGCAAATTAGTGCGAAAGACGTAGACCATCTGATTGCAGATTGTGCACTTTTGTAAATAGAGGGCATGTTAAATAGACTGTGTTAACCGTGTTTTCAAAAAGACTAATTCAGCAGTATGGTCCGACCAGTGCACTCTCCAATGAAGCAAATAGTGCTTTTATAAAGAGATTGCCTAATTACATCAGTGTCATCTTACATAAAATGCCTTATTAAAGAGGAGTAGTGCAGTGCCAGCTCTAAACCTTTCTGTTTGGAATGGCTTGTTTACTGGGCCTGTGCTGTTGATGGTTGCAGCTTTTCTTTTCTGAAACTGTTAAAGTTTCTAAAGTAATTGAGCCGTGGTAAGTCGAGACCTGCTGCTGGACACATTTTGTGATGAGCTGCCCCTATAAGCACACACCTCCGCACAATCCACACAACCCTAGCCAAATGACATAGAAAATGACTCATACTTACACCGAGACGTACCAAGGAGGTGGTCCGACTGTCATTGTCCACCATTAGTCTGCCAATCCCTGGCAGCATGAAAATCATTTTCGCTGCTTTCCAGCAGTAACGTTCAGCAGTTAACACAGGAAACCGGGTGCACCCTGCACAGCTGTAATGCTGATGTACCATTTGGTCTGACTGTGGGGGGAACTAAAACTGACCCACACTAAACCATCGCTAGAATTTAATTGTTATTTTGAATATTGCACTCCTGTCACTTTGGTACATTTTGGTACATGTGGGGAACACTGAGTTTGGCTGCTTTGTCTGTGTGTTGTTGTGCTTGCTGTTTACTCACTGCTTTATTGGTTGTGTGTGGGAGGTTACAGAGCTGATCTGAGAACCATCTCTTTTGCAGGGTTTTTGGCTGCTATTTTAAATGATCATTTGTCAGACTCTGGCTGTGACTGGCACCCTGGCTCAACAGCCATTGACCGCTACAACCTGTTTATTTACATTTTGTTGAAATCCGACTCCGTATGCAGAACCCAGAACTGGACAATCAGTTGTCACTGCAGTTGTCTTGAACGCGTCTGTTGTGAACACGCTTTCATTGTGATAGACTACATCACTTGCTTTGATAATGTTGAGTCCCAACTGTCGATGCTCATGAGTCCCAGCAGTCACTGCTAAAGATCACTGGTCATTTCTTTTTTCAAAGTGTATTAAATTGAACGTCAAATTCAACACTGCACTTCCTCCGGCCCTTAACAACATGCATACCCATTGTGAAGCCAGTAAAATGAATGGTAACCACATACAGACTAATAGATATCTCTTGAACTAATAGATTGTTATGTTTTCGATTTGTTGCAAGTAGAAAACATCACTACTGGCTGTAGCAGTTACTCTTGTCTTCCCAAACTGGTTTGTGCCATTCTGATATTAATGAAAACTCTTATTGATTCCTTAATGTTTGACAGTGGTGAATTTGGAAAACGTTACTCTATATCATCTCTGTGGGTGCTTCCTATTTTAGTTTTATTTATGTTTGATCTGACTGTAGTTTTGTTTCCGGGTCACCTGAGGTGAATGTAACTTTTCAAGTGTGAAGAAACAGGAAGTATCGAGTTCAAAGCAAAGGAAGTTGAGTACTGCTACCAGGAGACCTGGCTGTATAATAAATATGCTGCTGTGTCTGTCCAGACTTCAATCCCTGCTGAGATGTGGCCTGGTGCCCTACACAACGCGGCTACAACTCCCACCAGCACACAGCTCTGCAGTGTAAAGTTCTCCTTTGATACCTCCCCAGGAATCTGTTTTCTCTCCTGGAAAACAACTTGTCTCAGAGTCCCACTGGTGCGCCATGCATCCTTTTCCCTCCTTGTTTTTTCCACTGCGAAGGCACCGTATAAATCTTACTTATCCATTTGACAGGGGATTTATACCCATGGCGTAAGATTCTCCTTCACGTTATCATCAAGACGTCAAGGTTCACTCTCAAAACTCATCAATGCAGAATCAAATCAGTCAGTGATTTATCAGCAACACCAAATGTTGCTAAGGGTGTTTCTTTTCTAAGTTGGAAGCACTGATAGCTTCTCTGGGGCTCATTTCATGGTCGGCAAGCCTTTGCAAACAACAGACAGTATTCGTGTTTGCAATGACTTAATTACTGCTTTTGTTTAACAGCACGTGAACGACTACAACAGATCCCACATGCCCCATTTCAATTAAGACACTGGAGAACACAGATCAACTGTCTACGTAAACACATATGTACCAGGGTTTTCTTGTCTGATCAATCACTCAGCTGTTGCAATGCCTACACAGGATCAGATCACCCTGAGGTGGTTTAGCAACATTTACAGCTGAAGATACTATCTGTTTGTCAGGTAAAAAAAAAAGATATCCAGCAAACTACCTCTCCAATAAAGCACGACTATGAATTTAAACATATCAACAATGTCTCTAAGCATCAATACCACCTAAAATTTGGAAGTTCTGATTCAGACTGACTTTTTAGAATCGTTAGCAAAGAGCTGCAGCTGGTCAGCTGGGGCTCAGGAGGTAGAAAGGGTCCTCCACTTACCAGAAGGTCAGTGGTTTGATTCCTGGCTCCTCTGATGCATTTCAAAGTAACACAGAATCCTAAATTGTCGTTGATGGCTGCACTATAAAAATATACTGCAAATGTACATGATTCTGTCCATTATTTTCAAATATTTGTTATAAATATATTCACTCTGACTTTCTGATCACATACAGTATTAGTTATTGGGAGATGGTGGTCTGGTGTCGTGTTCACTGATGGCCTTACAAATGTAGACAAGGGTGGCTGATCAATGCAGCTTTATAACTGTGATGGAAGGAGGAACAATTCTGGACTATTTCTGGTAACTTCAACTGAAACTTCCATGTCAACCCAGAGTGACTTCAGTTGGACAAACTGGTCTTGTAATTGGTGCGGGCTGAAAAGCAAACCTTTCCAAACTGAAAACAGTTTGAAGTGTCAGACTCAACTTAAATATACTGAACAAAATTGAGTAGGTTCTCCCCTGATCTATTCCTCATCCTTCCACCAAGTTTCCAGTAGGTTTTGCATAATAATGCCAACTAACATACAGACTGTGGAGGTAGATAAAAGCCCACCAATCAGAATATCACAAGAATTGATAGGGAATAAACTGACTAAAGCAATATTTCATCAGTGCAGTTTAGATTCACAATCCAAAAAGATTAAATGCAACAATTATTTTTTTGGTCTGACTATGTTCCTGCTTCTCTAGCGACCAAACTCACACATAGAACTCCCTTAACTTACAAAGAACACATGCTGCAATTTGCTGCAGTGCAAACAAAATCCCTTTATTACCACTGTTTGATATATTGACTCATAACGAGCTGTGATATACAGCCCACTCTAAACGATGCAAAGCATTCATCATTAGGTTCTGCTGTGACGCACCATGCACACACAGACAATATGTTTTCTAGCAGGGGTGCAGGTCATGAATCTTCTGCCCTTTTGATGTGAGTAATACAGTTGTGTCCCTCAGCTCATCCTACATGCCTGCCTCTGTGCTAATTGATGTGAGTTCTTTACCACCCCCTGCTCCTGGGGCTCCCCCTGTTTGGGAAGACTGAGCAGGGGGTCGATTTAATGATGCTGATTTATGGGAGCGTTGAGCAGTTTGTGTATGTAGGGTGTCATTACAATGCAGAAGGACGAGCCTGGATTTAGCGGTTTATCATCTCCCCCCCCGCCTCGTGTGTCTGCAGAGATATGCACATCTTTCTCCAACATGGAGTTAAACTCATGTCTTTAATGGAGCCTGGCATCAGGCTCAATTCATTTTTTTTCATTTCCAAGGAGTGTCATTATCATTAAAAGATCTGCAACCAATCAGAGATATAAAACGTGTGATGTAGCACAAAGCCACTGAAAACATGTGAAAAGATCACAGCACTTTGGTGCAGTTTTCTTTCAGATAAACGAGTGAATTCTCTGTTTAAAACCTGCCTGTTTGTAATGTTCTGTTCTCCCGTCCTGTGTTAATGCTCCTGAGTTAATCAGAATTATTCCTTGTCAGTGAGTCCTCCTTAAACAGTCTATGCTGTGGAGTTAACTTAGAAAACTTTGTGTTCATCCTCCATGTTTTATCTGCAGTGAAGATTTTACGGACAGTTGCATAAAATGAAACTGACTCACTTTATTACCGTTGATGTGTGTTTGAATGATAAACTTAACCTATTTTTTTGGGGCATTGGAAGTTGCCAACACAATCTGCAGAGCCAAGTTCAAACTCTTTAAATTCCGTTGGCAATATACATAAACATGCCAAGTGTAAAACCAACAAGATTAACAGTTTGCGAGATATGCATTTCACATACAAACAGACATTTTGGAAACAGTAAGTAGAAGATACTGTCCACTTTCTTTTATATTTTCTCGATTGTGGATTCAACAAGCCTCTCCAGCTTCTTGGTTGTTAGTAAAAAAAACTTCAGTGGCGCCACTGCCCCCTCTAAGACAAATGGATGCGATTGGCTGACCAGTTTCAGGACTGACGCAACTTGATCAGTATGGGAGGGGGGCACCAGACCTATCTGCAAGGGCAAATAAACAGGAGCTTGCTGAGTGAACTGTTTTCCAGGCTCCTCGCATCACAGAAAATGTGTTTGACTTTCCAATGCATTTGACCCATAAAGTCCCCATATGGCTTCTTACTTTGTAATCCACCATGCCTCTGTCCAGTCTAACTTATCTTTGTTCCAATCCCGCACTTTTTTCTTTCTACGTCAGTCTCCCCCTCAGTCAGCATGTGCCTCATAGCTCAACTCTATAATTTGAAATACCACAAGAACTGCTGCGACTGCAGAGCAATAAAAATCAAATAGGAAGTAATTGCTGCGGGTATCAACAACGTTAAATTCCTCCCAGTGTTGCCTATGTTCCATGAGAGGGCAATCAGTCATACACAAAACACATTATTGGTAAGTTAACTCTGATGAATTAGTACAATTACCTCAAATAAATGAGACCATTGTGGCGCTAATTTGAAGCCTCGTGCCGCTGGTATTTCCCTCTGCTTCCTGTAATAAAGAGAATCTTTATTCATTATCTCATTCCCTTTTTTGAGGAAGATAAATGATTAGAAGTCACTATCATGGCCAAACATCTGTAAAGAAAACTCTAAAAGGTCGTGAACAGCTGCCCTGGTCTGAATAGACCTATGTGAAGATGCACTTTAGAACAATTATTTACAAAAATTGAATAAATGACACTGTTTCGAGATAAATTGAATGTGGGGTTTACTGACACTAGATGACACAACAGATGCAGCATGGAGGTCCACACAATATTAGAAGAAATAAAATGCTGTTAATCAGAAAAAGGCTTTAACATTGGTAAAAAGTGAAAAAAAATACACAACCTATAAAAGATGCACAAAGAAATGAAGCCATGCAAAAGCATGAAAGGCTTTAAAAAGATTATTAGGATTAAGAATTATGGGAATTATGGCATTTACATATCCAACTTTATACCTTAGCTAAGCATCCTTTTAACTTCAGCTAATTGTCTAAAACTTAGCCCTCCCTCGCAAGGCAGAAGACAAGTACGTTGTTGAGCAGTCGTTAAGTGTTGGTCGAGATCTGTTTAGTCTTTTATTCTTTTTTAGTGTGAAGTGATCTAGCATCTCAGTTTGCAATGTTTGGAGAAAAAGCTTCATGTAATAAACTGAATGCAGCCACATGGAACATTCATCTCTATGTGTCTGTACAGGTCTCTGTGGCATTAACTGGCCTTCGATTTCACTCTGGGTTTATCTCTGAGCAGTCTTAGAGAAGAATTACAAAGGAAGGATGTGAAAAAGAAAGAGGGAGAGAGAAAGACGGGGATACACTTAGTGGAATCTAATGAGCCTTCATTAAGTGAATCTAATTGGTGCTTTAACCTCTGACTGAGATCATCATGATGCTTCTCTCCCCAGGGAGGTTTTGTGGGAATCAGGGCAGAGCAGACCTTCTGTCCTCCGATGTTCATTTTCACCTTCCCTTCTTATTTATCCTCCGCCGGTTTGACAGGCGCCAGTCAAACTCGCTCAATTTTGCCAAGTCGATGTCAGAACTTGGGGGAAGGTGAAGGGAGGTGAGGCAGAGAAGAAGAAGCAGGCAGTCAGAGAGAAAGAGGAGCAGGTGACAGAGGGCAGAGGGAGAGAGCGAGTGTGGGGATGGAGTGGAGGGGAGTGAGTTAGGTGAAGATGAGTGGGGTTTGATTTTGCATCATAATGACAGCGAGGCTCCCTCTTCTCCTTAGCGAGGCAAACACTTAATCAAATGCAACTGAAGATCCCGGCTTCAAATTGATTTTTCGGTCTCTTTTGCAGGCTGGCGGGCCAATCAGCACAGCTGAATGGTTTGAGAGATGGTTTAGGAGACCAATAAATGAGCTGCCAGGCCGCAGAAATATCAGGACTGAAGGGCTTTTTACTCGGGCCACACCATATCTTCCTATGTCCTGCAGTTTAATGCGAAACCATCCTGAATTCAAAATTCTTGGGGTGTTTGCTCCTTCAGCCTTGTTTGTTTTGATATGACCAGAAGCTAATGGTGGCTAAGATAGTAACTTAAGATGAACTGAAATTATTCAGTCAGTTTACTGAGTTTATGACAGTACTTGTGTCCAAAATAATTTCCAAATTATTTCACTTGAGATTAGCATGGTGGTGCAGTGGTTGGTAACGTTGCCTCACAGGGAGAAGGTCCTAGGTTCAAACTTGGTGGCCCGGCCCTTCTCCTACCAGCATGATTATTTTGTTTATTTCAGCTTCCTCGCTGAGTCCAAAGACTGGAAGAGGAGTTTGTGAAGATTATTGACTCTAAAAGTTCAAGGTGTGAATTTTCTTTTTCTTACTTTCTTACTTCCAAGCCTTTTTTGGACATGAACTGCAGAAAACATTTGCTTAACAGACTCCGGACCGAAGAAGCAGGAGATTCTCTGGTCAGACATGTTTACAAAAACTCAGGGATCTTTGGAATGTTAAGGTGAGGGATGCAAGAGGCAGGAGGCAGGGCGTAACGTATGAATTCCACTGTGGAGATCACATGTTTTTGTTTACAGTACATAGACATCGGTGTCTGTCCATTTCATTGAAAGCTCTTAAATCACATCTAAGTTTACAGCTTCCTCTGTGTCTAAATGTATGGCACCTCTTTTGAGTTTCTGAGATATTTGTATTATTTGTTATTTTTCATTCATCATCAACTTGCCCACTCGCTACCAATCCTCTTAATAATCTCCTGCTGTTTTCTCGTTAGGGCTCAATTGGACATTATCCACAGTTTTTACCAGGGAGCTTGCAGGAGAAATGCTCGCAGGGTCTGACTCGGACATTTGTGTTCTCAAATACAGGCCCTCAGGAGAATGTCAGGAGATTATCTGGATTTTGCTGCACGTCTGAAAGCAGTTTGTGCCAGCTCCAACCGTCAAGGATAAGCAGTGTAGATTCTGAATTGATAGATTTCCCTTGCAGTCACAGTGTCCCCTTTGCAGAAAGTTGTGTAGACTCACTGAAATAACATGAGAGTTTATGAGCCTGTGCCTAAACTTTGAAACCCCCTGTTCCTCATCGTCTTTTTATACCCGTGCATTTGTCCAAATTCTTTCTGCCTGTTTCCCTGCACAGCAAAATGAATCAGCAGCTTTAAATGGCCCCGAGCAGACGTTCGCTGCTGGTGGGAGCTCAGTTTCCCACTAACTAAACAGAAATGCTGTTCCGTTGCTTGCTCTGCCATTCATTTGAAAATCCATTTTGCTGAGCGGCCACATTTGCTTAATTTAATTCACAGCATTTAGACCGTAATGATGTCTGACTGTCTGCACTGTTGTAAACATCATTCGCAAACAATGCACGATTACAAAGCTGTGCTTTCGTATAATGAATATGTAAATGTTATGAATGTGCTCTATGAGTGTGTGTGTGTGTGTGTGTGTGTGTGTGTGTGTGTGTGTGTGTGTGTGTGTGTGTGTGTGTGTGTGTGTGTGTGCGTGTCTGTGTGTGTGTGTCTCTAATGCTTACTTTTTGTAATGACTATAGAAAAACTGGAAGACAAATGGGAGAGAGGCTCCCATCATTGTAATGGTACCACAGTTTATATAAAGTAGCTCATTACATAACTGTCAAATTAATTAAGATAACTTTTTGTACTTAGCATAAACAAATAGACCTATAGTACAGATGAGTGTTGTGCTTATGGTATTGTCTTTTGCTCTCTGGGTATTTCTTCCATCTGTCTTTAATATCTCATTACCTGAGAATCTGCAGTTGCTTCTCACACTAAACAGTCTGTTCTGTTATTGTCACAGTTTGCAGTTTTTCCATTGAGTTTATAGGACATAAATAGATTTTCATATGATATGATGCAAAATACAAGCTAACTGAACAGATTTGAGTAGAACTCATAATTATATTTCAACAGAGGCAAGTTCATATATTTGTCCAAATGATCCTATAACTAAATAATTGCAATGAGTACATAATCATTAATATAATACAATATTTGAAATGATTACTGTACCACATGATGTTTGTTTCGTTAGACTACTTTTTATGTGAATTTTGCAGAATTGCTGGAGAAAATGGCTAAAACGAAACAGACTTTAATGTTCCCCTTGTATCTGACAGTTTACTTTTCAATAACAGTAGCTTTTATCAAAAATCTATTAGTTTAAATAGTTTACATATTATACTGCTTTACTGACAGTATGGCTGTAGTTTAGTTCATTTTAGACAAATTAAAAAATGGTAGGGTGTAAGCTTGACCATTGAAATCCCATATTTATGATATGCAGGGCATGCGTGTGCATATTTGTGTGAGTTTGTACTATGAAGGGAGAACACAATTCATAGTGACACAAAGAGAAAGTGTGGTGGGATCCAGGGAAACACAGTCACAGAGGAAAGGATGCAGTTAAAGAGAAATAGAGGAGGAATTTGCTCTTTATGCGTCTTAACATGAATCATAAATTACCCAGACAGCAGTATCTGTCCTCTTAATTATTTTTTTTCTTAAATCACAACGCTGCAAGTCAGTTTGTGTCCCAGCCCGATGGAACCCGACTCTGACTCTTAATATGCACTTTAAAGCTTGTGTGTGTGTATGTGTTTTCTCTGGTGGAAAAGGTCAGCGCTTCCCAATTTAGTCCAATCTCCAGACACACTGCCGCCCGCCTCAAGGCATGTCGCAGCTTCCGAGCCAAAACATAAGCAGTGGGGAACTGTGTCGCCCCGACGCTTTCTCTTTGTTCTCGGGAATTTGTGTCACTTCTTAATAACGACAACAAAAAGGGGAAAGAGCGAGAAAAGGTGTCGGCGCTGCGAACTAGAGTCGAAGTGCGCCTGTGGTGAAGAAGTTTTCAGATCATTTACTGAATCAACACCTAAATTGACTCCTTTACGAGCTGAAGTGCTGCAATCAAAATGTAATTTACAGCTGCACTGATCAATATTTCTTAATATTAACATTGGATCTCCTGATTACGTGTAATGGGAAAGGAGGTCCTTGTAGTTGTCCCACAGAATTATCACCTGACCAAGTCATTGATTTGGTTTGCTGGCACAGAAACTCTCCTGTGATTGGTCAGAGAAACAAGGCCATGGTTTTCAAAAGCTATTGATACATATTGTCTGTTGGATTGAATGGGATCTATAGGCAGACACATCTGGAGGAGATCCTTTTCCACAGAGTCCGCCATCTTGCACCACCATTTTTCTCCAGTAGCCATTTAGGGACAAACCAAACCCTAGAAAACACCTTAAGCAGGTACCAGTTGGCCACAAAACAAGCTGAATCGTGCATATCTCTATAACTTAAAATGAATACACCGTACTTAACCTGCCACTTCATAATCATCTTTCTCTCAGCAATGGTGGATGGCACGACGAACACCATTTAAGCAGTAAAAGGTCTTGTATGGTGACAGATTGCTCGTTCTCTCGACTCTTCTGTTGAATGGCTGCTCTAATGAGCTAATTTGTCTCTATTGTGAATCTATGACTTTATTGTTGGTGACAGTGACAGGCCACCTTGGATCGATAGGACAAGAGGATGTGCCAGAGACCTGTCCACGATACTGCATTCTCTACTGCCTGCCATACAATCTGATAGTCATGTATTATTGTGTGATATCAAACCTCTTTAAACTACAGTAGCTGCAAGGTTTAGAAACTAGTTTTTTTCTATAAGGGGCAATTTCCGTGGTTCAGCATCTTGCCCTAGGACACTCCGGCATTCAGATGGAGAAGACAGGTATCAAACTGGTTGGAGGATGACCACGCTACCCCTCAGCCACTGCCGCCCATGAATACTCTATTACAATGAATAAAAGTATGAACCTATGGTATTTGCATCTACTGGTGCTGCAAATATTTCACAATAAAAATGTATTAAAACACATAAAAGGATTCAGTCAATTGAAACGCTGAAAACAGGAGCAGGAAGTGTACAAATAATGGTTTGTTTGAATCTGTGTTGAAAGATCATCCGGATACTGTGATCACAGATATAGTGATCAACCCTTTTGTATGGATCCAAAAGCTTGGAACAGAATAGTTCCAATACCAAGGCTGGATATTAAGATACATTTACATTTATTTATCCCACACACATGCACAGACATGCACAGGCACACTCATGCAAGGGGAAATTTAACCTCTGCTTTTAACCCATCTGGTGCAGGACACACAGAGCAGTGGGAAGCCGTGTACGGCGCCCGGGGAGCAGATGTTGGGGGAGTAAGATGCCTTGCTCAGGGGCACTAGACAGGGTAGGGAGAATCCTCTTGGATTTTTGGACAGATCAATCCAGGTTCGTCTTTTTGTTGTTTCTCCGTGGAGTCGAACCAGAGACCTTTTCTGCCCATAGTCCAAGTTTCTGCCACTAGTCCACCGCCTCTCCACAATATATAGTATTCCTTTTACAGTGATCAATTGGGATTTTTCATGTTGTTGATGGTAAATGTTTGGATGGTAAAATAATCGATATAAAATACACAAACACATTTATACACAGCACAGTCTGCATTACAAACTGGTGGGGTGGAGTTAAGAAGAGCATTAACTGTATTAAAATTAAATCTAAGTTTTCATCCTCTGCCTTGTCATCTAAGATCAGCCTCACTCTGCTCTCAACAACCCCAAACATGAGGGGGAACATAATGGAATGACACGGCAGCCACTAATAAATAATTGATTGTTGCTTAGAGACGGGTTCAACTTGTTTTTGTCAGCAAGAGTTCAGATTTAGAACCAGACAAGCCAACGTCCCGAAAAAACTCCCTGTGACCCTCACTGAGCTTCACACCCCTCTTCTCCCTCCGGTCTGAGCCTGCAAAGACACACCCAGAGTCGTACAAGGTCACTCTGTTGCCTTAAAAAGCACTTAGACGGTAACAATATCTAAATTACACTTGAAATCTTTAGTTTATTATTAAATCAAGAGGAGTGATGTCAAGAGTGAAATACCTCTTTTAACCCCTACTATGAAAATGTAACACACTCTCTTTAGAGCTCTTTAAACAACTGTACTTGTGCACTTGAATGCAGCACTGAGCCTTGACCTTTCATAGAAGAGTGGTTAAGTGCAATTCAGTAGAATTGTTCTGAGTTTATATAGAGGATGTGACTGTATAACAGTGGGATGAGTGGAGGTCAAAAAATGCTTTTTTTATGTTTATCTATGTGCTGCAAATACACGCAACACAACCAAATGCTAGATGTACAGAGGAAATACCATCTACAACCAGATGAACACGAACCAGGCTCACCAGCCGCCTCTTTTGCATTAACAGGATTTGATTGGCTAACACCTGAGCTTATTTATATTTAGAGCGTAATAGGTGTAATGTTACTATCAATAATAACAGCAGCACCCATTAACAACAGTAATGATGAATCATGAGTGAGTTCCCCCAGCAGTCTGGGCCTATAGCAGCGTAACTCAGGGCTGGTTCAGGACGCACCTGATCCAGAACTGTAAGCTTTATCATATGGGAACATTTTTTTAAGTCTATAATGTAGAGATGGTGTCTGACTCCTGAACCCAGCAGTTCAAATACAACATATTTAATAACTTATGCCTATACCATTCACAGTAGTTTTGAATTCAGATAATATTTTCTGATGAATTATGTACAATGGTTGGAAACTGCATCTATTCATTTTCTATACAGCTGTCGTTAAGTTTAGAGACATAAAGGCTGGACACACATTGACAGTAGTATCCGCTAGATATTGTGGATAAGGATAGTGAAGAGAGTCAGTTTGTAACCACAGCTGACTGCACTTCATCTGATTCTCAATAAGAGGCTGTTATCTGCCTTTTCCTTGTTCACGTATTCAGTCCATAAATCCTCTTTGTGATCTCTGACACCGTTATCGGCCTCTGCATCATCTCCCATTTTACCTTGTGAAAGGAAAGGAGTAAACGTTTCATGTATCTTTGGTTTTTCAGATGCTAAACGTCTGTGTAGTTTGATAACAAGTACAACCCGGATACTTGCTCGTGCAGCAGTGTAGAGTGTGCAGCCTCCTCTGCATGCAGATCCTAGCTCCTCTCAGGGAACAGACGCTGAACAGTGGCAGCTCGTGTTCAACATGCAGGCAATGAGGCAAAGCTACTTGGAAGGCGAGCATTGCGCTGATCCCCGTTTGCGCACGCTGTTTGTGTGTATGTGCAAAAGAAAAGGAAATATGACCGGCGTCCACACAGCTCAGGCCATCTGACAGGAGAGGTGTGTGCTCAGACACACCACAGCTGGCAAGGATAAGCACACTTGCACAGCCAGGGGACACAAGAAGCTGTTGTCAATGTTTGACCTGTGTGTAAAAGTGCATGTGTGTGGGAGGGAGGATGGCAAGAGGAATGTATTTCCCAGCAGTGCTGACATCTGCACGCTGCGGTCAGGCGTCTGTCTGGCGATCCGGCTGCATCACATATTTACTGGGATTACCATCGAGCTCTCGGTCTGCAAACACTGTTTTGGAGTAAATGACGCTGGTTATGTTTGGAGCGGTTCAAAGGCTGATGAATATTGTTGTGTGTGGGTTGATGTTGGTAGCGTCGTACACAACCACACCATCTACTGAGAAAAACCAGGGTGCAAGTGAATCATCATTTAGATATTTGTTGGTCTCCATGCTCAGATTACCGAATAATGTTAATTCATTATTTGCTACATGAGTCGCACAGTCTTTGAACTTATTCATTCTTTCCTGAAAAAACTACTGTACACAAAATGATGGCATCTGTCTTCTGCCCTCTGCTGGCCGATCTGTACTCTGCAGGGCCTTTAATCGTTACATCCAATATGGCTGCCATCACGTAGGGGCTTGACTTTGGCAGGAAAATCTTTGCTGATTTAGCAAAAAGTATTATTAATTCATATTTTGTATCTTATTTTATGGTCAAATCATGTTGAATATACGTGGATCAAATGCGATTATACCTACCACTATGTTAACTACCATGAATAAGTTCTATTGACCACAACAATGTTCATTTAGAACCAAACACAGAAGTTTCATTGCATTTAAGTTGTTTGTCCGTTTTCCAAATTGTTTATTTCGTCGTATAGGAAAAAACAGACAAATGTGTCTTGATCACACAAGTTATCATATCAATTAATCATTTGTTAGACCTCACAAATGCTTAATACAAAAACAGAATAAGGAATGTTATTAATTGTTTTGATTATATTTCATCTTTATTTATTGTGATATATCTCCTTAATAATCTTTTGATGTGAAGTGAGGGTTTAGTCTGCATTTAATAATCAAATGCTCAACATGGTTTCTCTTTAACAACAATGTCTCCTTTGCGTTTGATTCCAAAACAGACTGACAGATTATTTATGAGAGTAAACTTGCCGACAGCTCCTCCACATATAGCCTCCAGCACTGGGACTGATTGACATGTGGTCACTCTGAAGCTAATTGGTTTTGAAGGTAATACCCAAAGATGATTGGCAGAGGTGTGCTACTGGTGACAGGCTTTAATCAAGTTGTGCTGGTTCCGAAAGAAATGAGAGGATTCAACGTGCAATGTAAAGCTATTTGACTTTGAGCTGACCACTAAACATAGATTGTATATTCTCGTTATTTACTCTGAGAAGCCTAATGCTTATTTAACTGACAGTCTTTGTCAGCGTTCATGTATTTCATTTTGATTGGTCATTTGATTGTTTATTCTGTGCTTGATGTGAAGAATAGTCTTCAAGAAGAGTGTTGTTCTTTTATCAATGGGAGTTAGTTTATTTGATGCTGGTGTGAATTGAAGTGCTCAAGAACATGGCTTGCTTCAGAAAAAATATTAAATTACCTTTAAAAACAATGCTGCAATTTTATGTTTTAATAGCTAACGTGCCTTTTAACAAAACCAGAATGAATGTTAGTTCGATTTACCTCCATTTATGTCTCCACTTTCTCCTGGAAAAAATCGCCATCCTTTAAGTTACCAAATGCTCCCGTATAAAACCGTTATTTTATCAACAAGCAATTATTGCAACTAACAGAACTAAATAAAGTGACACCCAGCGGGTCAAAATGCTGATGTTATCGTGTCTTAGCGCAGCGGTTCCCCGGTCTTGTTTCCCAACTGTGTTGCTGATTCCACAGTTTGAAGCTCCTTGTAGCTTGAAGCTAGACGGAGCTAGCTAGCTCCCCTCCCAGCTAGCTTCAACCCCAGCTTCCACACACAGTCAGCAGGGATTCCCGACACTAATTACTACCCAGTGTTTGCTTCTAACCTGACGGTATTATAGAAACAGCGTCATGATAGAAGTGGAATTAAAGTCGTGACGGCGGGTTTTTGCACCGTTACCACCGCAGTTAGCATGGTGGCTAGCCCGCTAGCCTAGCACGCTAGCGCCGTTATGAAAGCTTGTTAACCGTATGTGACCGTGCACACATGCCGTCAGTGCTCTAACGAGCCACCGTCAGCCGGACAACTCCGCTGGCTTAACACACATGTCACATTAATCGTAGAATCATAGTTGTGTTTGGGTTTTTGTGACACAGGGAAGTAAGCAGGAAGTTTGAGGTCCGAAAATGTGAAATACGGAAATGACGTCATACGGAAATGATGTCGTTCGCGGACCAATCACAGCCAAGGTCTGTCCGTTGGGTCTCCGAAATAAACACGGACAGTTAGAAAAATCAGAGGTGCACGAAAAGCTCTCCGAGGCGTTCGGAGAGGGCGTTCCATGACGGATAGGGCCACATTTAGTGAATGTGCACTGATGCCGTTTCTCTCATCCAGTACCTGATGTATCAGCTTTTATTGCTCTGTAATGCTGATTACAGTCATCATGACACACTCCACTTCATTTGCACATTCTGACTCATGCTATGAAACACTTTTTTCAAGGTGTTCAATTAGTGGGCATGGAAAAAACTACCTCATCACCAACTGCCAAAGCTGTTATGTCATCTACTTTTTCTTCTCTGCCTCTCTTCTCCTGCAAGGTTGTTGTTTTTAAGAGCAACATTTTGATACTGATATCCGTTCAGGAAGCTCTTCTGAAAGTTGTTTGAAACTGATCCGCAGGTAATTAGCAGGCTCAACGGTAAGTGAAGGCAAATACAGTAGCTTTTGAAGTCGGGCTCCAAAGTAAAATACAGCGATGGCAGATAACTCTTTGCCACTTCGCTCTGGCCTCCTCCTTCTCATCCAATCGTCTTTTCAAAGACCAAACTCCTGAGCATTAATTGATGGCACACGCAGCTGTATTCCTGTGATTTTCACTCTCAAATAAAGGTTCTTAGACGCTGTATCAGTTTGTCGAGTCACCAGAGGAGGCATGTAAGCCTTTAGCTGATGGCAAGCTTTGCCTTTGTTAGGCTTTTTCTTTTTTGAAACCGGCAAAGCACCTTGTTTCGCTGTGGGCGCCAGACGGTTGCGCTCGGGAGAAAAATGAATAGCGGAGTCTACCCAGGTGAGAATAGTGTTTGTTTGATCAATTTCACCCCCCCCCCCCCCCCCGGGCTGACGGTTGCTGTTGTTTGTCACTATCTTTCAGCAATGAAAGAGATGCATTTCCCCTCAATGCAACCTGTGCTAATAAAGGGGCAGAGCTCAATTTGAACTGCACCTGCAGCTTGATATAACTATATTCCTGCTCCATTCACAGCTTTTTTGAGGGATGGGCATTGCAAGATCAACCTACTAGAGAGACTCTTGGGGAAAATATTTTTTGATGGACCCTGATGGCCCCCAGTTCTCATCATGTACAGTGAACACAGCTAAATTAGGCTACCAGTACTGAAGCTAGTGTTCCTAAGTATTACATCTGCATTAGCCCTAACCCTATCCCATTTTCATCCAACACCAGTGATACCCAAGCAAAACTGCTGTGGCCATACGTGGCCGGAGCGGGAAAAAGGTAATGAGGTCTGGTTTGAGGTGAATCTTTTACTATTTTTCAATCAAAAGCTAATTTTCTCTCCCAATCCTGATCCTAGTGAATTTTGTCAAAGAAATTATTTTTGTGGAATACTGTTGGGTTCTTGAAGGAGATGAATACTCCTCTGCCAGAAGAGTAAATCACCAAACAGACCCATGAAAAGACCAAAACCAATAAACAAGCTTTGGCTTTTTCTCTATGAAATTGGACGTGTTTCATCTTGATTGAGTTCCATTTTATATAAACTACCATGCTCTTCTGCATGATATGATTGAGCCTTTTCTAAAAATGTAACTACGCATCTGTGAAATATGTTACATGTTCAGCAGGACCCAGTGGCCCCATAGCGAGTAGCTGGGATGTGCAAGAAAATAACTTGTTTGTACCATGGGTGTCCAACTCACTGGCAGACAAACGTGTCTGTAGTTGTTCTGATGGTGTGAAAAGCCAGTCATCATAGAGAGCAGGCGCGGCGATGCAACATCCTTTAAATACAGCAGTAACAACGTACATTTTCAGACCTCTTTCAGACATCTTTCATGTAAAACATTCATAGGGTCTTGACACTTGACCATACACAGCAAAAGGGACAGAAATAGGTGTGGCATGAATGATGGCTTTGCATAAACCCTGCATACTTCCACACTTCCACTTAGCTGGCCGAGTGCTTCCCATAGTGGTTATGAATGTTGAATTTGCTGTTGGAAAAGAGTGAGGGTAGCACTTCTGGTTAAGTACAGTATACTGGTGTCTCAAGTGCCACTGATGGTCCAGGAGGTCATGTATTGAGACACTAAGACTTTGTTGGTTGTCCATCTGTGTATTTGTTTTGTTTTTTTTAGTTTTTCAGATAAAGAGCTTGACAAAGTGCTCCTCTGCAAGGAAAAGATCGGGCCAGGCAGTGAAACTGGGGCTTTAGAGGCCCTTGGGATTCTGGGTCCCTGAGCAGTTTGCTCTGTGTCATTTTTTATCTAGCTTTGGACATAAACGTCAGACAAAAACAAAGAAATTACTATTTTTTTGATAAAATTCGCCATTCCCATAGCTGACAGTCCAAATCTAATTGCACAATCACAAGCTCTGCTTGATGGATGGTGTAAATTGTAAGCAGCAATGATAGCGATTAGATAAAACAGAGAAATAAGGCAAACTACCGTGAGCTGGATTATTAGTCATTAGCGTTAGCTGAAGTGCCCATTAATCTAACAAAGTCAGCTGAGTTCTATGTGAGACAGGGGCATGGCTCGTTAAACTAACATGTCTTCATTAGCCTGAGTTTCATCAGGCCCCCTGGAGGATGTAGTTGTGATTTATTCAGCTCACAGAAAGGATCCTGGTTTGGAGGTCTGTTATCTTTTGTGCAGACTTTTATGTCTGTTTGTGTTGTTAAAATAACTGTCAGATGATTGCATCCTTATTTGTCCAAACATATTCATCACTCCCAAAATAATTCTTCTGCTAGACAGCTTCAGATACTTACAGGTACACTCTCAAACTTGTTATGCCTAAAATGCTAACTTTATGTATATAGATTACATATAACATGTAGCTTCAGTGTAAAGGTTCAGATTTAATGAAGAGTTTTCTATCATCTATGTTTTATAAAATGTTAACAAAGTTTCTCATCATCAGGTGTTAAGTTCAGTGGTTGCAGGGTTTATTTAAGCTGACCCTCCAGCTGGGGACATGCTTGGTTTGTGTTTACCTAAAAACTATCTATCAGTTTAATCTCAGTTTGACCCAAGCCCCCAACAACGACGCTGGGCTGTGAAGCAATTTTTGTGTGGAGTACTGGGTCTGCCAGGATCACTACATAATCACACTGGCCCCAAATTTTTTTTTTAATTTTCCCCATACACAGCCAATAGCAAAAGCAGGGCTGCAGCCCCTCCCCCTATCTGACACTTTTTATTATCAAAAGCAGTTCAAAAACACAGAAATCTGAAGTCTGCAGAGACCTTTCAGCGTTTGTACCCATTGAACAGTTGACATTGGAATGGAAGGCTTTGTCTTTGATCACAGAATCTGTTCTATTTAATACAGTCATGATTTCAATCACTAGAGGACAGAGGGTAAACTTCCCCCTCTTTACCTTCTTACAGTCAACACCCTCCATCATGTCGACCCTTTGGAGGATGAAACAACTGCACACATTCCTTCACATAAGTTCAGCCAATGCCCTACGACAAACACCTCACACACAGGGCATGTTTATGTTGACAAGCAGAAACACCTTGCAACGCTTGAGCATGCCTCATAAGAGAGCAATTTACGGAACCTACCGCCTGGCATGCCAGAGATTAATGAGCTGTTTGTTGGTTACACGCATTCTCAACACCTTTGTTCTCCCTGACCACATGTTTCCAAGCTGTGTTATTGGGTTTTCTCACTCACTACAAAGGTAAAAGGCATTACGCGGGTAGGTCGCTTCATTTTCTGGGTCAGGATGGTTTGTGCCTTTTAGTTTTGGAACTCAAGATGACAAGGTGTGCTAGGTCCAAGGAGTTGACTAAGTATAAGGAGACCTGGCTTGGTTGACAGGAGCCCAAGAATATTTTTGTAAGAGGGAGAGCAAAAAGGAAAAGTCAAAGCTTGATGGTTCCGATATCTGAGTCACTTGCAACATCACTGAGTTCAGCCCACAAATGGAAACCGATACATTTTTGACATTTTGATGAAATATTTCAGGGAAACAGTATTGTTCAGATGGCATTTTGAGCTGCTAAATAATGCATGAGCTCAGTTAGAAATATAATATTTTCTTTCTCCACCTCAGAAAACAATTCTGCGGTGCAACGTACAGAATATATCAAAAGAGGGCAAGTGTTTTGACTTTTCCTTTTGGGCTTTTGAGGGCAAGTGGTGGCTGTGTTCTGTTAAATATTTCAGGAGCGACAAGGCTGTTCAACATTATTTGAATGGTGGGAATGGGGTGATGGAGGTGGAAGAGGGAGATGGCTGAGGGTGACTGTAGCTGATGGTGAACTTTAGCTGAACCCTGTCTGTGCCAAAGATGGTTTAACCCTTTCACCATCTACAAGAACTTTATCATACGACATCCATCTCGTACTTATTCAAATTCAAATTGTATCCTATGTTCCGCCTCAAAGGCCAACCCATCATTATCTTAAAAACTGTAATTGCAGGCTTGCATCTACATAAGCATTTGTATTATTTCATAAAAGTGGCCAATGAGCCTTGGTGCCCTTTCAGTTTCCACATGTGATTGTCTTAGCATTGCATCATCGATGACAGGCTAGCACTAAGACTCAACTTGTCTCAACAGGGTCTGGATGCAGTTTCAGTTTAAGCATCTGCCACAGTTTACAGGACTGCCATGACTCAGGATGATGAACGAACTCTGTATCTCCAAGTGAATCTAGAGATTACGTCCATGAGATGGACTGACTGAAAATAGACTCTGCAGACTGAGCTGAGCTGGGGTCTGTGCTTGGTGAAGAGATATTATCTTAAACATGATGTGTAGTGTGTGGAGTCTACTTAGTTCAGTGTGTCCCTGCTGGGGAGTTAACACCAGCTAACAGTTGTCTGCAGATATCAGGCTCATGTCTTGTCGGCACAAACAGTGCAGATAAATTAGTGAGCATACTTTCGGTTACAGCCTTGTCTTGGCTCAGAGTGATCATTAAAGTGGATGTTGAAATATGCATAATGCCCTTGTAAGCTGTGCAGGTTTTAATATAGATGTCTTTTTGTGATTTTTACAAAATGCACTTTACACAATTATGTGCTCAGAGAAACCAAAGTTTGTCTCTTTTGTTGAATTTAGATGAAACGGAAGCTCCCTTTGGATGAATTCTGTGTTTTACTGAACATTGACATTTGCCTGGTGTAATTTAATAATCCAGAATAAATCTGAATGTAATTTGAATGAGGATATTGGTGCTATTGTCCTTCCCCAGTGGTGGAAGAAGCATTCAGATCATTGGAGTCGAAGCTGCAAATACAACAGTTCAAAAGTAACCTGTGCACAATAATTGATAAGAGAATGTACACAATTGACAAAGCTAAAAGCAAAATCACAGTTAATATTATATTATTTAATTATATTTCACCTATTAACACGAAACGTTACAACTTAATACCTGTCGTAATCTGAAGTCCATCATGTAATAATTTTGTTTTGCATGTAAAATCTTAATCTTAAACAAGTAACCACAGCTCTCAAGTAAATGTAGTGGAGTAAAAAGTACAATACTCACTCCTTTCTATCACTCAAATAACAATGTATGGCAAAGACAGGTTGTGACACAAGCTTGTAATAGTAAGGAGTGAAATGAAGCCCAAAGCCGTGCATTTCTTATTTGTGTTCCCCTTCATTCCATTCTTTCCTCATTTATTAATGATATACAAATGCAGACATTCTCTGTTTTGAGGGCACTCCTCTTTTTTCTTTTCCCTTTTTCGCCATGACACCAGTCTCATTATCAACTTCAAAGACTTCACACTTTAATGGAATTAGTGTGAGACTAAATACACCAGGGAGAGTCGTTTTGTCTGCTCAGTAACTGACTTGATCTACTGTATGCTATTTAAGGCATACCCTCAAAAAGTCTGATAGAAATTAACTTTAATGTTTTAAGATTTACATTCACCTGAAAAATTCACTGAAAATATCAAATTTCTTACAGAAATGTCTTTTTAGTCTTAAACGGAGTCAGTGCCACTTTCCACTTAATTTTGCATGTGGATGACGCAGTGTTGGTTGGTGTTTTATGCTTGTCGGAGCACACTGTAATAATCCTCATTCTGCACACAAAAAGATCCCAGGAAATCCACCGCCTTCCTTTCTTTATTGAAAAATTTCCCCCCGTCGGCAAATATCCCTCTCCGTCCTCTTTGTTTGACAATCACCTCTTTAGGAATTTATCCCCTCTATCCTGTCTTGTCATATCATCCCCTTCTGTGGCTGAGAGGCTGTCGCAAGAAAACACTGGAATCTGAAGTGAAATAGCTTCACGGCAGAGAGAAAGAGAGTGATTCATGGAGAGACATACATCTCAGTCATTCATTCACGTTTGCATCTCATCTCATCTCATGAGTCGAGGCACTTACAGTGATGAATAGCCGTGATTCTCCTCTCTGGGGCCTCTGGCTCCCTCAAACCATGCTGTGTGAATATGGAAAATCCCAAAAATAAAAAAAACAAGACTAAATCCTTGCTCACCTCCATGGCCCTCTGCTCTCTCATCATTTAATCCATTAGCCTAAATACACATAGAAATGATGTGGCCCGTCAGGTATGGCTTCCTGTGAAGGACGTGTGGTATAATACAGCGGACGCGATGGACCGAGATTGCTGCTTCATCGACCTTTTACAAATAGGAGTAATGGCTAATGACTGAGGCAGGCAACTCAAGATGAAAGGCTCATTGCGCTCCAGCGAGGCCCTTTAGCATCTGTGTGTCCGCCTACTAAATACTATTCATTCGTATTGAGGTGACAGGTGCTCTATTGAATGCTATGGGAGGCTCACATATGGACGATGCTCCCACCCACAGCTTGAGCTTCACCTAATGACTTTGTCTCTTCTCTTTTTTACACGTCCTGTCGCTGGCCTTCTTCAACCTTCCTCAGGTAAGAGAAATCTCACATTTTCTTCTATGCTTTCAGCTACTGTAGATGGTATGATGCTGGATACTGTTACATAATGGTTACAAAATAAGAGGGCCACGACTTTTGCCAGATCATGGTGGTGTCAGTGTTTGTTGAAGGTAGGGGTAAGGTTTCCATTTTCGATAATATTTCTTTCCCACAGTCTAAATTTGGATGTCAAAACTAGAATTACACGAAGTCCATCCTCACCACAGCTGACCTTTTCAATCTAGAAATGAAGACTTTGAGGGTTGCAACTTCTCAAATGAATTTTTACGCTTTCTGCATGGACGTGCAATGTTGTCTGTGATCTTGAATTTAATTGGGATGCGAAGTTTGGGCTCAAGTGTCATATGATAACACAACTGCCTGTTACCATGTGCCATCTCCATTTGGAGTGAGTGAACTCAATGGGCAGCACTGGAAAAAGATTCTTAACAGGTCGTAAACAACTGGTTATGGCAGGAATTAACATTTGGCATTTAATTTGTTTTGGATTGATATTTGTTATCATTCAATGAAAGAGCTCCAACAATAACACTATTATTAGCCTAATACAGACTGATTTTTAGTAGTTGTCCCTCATCTGTTGAAACCTTTTTGTTAGTCACACTTTGTTTGCGCTAAGCATCTCTCGCTTTGCTGTTATTTGTTGAGCAGGTTCAGTTTGTCCCTCAGGGCCTCACCTGTATCAAGCTGCCATCTCTCAGGATCTGTGATCCACCAGTGGAGCTAATGGAGCACCAAACACCATCTGAGTCATTAACATTGTTTCCCCCAGTCCTGTGTCTTGTCTTGCCGCCTGGCCACAAGCTGGGAAAAGCCTGGTAGGGGCTGTAGACTGAATTTTTATAAGATGTAGAAGGTAAGGGGAAAGGAATTAATGGCTATAGTTGTCGTTTTGATTCCACTCCACCAGCCTCCATCATATCCTCTATCGCTTGTGTGAGGAAACACATCCTCTCAGCTAAGCAGTGAGAGTGATGAATTTCATCTTTGCACAGAGGTAGTAATCACTGACTCCAGAACTGTGTGCTTTCATCATTCCTAATTGGCTAATAAATTACCAGTACTGATGAAAAATGGCTTGTGTGTGCAAACTTGTGATCAGCCACACTTTGTCTTTCGAGCGCTTCAAGTTGGAGAGTAGGTGCTTTTTCAAAATTCATTAGGAGGAAGATTTATCGAAAGGGGGGGGTTAATCATTGATTGATAAAATGCAGCAGAGGGTGAGGAAGGATTATAAGATTTATGAGATTTGAAAATAAACCGCTGCGTGTTTAATTTAAGGGACAATTAAAGCAACATATCACTGGTGCTACACCACTGCACATTGGGCTAATCCCCATGGAGACTGTTGTAATGTTTATTTAGATGAACCCCCCCCCCCCCCTCCCCTCGGGACGAGGATGCGCAGAGGGATTTGTCAAGTGATGCGGCCTGCTCGGTGTGTGGTTGACAGAATACTAATGTTCACCACGGGACATAAAAAAACCCAGTGTTTGTTTTACTGGAGTAAATGTGTGTGTGTTTGTGTGTGTGTGCATGATTATCTCACTTTTCAAAGGCTTTTTGTCGGTCATGTCAGCATCTGTCTTTTTGCTTCCAGATGTTGATTTTTGTGGAAGTTGTTCAAATGTCTTCAGCTCATGCCATAGATGGATTTGAGCTGACTTATATGAAGTATTATTGAGTATTAGTTATTATACAAAGTGTTTAGAAAGACAGACCTGTCTTCACAGTGCTGTGTAAGTGCTGGAGAATTGCTGCACCTATTGGCCCAACCAGGTTGGACACAGATAGTGCTGTCAAATGTAAGTTGTAAGTGGTCTGTATTTATATAGAGCTTTTCTAGTCTTGATGACCAATCAAAGTGCTTTACACTACAGCTTTTTGTCATTTACCCTTTCACACAGACATTCATAAAGTGCATCTACAGACAGCACCTTTTTCTATGAGACAAAGGCAGTTTGAGGTTCAGTATCTTGCCCAAGGACACTTTTGGAATGGGGAAGAATGGAATTGAACCACCAACCATCTTGTTAGAGGATGACCCGTTCTGCTCCCCCTTAGAGGGAGACGCTAACCCAACACGGAAACAGAAACTGTGTTTTTTCTTTATTTGATCCACTACTGCTCGATAACTTACCTGTTCATTTGGACTGTCATTTTTGTCCATCAAGTGAATTCAAGGCTAAAATGTCCTCTCTTTTTGCACTGTGTTTGGTCTTTACATTTCGTGAGAGGATTTAATAGCTGTTACACATCGGTCAATACGTGCCAACTGTGACGTCAACAAGACGCCTCTCCTTTCCATACTCACGCTTGAGGGCGATGATTCGGTCTAGTATTCTCTTCAATGATAAGTGTAACCGCTGAGAAAAATACAACCATGCAGCCAAAAGCCAAAGGCAAAGAAGAAGAGGAGGAAACACAAAATGATTTTGGCACTGGCTTGTTTCCTCCACGAGAACTGCTTTGGTCTTGTGGGCACTTCTTTGCCTTGACAAACCCAGAACCATTGGCAGAGTGTTTTCCATAGTTTGCTGTAGAATGCCAACAGTCTCTGCAGTCTACATTCAGGAACCATCTGGAAATTCCTATGCCTCTTCATTAATGATACAAGTGAGCATAAACCAGGTTTAAATGTGTCTGTCTGCTGTTTGGCCCTGAGCAGGTAGTGAACAGTGAGTTTTTAGAGATGAAAACTCTCCTTAGAGAGGAACAAAAGTAAACCAACAGCCACACTTTGAGCAGAAACTTGCTTTCTAAATGACAGAAGTTTAACCTGACCTAAGCCCAGTGTTTTACATAACTGTCCCCAAATCATTGCTTTTTCATTGCAGTTTCATTTCATGCCGTGTCGCAGAGACCTTATCTGAGGGTCCATTCAGCCTAAGACATATTCCATTTATTTTCCACTTTAAAAAAAAAAAACATGCCTAACATTTTCTGATGGCAACAAATTGTCTCCTCACTCCAAATGGGCACCCTGCATTCTCTCATATGACAGCTTCAAAGCTTTTGTAGTTGTCTATTCTGTCTTCAGCATGGCAACAAAATCATAAACTCCAACCTTAAAAATCATTGTAATACAGGGAGAACTAATTATCAAACAAGGGTAACGATTTCTGGGTTTTACTGCAGTATAACTATTTCAGTATTTTTCCCTATTCATTCACTTTTAATGTTATGAGAAGTTTTTTTGCCTTATTCCAGTAAATTCTGTGTCATTGATGGACCATTGTAAAAAAGTGTTTTGCATCCAAGTTCAATGATGCTAATGGCATTTCACAAAGCCAGGGACACGCAGTTTATTTAAGATTCACCACAGTATGCAATAATAACTCTACTACTGTGGTGCTACTGTGGCAACCACAATGTGACTCATATAAAATACATGTCAGATATGAAGTGAGTAATAATCACTTTTATGCGTATTGTCACAGCGGTACAGTGCCGCAAATCATTACAGAACATTTGTACTTGAGGAAAGAATGCTATAAAATCAATTCAGTGTAATTGTTAGTAGTTGAAAACTATCCTCTGCAGGTTAAAGCAAATATACGCAGTGTAGGGGACATTTTCCCAAAGTCTGTAGGGGTGCATTGAAAGGTGCGTCTGTTATTTTAGTGCCCTTTAATGTCTGTGAGTTTCCCCCCTGTTGAGAAAGCTATAAACCCCCCTCAGTGAACGGGGTGATGAGAGCGAACGGCAGTGGATAACAGAGTGGAAAGAGACTGACTTGCAGCAGGCAAAGGGCTGTGCTTTTTCCTCCCCATCAATTACATACCCAGCAGATGATTGTACGCTTAGCTGGTAATCCGTCATTCCTTCCTTCCTTCCTCCCATCCATCCTTCCTTCCATCTGTCAGTCCCCCAGTTCATTCATCCTCTGCTGCTCTCTTGCCTTTTTAATTTTGAAGACCACCAAGGCAGGGTGAGGTTAACAGCCCTACTGTGTTTGATTTCACAATGGTTTGTTAATGCCAGCATGTACGGTACACTGGCATGCACACTGAAAGCATGGACCACAGATGTCACTGTGGGCTTAGAAATTCTGTACAATCCAGACTATAACTTCATTTTTAATCATATTCTGAAATTATCAGAAGGTTTGGTCTTATCGTCCTGGTTCTGGCCATCAGTCCTACCCATGAACATACAATACATATGTATGAGGAGGGAAAATGTAGAAGTAAATAATTAAATGCAAGAATAATTAATTAGATACATACATTAATGAAAAATGTATACATTTGATAACACATTACCTTAATTTCTCTAAGCACCCACTGAAAAAGTGGATGGTAAGAACAAAGGAGCCTAGTGGACTTGAATATAACTGTATATTGGATAACCAGTATATTTGCCTGGAGACTGTAACTGTGGCTTGGAATCTTACCGTGGTTGACATTCTAGATGTGGCAGTTGAGTTTCATTACAGCATTGTCCCACTTTTCCAGATCTCAACAAAAATGTCATCAGAAGTGAGTGAATAGGATTAATTTGTACTGCTTGTGCTGCAGTTCTTATTAATTGGACTCTTTACCCCATGGAGTTTGTCTCCCTTCTTAACAATAACACAGAATTAGTTATAGTGCATTGATTTCCTTCATTTGAGCTACTGCTAAAGTCAGTTTCGGTGTTGTCCTTATATGCTGGCCTTCTGTATTTTTAGATTTACTTATCTTTTCAATTGACAAGGTATACCAGCCTTCTACATTCTATCCTCTCATTTATCTTTCCCCACACGCACATGCCCACAGATTATTTCAGTGTTCTTTATCTCCTTGTTCTGTGGAGTTCTCTGCTGTTTCTGGGGCTGCAGCAGGAGACCCCCGCCGCATTCACACAGAACAGTGGTTGGCCTGGCTCCCTAGAAGCCCAGTTTGATCCACAGCCCGTGTTCTTGCTTAAGATGAATCCACCTCTCTGTCTGAGCCCTGTCCTTTATCTGACACATCTCTGTCCTTGCCACATCAAAAACAGAGCAGAACAAGAAGGTGAATCACCATCGTCGTCCTTGAACAGTCTGCTACCCTCCATAAGAAGCAAGAGAAAGGGAGGGTTGTTATATCAAATCCTTGTCGAGGCAAGTGGTCCCTTGGCTTTACCCTGAAGCACCCAGTGGGCAGTTTGTTTCAAACGTGGAGTGGTGATTTGCTACGGTTTTCCCACACAAGAAGTGAAAATCCCTCTCAGCCCCAGTTCTCGATTGCTACCTTCACACATGATAGAATGTTTCTGTGAGGAGCACAAATAAGATTGTTCCAAGTACATCTGCTTGTTGCACTCCTTGCACAAGCCCCCTATGGCTGCTCTTGAATTCCAAGCACCAAACACTGTGGTCATTTGATTAAAACACATAGAAGGTTGAGTCATTTATCAAAAAGCCCTTGATGAAAGAAGTCCTGTGCTAAGTGAAGGTCAAAACATGTGAAACTAGCAGGAAGCTAATCCCTGACACATGTTGCACAGCCGAACGGTATTGTGAATTACTCTAGATGTCTTTGAGAGCATCGCACACAGAATGGGGAGATAGGGATCTAACCACCAACTAAAAACACCAACAACAATAAAACTAGTGATTGGGTATAATGGACATTATTCTCTTTGACCAAAGGTGAAAGTAGCATGATGTTTTCATGGAGCAAATGAGGTGTGATTGCATTCAATTGTGTTAATTTTTAAGGAAGTAAAATTATGGACGACTTGTTTTATTTAAGATCAGCCTAAGTTGGCAGATAAAGGCAGCTAACGTCATTAAAAATGTAATAACCTGTTTTCAGAACCTAAAAAATGGAAGAAATGGAAAAGATGAAATGTTTTTAAAATGAATACAGGCAGCTGACTGAAACATGGATGCCTGCTAAATCTGATGTTATGCAGTTATATTATTTCACTGGAGAAAAACAGAATTTTTTTTCTAAAGCAGACACTGAAACACAGACTAACACATGAACGAGGCAACAGCTGGAGTTTGACGGTTTGTCAAATCAGTTTTAAGCTGCTGCTGGAAACATTTTGTTTTGCTTTGCAGCAGAAAAGCAACTGCAAAAGTGACGGATGAAAATCAGGAGCCAGAATCTAAACTATTTTTCCTTAAAATTGAGACAGATGTACATATTACATTTAACAGCCTTTGGAGAACGCCACATTTCATTAAACTACAAATGTTGTTTGTGTTACCAGAAAGCATTCAAGCCTTGACTCCTTTACATATGTTTTTATTCTCTTTTACAATGTTTCAACTGAATCATATATCCATTGTGAATTATGAAGGAATCATGATGTGTTAATTGATATGTTTTTGAAGGAAATAAGATTGTTATACAAACACAACAATCAAATGACGTCCATTTGTGTTGCAACGGTCAGTAGTTTGTGAGAGAGTAGAGGATTTATTTTATGCTGCATTCCTATTTGATGCTTAGAAGACATCAGTTGCAGTCATGGTGAGATGGTCATCAGGAATTTCTGATGCTGCCTGGATTTTGTCCAGGGCTGTCTTTGGTTGCCACACCATGACAACAGCCATCTTTGAACCTCTCTCGCTGTGGGGCCCACAGTAGGACCTCTGTTCTTGTGGCTGGACCAGGGATGCTGCAGAGTTTTTTTTCGAATCACAAATACCTTCCATAAGAAAGATTCCTACAAACCCTGGAGACTGTGGTGGTTGGTTGGGCATAGGAAGTACATGTCCCATCTCCTGACCGTCTACAGTTATTATTGCATCGTACATTTTAACTATGATATCATCATACACTCCCAAATCTTAACAGAATCCGTATTGGCTTATTGTCACTGCTTAGCATCCCTGCATGGAAATACATTTATTATAAAAAATGACTGGTCTTAAAGTCCAGTGTTGTCAGTGTTGTGATGTGGAGCCTCTAATCCGTCCTTCAGTTTAGAGACATCACATGTTTGCATACGTGCTAGGATCCAATGTTTGTGGAGCTTCAACAGTTCAAGTGACTAACATGTGACACACGTTGGCCATGTTGCATCATTGGCTGTGTGCGATACAGTCCAAGTCCTCAAGAGTCAGTGAGTGAGAGGTGAGGATGTGGATAATGGATGCAGTGAATTGGCTGCTTTCCTGAAGAGCGGATGGATGTCAGCGCTGGGGAAGTAGCACAGTGGCGTATCGTGATGGGTTGACGTCGCGTCAACACAGGTCGTCACGCGTCAAGGCACCACCAGCTTGTGAAAAACAGTAGCTGCAGTTGAAATAATGAGCATCATATGCAGCCAGCGTATGTCACTAATAGAAGTGAGGATGTGTACAGTATTCATTATGCAGTTTATCCAAGAGATGCTCCAGCAGCCATTACTCTACCAAAATAATACAATCCATTATAATAGCCTGTTATTAATACAACCTTAAAGTCTACCTTTGTGGAGGTTTGGGTGTTTAAATTGGCAAAAATGGCCATAGTTGGTGATGACCATCCTTTTTAGTTTTATATCCATTGCTTTTCTACAGTAAAGGCATAGCCTGCTTAAAAATAAGATATCATACAACAATAGGAGAGACGACAGACGTAAAAGAAACCATAAGGTTTTGTCCAGTTCATCATAACAAAAAAATGCATTCTATAGCTCATGTTACTGAAGAGTGCATTTTCAGGCTTGCAAACATTTGTATTGTGAATTCCTGGTTGCTGTAGTAAGAAACCTACTTTCCATCCTATACCATTCAAACATCACGCATCGCTTCATTTAAAGCGATTTGCTGAGATTAAGGAGACATCAGCAGAGAATCAGCATGTTTATATATTTTAGAGGCAGATGTGTAGTGAATTACATGGTTTGTGTGGCACTATGCTAATTCACATTATTCTCAACCTGCTCGCTGTAGAGATTACAATCACAAGCAACAACACAATCACACACATACACGCACACACACACACACACACACACACACACACACACACACACACACATTTAGGGGATTAGGAAATACCCCTGAGAGTGTGGTTTTTTGATATACTAAGTGTACATCTACACATGAATTATGATTCATGAACTGATTCAGAATGGGAAACAGAGATGGACTTATCACATTTCACCAACTTTTTGATTTATTGAACAAGTGGGTTGAGAAGAGAATTTGAATGTGAACTCTTTCACCTGTTTGACGTCGATCAAACAAACTCTGCTGTATGAATCCACTTCCTCTTGAATCCCTCATCAAATATATTGAGGCTTATTTTCTGATATTTGCGTTTTTTAAAGACTAAAAACCGCCGTCCAGTTGAGTTCACTGACAATGGAATGAGTAAGAGCTGAATGATAAATCTGATCATTGGATCTAAACATCTGAAAGTTTAAAGGTTGATCAAACTTGTTTCTATAGGAAAGCATTTTTAACATGTGATTTGTAACTCTGGTGCTACTTTGTTGTTTTTATTCCTTTTTATCCACTTCATCAGACTTTTATTAGGCCCCGAGCACCGAATGGTGAGAGGCCCTATTGACATTGTAAGGATTTGTATTATTTGTAACTAAATTTGATGTAGTTTCCTAAATGAGACAGCCTTTACCTCTGTTGCCTATGACAGGAGGTGTTTCACTTAAAAAGGGCTAGAGGTAATGATGTCTGATCTACTGAGACATACAAGCCAGTAGCCAATCAGATTTATCTTTAGCTGTAGCATTATTTTTCTTTATTTCATTACCATGTATTTTGTGAAGCACTTTCCAACATTGTTCAGATAAGTTTAATAAAAAGTTATTATTATTTTGGGGCAATAAACTAATTTCATGTGAGTATTCTGCGTGCCCACATAAAATGAGGGATACCTAAGTTGGTTTGTCAGTGAATCTTTCCACTAGAGGCTATTGTGAGGGTTAATAAGATGACCGAAGACAGACGGCTATTAGTTATACAGCTCTTGCTACAAACACGTATAGTTCAAATAGAAAGTTTAAAGTTAATAGCTATTGCTGTATCTTTCTCTGGGGTAATTGAAAATTGCAAGTCAGACAGCATCGGCTTTTTAGCAGTCATCCGCTACCTCTCTCTCTCAGGGAGAAGGTCCACAGGGACCTGGTGGGGTGGACACCTCATATTACAGCTTGGTGAAGAAAGAGGGCTGCTGAATTAAAATGTGGTCTGGAAGACGACCCCCCCCCCCCCCCCGTCTATGCTGTGGACCACAATTTGTGGAGGTGGAAGACATGCTCCACGGCCGTTGGTATGTAAATGCAGGACGATACTATAATAATAATAATAAATGTGCCTGATTTTCCAAATGCACTCTTTCTGCCTCAGGCTATGAAGCTATCAATCAGCCCTGGGAGCTAACCTTTGGTTCGTCTTTATTTATTCATCTCTAAGCTCTGGAGTGACTCACTCACTCTGCAGCAGCGGCAGTGCTGGGACTGAGCTGTCACCTGCTGCCGCTCTCCCTGTGCCTGATACCAGAATGACAGCTCAATGGTTGTAAAGTAAATTTAAATCTGAGAATCCGTTCTGGTTTTATAGTGGCTGTTGTCTAGTGTTTATTGTACATGTTTTTGCATGAAACCTGAGGGGAAGGGTTGTGTTTAGTGTCAGTAGTAAATTACTGTGTGATGGTGAGGAAATTCAAGGACACAGATGCCTTCAGGTTGTTTTTTTAACATTGTAAATATGTCACAGATGAGTTGTGAGTTTTTTTTTATTTCTCATTAATTCTAACAACCAGCTTACCAAACTATTCTGGATCCTCTTTTGAACCCTTGATTTTATCTTAGTCTAACCGACTGATTCTCTTCTGTATGGATTTACATGGATGCCAACATTGAAACAAAAACAGTGACTCTAAATCAAAACGGTTGTGGGCCGTAAAACCAAACCAGTGAGCTTGTCGGCTGAAGTAGCTGCAGAGTTATTATCACATTGGAGCCGTTGTTTATATTCAAAAGTTGATTAGTGTGGCTTTAAAATGAACAAATCTTCTCCATTTCCATATTTGAAAATATAATCACACACACAAATAAGGGGACACCTTTCCACCAGTCTGATTTATGATTACTGGGTGGCATTTACATTACATTTAAATGATGATTTAATTGATTTAAATAATGGTTTTCAAATAATTTCGTTTAATATTGGCAGTCGTGTACCTCCATACTGACTTTTAACTCTTTGTTCACTCTTAAACCTCAGCCTGTTTCTTTATTCATGAAGAATCTTTCAGCACAAGCAAACAGAGCACTCCATCATAACCTTGCACTTGTTTTGCGTTGCTCTAGTTGACTGTCCCTCCAAGCACTCGTGTAAGTACTCCCTCACCTCCATCATGCCTTTGGATTTTTCATCAGCTGGAGATGCATTCCTCCCCACCTCACTCCCAATGCGTCCATTATTCAAAGCAATAGCCCACAAATATCCTCCGTGGGGATTCACCCCACAGATGCCCTCGCCGCGCCTTAAAGCCCCCTCAGCGGCACCCTCCCAGCCCGGCTGTTATTCATCTTGAATGCTCTCGATGTGTTGGTTTGACTGGGGTTACGGGGGGGTTAGGGTGGAGGGTGGCGGATTGAAAACACTGGAGGGAATGATAGAGAGAGGGGCTGTCATTAGAGAAATCCTGGCAATCAGAGGAGGGAGGATCTCGCTGCCATCTTGAAGCTCATTTTGGGAAAATCTCGCCAGGACGCCTGCTCTGATCACTATCATTTCCTCGGTGTGTGTGCGCGCTGTACGTGCACGCGTTTGGTTGTTACTCAATTGGCAGGCAGTGGTTAGTGTGTGTGTATGCTCATGCAAATACACTTTTGTCCTCTGAGTTTTTAAGTGTCTGACAAGGTGTTTACTTGTGTATCAGCATCCCGACGTGCGTGTGTATGTTTGAGCCCACATGGACGCCCTGCCACCCACCCCCTGCTGTGAGCTGTTTATTTATAACCAGGCAACATCAGTAACAGCAGGCTGTGAGGGCCAGAGGGGGTGGTGGGGGGCTGACTATCATGTCAGCGATGGGTCTGGCTTAATGATAAGCCTACATGGTCTTGACTGTGGGATGAGGGCAGATGTGTATTGAAATTCCTACTTACAGACCATAATCTCTGGGTTGAAGGAGAGTGAAGGAGAGCAGGCGGAGGCGGCAGATAAAGAGAGATGAGGGAACAAATGAAGATGACTCTGCAAGCCTGAGGTTTTTCGACTTTTTCTAAAAGTTGGAAATAACTATTATATATAAAATAAATCATCCTGAGACCAAGGTGAAAAAAGCGACAATGTGAATGATCCTGTTATTATCCAAATGTATTTCTACAAAAACTAGTGTTAGAATATTAAAAGCCCCAATGGCTGGAACTCGGTGCCCACCAGCGATCGTATCAAGCACTCAAACCCGATACCTGTCAACAGACAACACCGTCCATTAGAAAAATTTGACACATGCAATAAAATCTACACAGGGGCCTTAAAGCTAACAAGGAATTACTTTTTCATCTTTGTTTGTTGACTTTCTCTAAATTGCTGCCCAGGCTGCGGATACACTTTAGGATTATCAGATGACGTATGTGAGACAATCAAAGGAGAAATCCTCAACAGACACTGATCGAAACAGATGGGTTTTAGCTGCCATGTTGATTTGACCCTGTGATCCACATGGCCTGGAGTTAAGCCTTCTACGCTGAACTTTTCACATTTAACAAGCTCCTGACATAAGAAAGGATAATCTCAATAATCCTGTTAAATGTGTCGTGTCCTACCCGCACCCAACAGCACAAGGAGATTTGTGACTATCAGCGCAATCCATCAATTAGTGTGTCGAAATTTGAATGGAATCATTGTGATCCAGGATGTGTCATTTACAGAGGACACTGCACAGTGAACAACAAAAGTGTTGATACTGTTATTGAAGATGTTTTTTTTTTCAATAGACCACTAGTTACGCTCTTCTAACTACTTCCGCTTTTCGTTTTTTTTCTAGTTGAATACACTGATGTCTACATGGTCCAAACTTGAAAACCTTCTACTTTTAGTTTCCAGCTGAACTGATTATTCAGGTCATGAATTTACTTTTGTTCATTCAAAATCAAATGCGCTCATCCAGATCGGAATCCTATCTATGTTGATGGTGAAGGTGTATCTGACCTGGCTGCATGGGGACTGCTTTAAAGATTCCTGGGTCTAATTTATTGAGAAAGTGGTGGGAGACGTACAGTCAGATAAGGAGGATATGAAATAAGTGAGGCAGTCTGCCTTTTGTTTGCCAATTATACAAAATAATAGAAGTTAAGTGTGTGCGTGTGCGTGCGCGCTCACATAATCCCCAAATATACTGAACTCCTTCCTCATAGTTCCCACCAACACTTCTGTGATACTCATCTGATTTCATTGTTGTCGCTGTCAAAGAGTTATTCCCTTGATGCACTGACACACACACACTGCTTGCCATCTCATGGCTAGCCGAATAATGAGGACTGACCCTGACACAGATACTCTGTCATAGCCACATATTGTATAACACAGCCTGTTCTCTGTCTGTCTATCTTTGTCTCCATTCCTCCTCACCTGCTCCCCCCCTCATGAATGTAGCCCTGGGGATGATGCGGCGGTCAGATTTTTCCGTGATGACAACGACCACCAACCCCATTCCCCCAGTTCTTAAAACCTCTTCTCTCCTCTCATCTTGCCACTGCCGTTCCATCAATAAGCTTCGGGTCCAATGGGAGGTGGTTTAGGGGGTGCTACCAGAGGTCACAGCTGATTTTATTAAAACACGGGTGTCTATTAATCCACAGTCGAAATCACACTGAGAAAGAGCGGGAGGAGGAGGAGGGACGGTGAGAGAAAGAAATATAATACAGAGAGAAAAGGCCAGGGGAAGATGAGGTGGTACTGAAAGGAGTGAATGAGGAAGACTGAAAGGGGAAAAAAACACTAAAGCCCAAGAGACAAATTAAGAAGGAGAAAGAGTGAAAAGAAATGGGTGGTAGAGAAAAATGAAACGCTAAGGCCACAATTCTGTGCACCCAGGTCGTGGAAAACCCATTGTATACAAATGTGATTAAATCTCTGCTTTCGCTCAGATTCATTCTGCCGCACGAGTCTTCCTCATATACATATTCTTCTCTTATTTACATTCTATCCACCCTCTTTCCCTCTACTTTGTGTGCACAATTTCATAATTCATGTGAACAAATTAATTAAAACACTTCCACTCCTTTGCTCTCAATTTAATAAAAAGAAAAGGATTGCTTAATTTAACATCCTCAGCTGAATTCCAACTGGTTTCTTCTCTTAGCTAATTGAATTAACATGATTACACAGATTTGTTTGGTTTACTAAGCTTGGTGGAGGATTCAGGCTCATTTCATTTTCATTCATGAACAACGACTGAGTTTAGTCACCAAGGCCACTAACATCACAACAGTGTTGTTTAGAAACCACTGGCAATGGCTCGACTGACGTCAATATGCAAGACTGGAGAGATATCGGAGGAGCACCCTTTCATGTGAAAATGTAAAAAAACGTAATGGATTTTTTTGACAGGCCACTCGTCAACATTCTAATATATGAACCTGCCCTTGCCGGTAAATAGATTTATTATATTGCTAATCCAAGGTGCTGGAACGCCTTTCAGGATTTTTCCAACCCATTTTAACTCTTCTACATCAATTGAAACACTAAGATTAGGAGACACTTTCTGGTGAAAACTCCAAGGCCGTTTCATAATGTCTCACATCTAAGTCACAGTAATTTATTGGCTGAAAATGTTCCTCCTACTTGCTTTATTAATGCTGCTAAAAAGGGTATGTTTTATTGTCTAGCCACTAAGCAGGTAAGGTGATGAATGTGTAAAGAAAACCAGAGAAAAATCTATCCAAAGGAAGATAAATCTACCCTAACAGAGCAGTTCATTTATTTATTCAGCTGTAGAATGAACTACACCTTAATTTTAAACAGGCTAGCATCAGACACTGGCCATTATTCTTTACCGCTTCTCTATTTTGTAGGTGCGAAGCAGAATGTTCTTATCGTACATCAAGTCCATTTTATTATACTTCACTAAAGAGCCTCTGATCTCCTCTTGTATTAAAATGCTCTTGATGCCTTTTGCTGTCAATGCGAACACTACGGGTTTACTGACACAGACTTCACATCAGGCACTTTCACTGCACTCACCCCATGAGCTCCATGTCAGTCATGTCAATATCACCTCTCTGTCCTTCTGAGTTTTAATTGGAGTCGGTTAAGCACCAACTTTCCACATTAAAAGCCTATCAGCTGCTCAAAGGGCACAGTGGGCGTTTAGTGCACACAGGATTTAGTGCACAAAGGATTTAGCTTCTTCATTGTAACTGAACCGCAAATGGATTCAGACCTGTGGAGATCTGTTTCTGTAAAGTGACTCTGGGTATACTTTACAACTCATTATTTACCTCATCTTCACAGAGACTGAAGGCCGCTCTTTGAAAAGGATTTACAGTATGTTACTTTTTTCACCATTCAATAGAAAGAGGCCACTCTAATTTTTCACCTGCAGATGTGAAAACTAGCCTTAGGTGCTGTTTACAGTCAATGCAAATTTGATTTCAGGGGAGAGCATATAAGGCAAAAAAAGAATATAATTTTAGCAAGACCTCTCAGGATTTAATAATTAGGCAGCTGAAATATGTCATTTATTTGAGGAGAAACAAGGCAGCCAGTGCAGGGAAGACGTGCTTGGTGAAATAAGATCATGTTTCTTAATATTATTTAAGATTCTAGTAGTTGAATCTTGGCTGAGCATGATGATGCCAAAGAGCAGTCATGCTAGTCCAATCAATGTTTCCATTTTTTGGCAGACAAATGTTCTTATCATCTCTTTAGATTTTGGTTGGGATGACACAAAGAGTCCTGCAGTTTTAAGATAATGAAAGGGACAATGAACTGAAGCTGTTATAAGGTTATTATTTGTATCCACATCATGAAAATAGAGTTGCATGTAGATTTTAAAGGAAATGGGATCAAGAAGCAATCCTTGTGGTACCCCACAGTAGATAATAGGAGCTTATAAATTGGCCTAAAGTTTTGTAAAATAATAGGGATCAAATTATACTTCTACAAAAGTGGTCCAGTAGGAGTGGTTTTAAGAAGGAAAAAGTGAACTTGTTAACGGAGAGAGGTTTGTTATTTGTGTTTATTTCTGGATGGTCTATAGTAGGCTAAACACACTTACCCCAACAACCTCAGGTCGATAAGGGCATATTTATATTTTACTATCCACTTTAAATCACAGAGCAACCCCACCAGCCAAGTCTGTTTCTCTAGACTGGTTAAAAAAGCAAGAGCCAGTTGGGCTTGGTTCAATAAGGGGATTATGGTCCTTTGGTTTGAGCCTGGATTCATTACTCACAACTGTGCCACTTTACTGTCAAATCCAATTTTTGGACTCATGGATGAGTTAATATAAATGATTATGTTTTTCAATATTAGTATGCAAATGATATTAATGTTATCCGTTTCCTTTTCATTTAAAACATCTTTAGATTATGTTTCGTTACGTTTGACAGACATAAGCTTAACAGTGATGAAGGACATATGTACATAATTGACTTCAAATTGAAACATTATAGCAGATGTATTTCGACCTTCACGGGTAGTTTGTTTGTGTCATTTTAAAGAATTTCCTTGGGAGTTTTTCTAAATTCTTGTCTCACATTTATCAATGACATTCAGACAGCAGAGTTTCAAGAAGGACAACAACTGCAGTACGAGAGTCAGCTCCCTTCCCTTTGTGTGCCCTGTTTAAATCAGCAACAGACGGCTGGTGTCGGGCTGTCAGCTGCCATGTTGAGTGAGGACAGGGAGGCCAATCTGCCATAATGACTGTTTGATGATGAGTCTATTTAATTATCATTAGCTTGATCGCACATCCCCAGTCCCTTTATGGCTCCCACTGAGGTAATAAGAGAGGCTTCCCTGGAAAGAGTTAGAGACGAGGTAAAAGGGAGGGGAAGTGAGGGAAGAGAGGATGAAAGCGAAGGAGGGGAGGCTTGGAAAAGAATGGAACAAATGTTAGAATATGCACTAAGGAGAACAGGGGGGGGGGCAGGATAGACAATAAGAGAGTATAAAGATGGAGAGGTAGGGTATGAGAGGAGACAGGAAAGAAGGAAAGGGGGGGGTTTCAGGTTAGGGAAGCGGGAAAAGAGGACAGATATCAGGAGGGTAGAAATAAAGATTGGTTTATTGGTTGGCGTAGGTAGCAAAGGAAATAAGAAAAACAGCAGGGAGATGAAGAAAACAAGATGATGACATAGAAGAGGAGAAGATGTACGAGGAGGGAGCGAGAGGAGAAATGATCCTGATTGCAACAATTAGACTGATTAAACGAGAGGCGCTGTGCAACTGTTCACCCTCCTCCCTCACCTAATTTACTCCGCTCTGCTCTGCTTTATGACATGCCTGGGAGGGTAAACAAAAGAGACTCCTGCCAGCAGGGGTTCCACAACCACCACACACATGCACACATGCACACATACACACACACACACACACACACACACACACACACCCACACACACACACACGCACAAACACACACACACATGTTCAAACTACTTACAAGAGTTCTCTCACTTGAGAAGAACCCCTGCTTAACCTCCACCGGTCCTCTGTGTATAACCTGTGGCCTTAATCTCAATGGTGGTGTGCGACAATTGACAAATAGTCCACGGCCACAACTCAACCACCAAAACGGGAGAACAAGGAGGCGACATATTGGACCATATATTAACAGGTTTTTCGCTTTGACTTGGAGAAAATTACATGTATCGGGTCAGGTCTTATACGGAGCATTCGGGGTACAGGCAGGTGCAGGTCTGCAGAAATAGGCCTGTGCAGGACTCTGAGTTGTGAATGCTTACAAAAAACAGATTAAGTGTCAAAGTCCAGAGAGGTAGCAGGGTCCCAGGATTGTGTCTGTGGAAAGGCTGTAGCTTTGAGCAACTTGTAAACGTCCCTATTGAGGTAGACGTTTTTTTCAAAAGTGGCAACACACCCAACAGTCTTACTGATGGGCTGCCGTGAGGTTCTCGTTGGTCATGAAATTATTTCCAGTAAAAGGGATTGCTTTTTGGTGACTGAAGGAAACTGGAACAGTGTCAGCAAAGCAAGAAGCGAGACGCACAGACGCAAATCCATGTAAGCAGGCGCAGGTGGGAGACAAAAAGACGAGCTCGCCAGGAGGCTGAGAGCTGGCAGCCTGTCGCAAACATTTCCTGCTACAAGCTGCTGCAGTCTTTTTCTATTGCAGGCGTGCTGTACCAGTACAGTACCCACAGCTCACAGCGCATGTACAAGACCTTGCTAGGATAACATGCACTTTCAACAATAGCTGGGTTTGCACAGAGCGTAATAATCCATTCATGATTACAAGCTAATGCCTTACACAGAGTAGACAAAGCCATTCACAAAGGAATTCCATCTGCTCTAGTTCTGTATTTCAATGTGTTAACATGGACTCATTCTATTGATTAGAATACACCATTTTTTCCGAAATAACTTCTATTCTTCGTTTATATAATCGAGTAACTTTATGGACTTTTCCTGCAGGATACTTTCCAATTACAGTAGTTGTTAATGGCACATCCATAAAAATGCTCACTCCATTTTCAATTTCACATGTTGGCCATACTCAGAAAATGTGGGGCCAAATTGTACATTTGCTTTGCAGCTGTGGCTCAGGGGGTAGAGCTGGTCATCCCCTCATCGTAAAGTCAGAAATTTGATCCATGAGTTTTGCCAAAGTGTCCACGCACAGGTGAGACACTGAACACCACATTGCCCCATGATAGCTGTGCCGTAATTGGGTGAATGGAACATGTGATTGATAGAGTGCTATATATAGAAGCACAGAATCCCTGTGTGGTTGGGATGACTACTAAAGGATGTAAATGCAGTCCATTTACAATTATGTCTGTATGGGAAGAATAGAAAATAGTGTTAGAGAACATTTATGGCAGCATGAGGAGGAGTAAAGGGTGGTAACAAATATTAAAATGCTAACTTAGTGTTTGTTACATGTTCAGTGTGAGAAGCAAGTTGATGTGAGGATTTCTTGATGTTCTTGAATGTCTCCATAACATGAGGGTGCAGGGAAACACCAATTCAGCTACACCCCACATTCTGGAGTCACATCTTTTTGTTGATGGTGTTCACAGGTCTTGGTCCTTTTACTGAGCTAATGCATGCAGGTGGACGCACCGTCACACATTCCCCACACGCACACGAGCCAAAGTTTTGTGCCCACTCGTTGCCATTGATTCCCAGTAATCCACAAACAAGTGTTTACTGTAGCGGAGCGCTGGAGGCTTTCCTCTGTGTCAGCCCACGCCTAGATGTTCTGCACTGCACACAGGACCATCCATCTTCCCTCTAACACAGGAAGTCAGACAGAGCAGCAGTTGTTTAGTTTTTTTGGGTTTACACACTATTGAAAAGCTCAACCAAGAGAAATAATGTACGGCCTATTATGGTTAATATTGTGAGGCTCGTAGGCTTGGGGTGTGTAAATGAGTTTTGTGATTGCATGTGTGTACGTGTGTGTGGTCCACTGTCACAATTGGACAACCCTCTGCTGTTTTACAGCTGTTTTAATAATATTAACCATGGTCGCCACCTTAGATTTGCATCTTTGCAAAACAAATTCGTGCCATGGAAACAGAAAATAAATAATGCGCATCTGATTTAACTGTCTCATGAGTTCCCACTGAAGTGACGAAAAACAACAGAAACCTTGCTCCAACTAGATTCAACGATTATAAATGCCACATTTTTATTGGTTAGTTACTTAATGTTCAATGGTGCCTGTTTATCTTAAAGTACAGATTCTTAAGCAACAGTTGTATATAGAAATGCTCAATAATTAGCATTTTCTTTTGTTGAGTTTAGCGTTTTATATGGGTGGACCAGTGAAGCCTGTGAAAATATGTAGTTCTGCTCAATTAAATCAAATTAATAAGATCACATTTGGATCAGCCTTACAGTCTTTATCAGGACATTCTGTTACAAGGTATATGTAGGAATATAAATGACAGGAACGTCTTATTCAGTTGCCTTATTATACATCCATGCCGGCGACAGCCAGTGGCTGGAGATATAATGTTCCTCATGGTCTGTCCTCGAGTTAATTTCTTCCAATTTCGTATGAACCATGCACTGCGTCTCAACCTCCTCCCACTTTCCAGGAATTAAGCCAAAATATGCAATGCTGCCATCTTGTGCATTTGGAGCCAGAGTCTGCAAAGTAGCAGTTGTGGGATTTTATCACCTATACTGTAGCCAGCCACTAGGTGGTGATTGACATGCTTTGGCTTCACTTTTGGGGAGCAGTCTAGTTGTGTTCACTTTGACTCAGATGAACCGATCAGATTTTAGTGGTCAAAGGTCACACACGGCATTTATGTGCAGTTCTTTCTCTATCACACATCAAACCGCAGACCTTCTGGTTAGTGGCCGAGCCGCTCGACCTCTTGAGCCACATTCACTCACACAATATAAGGATAAAACTTGAGACAAAATACTATGCTGGTGGTTATTTTGCATTCTGGTTCATTCAGGCTTCTGTTGGTGTTGCATTCACCACAAGGAGGTTTCCCTGCTCAAAGATCCCATTCCTCTTTGATTCAGACCGACAGGCTACAATTGTTTTTCTGTCAAACGCCACAGGAAATATTTTGTCACAATGTCAGTGTTGTTCACCAGTTATCCACATGAGAAATATCCACTAAACTGGCAACATTAGCTGATAAATGTTTGTTGACAGTGCTCAAGTGACTGAGCTGGAGTAGTAGCACTGATGAAGCTTTTCTGAAGGTGAAAAGAGAAAAGAAGGAGTAGGAAGAGAAAGCAGGAGTTCTGCTCTGTATACTGTGATGTGGGTGGAAGTGTGTGTGATGAATCCCTTTTCACTTTAGGAGGTTCTGGAGAGAAAAATATTAAATCCAGATCAGAAGTCTGCAACACATTTCCTGGTGGGGAAGATTTTTGGAAATAATGTCAACAAACATCTTTTTTGCAGCTCTGCAGGCATGTTTGAAGGATATCAAATTCACCCTGTTAAAGTAAGAGCGTAAGTCTCGCAATCATTCTTTTATTTAGTCCATGCATAATTTATAGCGGCTGATTTTCCTGCAGCTGCAGTTGAGGGAGGCTGCACTGTTGAGGAAAAAAGAAGAAAAATAAGTTCTCCCCCCTGCAGACATGGGAAGAAGCTGTATCCACGGTCATGATGCACTAACTTGAAACTTTCCTGGTTTCAAGATGACGACACAGGCTTCTAAAATTGCTTCTGATAAAAAGATCATCCAAACGAAAACAACTTGCAGTGTGTTCTGCGATTCATCCGGAGTAACTTGGACATGGCTTCTGAGAAAAGAAAGGTTCTCGTGAAAGTTCTGAAAACCTATTTTCTAAATGACTCACATCTTACAGTGAGTCATGTGTTCCTACATGGAATAATCAAATTCAAGTTAAAGCTGTGGCTATTTCACAGTAGAGATTTATATGTGTGCTGTTTTGTTTGTGCTGTTTTCCCTCATTTTGTTATACTAGTGCAGTGTCTCTTCTAAACCTTCCTGCTTGGAATGAGCTGTTTTCTTGGCCTGTGTTGATGGGGGTTGCAACTTTCTTTCTGAAACTGTAAAAGTGACCAGTAAATTATGCCGCTGCACGAAAAAATACAGCTGCTGAACCATGATGATTAATATTGATCATATTACATGGTGAAATGGCACCAAATTTGACTATACACCTCCTTGGGCTATTAACAATGGTTAACAAAGGTTCTCAAAATATGCGTTCCACAGTCAGATGTAGAGTTCTGTTATTGTTTTATATAAAGTTAAGTGCCTCTTCCTAACTGCCTGTTTGGAATGTTGTGTTTTCTTGTTCTGTGTTAAAGCTGTTGAAATTAAATGATGATGATCAGATGACCGAATACAATACTTGTCCAATAATAAGATAACAAGCTGATTTTGAACAGACTCTGGACTGGTGAGATGAATTTACACCTTGGACTTTGTGTTGGAATCTTTAACGAGTCCCTGCTCAGCCATTACCGCGGTTTGAGCCCAGGTGACACTGTGAGCCTGAAATGATTGCTAATCGTGAAGCTGAGGTAAGACACAGACAGATATCCTCCCTCCCACTGGGAAACTTGTGGGGGAATAAAATTAGTGTCACCAGAAAACGCTGCACCCATTGCTCACAGCGGGGCTCTCGCTCGTCCGCTGTAATGTTGCTCCTGCTGCACGAACCTGCACGCTGCCGCCGCCGCCTCATTATTCCATCTGTCACAGAGCAGGAGAAATGGAGAAATAGGAGAAAGAGGTAGGAGCGATGGGGCTGTGTTATCAAACACAAGGATGAAGGGTCAATAAAAACAGATGGCGCTGAAAAGCCACTCTGACGAAAAACCTGCTCTGATGCTGGACAAACAATGCGAGATTCCATTTCACAGAGCAGAGAGGTCAGCTCCGCCGCCCGTCACCCTCCTTCCTCTCCTCCCGTGGGTTATTGGGCGTTTCTCCAATCCCACTCTCCTCCTATGACCCCTGTGGACAAACCAGGTGCTTAAATACAACTGGCGAATCAGATTGGTGAAACAATGGAAACATATTTCTGTCTTTTTGCACTGTGGCCACAATCGCTATAATGGCTGTTTGTTTAGCCGGGCATGAAGCTTTAACAAGGCCTGATCCTGTTTGCGCCTCATGTCTCTCTGCAGCACAGACCTGACCCGCAGCGGCTATTCATCATCCAGTTTGTCTGCACAGGCCGATGACATTACATTTTTAACACAGACAACAATCCATGTGTTTATACCTGAGCCAGCTGGAAGGAGTTTGAGTGTTGTGTTCGTTAAACAACCATGGATGATGACCAACGTCTCCTCATTAGACCCATTTGCTTTGTTTATCTTGGTGTTGAACTTTCATGTATTTTATAGTTTATCACAAAAGCAGTTCCAAGAAGCAGGAATATGAACTTGAGTGTCAGCAGCGGCAGCAACAGCAGCAGCAGCAACAGCAGCAGCAGCAGCAGCAGCAGCAGCATGCCAGGAAGCCCACACACACTTGATCAGAGTAGTTTATAGCTGGTCAGCTGTAGGTGCTACTGCAGCTTTCGAGACTGTTACATCAAATGTGATGACAACATAACACAAACGTTAATCAACACAATCGTCTAAAGTAGCAGGTCTATTAATACAAAACTGTTTCATGCTGCCAGATATGGATACTACCATGAAGACACATATGATCCAATTCTGTATATTCTGTAGCTTTCATCTTCATCTCATGGTCTTCATCAACATATGACATGAGTCACACCGCAATTAACAGGAATAAAATGTCCTTTTGAAGGCTGTCGGAATGTCAAGCGAGATCCTTCAACTAGCGGAAACTATAAGGCATCAGAGTTTCAGCTGGTGCACATCTCATTTCACAAAAGCTGCTTTCAGACACACGCCTAACTCTGGATAATCAACTGAAATGATCCGTATGGGTTGAATGTGACAACGCAGAGCTCGAGTCAGTTGCTGGGGACATTATCTGGAGGTTTTCCTGCCAAAAACCTGAATAATCCCACAGTATCCCAGGTGAGATTACAGTAGGGTATTATTACAGAAGGTTCACAGTGAGCCAATGGGAACGTTGTTGACGTTTCCAACAGGCGACGGGCGCATAACTGAAAAAACTAAAAGAATACAAATATTTCTGAATGAAAAGGAGGTCCCATTTATGTGGAAGACACCGAAGAAGATGGAAACCTGGAAAGAACTTGAGATTCGAGAGCTTACCTTCCTCATCTCATTTAACCACTTATTATTTCAGGAATTGAAAACCAAAACCACAGGAAGATGAAATGCATATTCCTGCAGCATTCTATTGGCTGTGCCACTTAATTGTCCAAAACAGGCAGAGTTATCACAAACAACTAAAAAAAGCACACTACATGAGACAGGCTCTTTAGTGCATTGGTTTATGTGTGAAAACTTGCTTGCCCCATTTGAGATGGACTGTTTCCCTGAAAACTTACTGTCAATACAGTAATTCACGTTGCTCTAATCATTTTTGATCAATGTGATGAGCTCATAGTAATTGGCAATACATTGGTGATGAAAATATTGTCGCATAATCAGCTCTCTTCCACGCATATGTGTCACCCATATTAAAACTGGTACCTAATTTTAATGCTGTCATTGTATATAGACACTGATCTTATACCTACTTGTGAATGCAGTAAATGAGGTTAAGTGTCTGTTAGTTCAACACAGGTCACTGTTTAAATTGCCATTAGGTCTGACATTATGAGGTTACCTTGGTGTCTCTCAGCTTTACATCCCCCTCTATCTCCGCTTCACATTCCCTCCACCTTCTTTCTAAGAACCTAATCGTATTGCTGGGCTCCGCTGAGAGCCAAAATAAAACAAACACCCAGACTAAATACCACTCCATTTACTCCCACCTACTCTTCTCTCCTCTTTGTCCGGCTGTCTCCCTGTCGGGCCAGCAGCTGTATGGGAAGCTTTTTTCTGAACCTAGTTGGAGATGAGACCTGCTCCGACACAGGGAGACACACTGGAGTCTTTTATAAAACTGTTGAAACGACCAGATTAGTGTACGAGCCCACGTGAAGGTTATTGCACGTGTATTTTGTGCACTGAAATGCACGTGCACCAAGCGTGTTCTGCTGCAGTCGGGCTCCCTGTGGAGAAAGAAATGAGAAGTTTCATTAGGGTGAGAGTGCTGCCCCTGGCAACCGGGTTTCTTGCTCCTCTGTGAATATAGGCATGTATCATATTTCTATAAGAGGTTTCTACCAAGAAAACGGAGTTTATTTAATTAAAATATAATCTTGTGTTTGTAATAGTAGATATTACCATTTCATGCAGACGTGTGTGAATTCGATGTGTGAATTCCACTGGGATTTTAAAACTGAACATGGAACTTGCTGACTGACACTGTACAGCCCCATCCCTAACACTGCTAAAAAAAGATCTAGAATCCCACATTATATTTTTTGTGGAAAAAGGGAGTAGGATTTAGACGGAACTGCCAAGAAATGCTGGAATTTCAACTAAAAATATTCAACCGAGGAATGCAGATGAGTCACCATGAAGATAGAAACGTACAATAACACGCTGGACCCCCTGCTCACTGAAAAAGAAACAATTTGTGCTGGGAAAGACCTGTGATTGCTCTGAGCCCTGAAGCTTATACTTTCATCTATAGCGAGCTTTTGACATGTTTCTCACATGTCAAGGGCTCATGTAGACAGTGTGTCATCATTGCTCAGCTTGGTAGCTGGAAGGTATTTCTCGTGGCAGACACAAGCGTCTAATATTGAGTCAATGAGGGAAGAGTGCAGCAGAAGTAATAGTCATGTTCCACATCCTGTTCTTTAAACAGTAAGAAGAATAAGGTGAATATCTTCTTATGTCTTTACCATCAGAGGTCATTTCATATTTCCTCAAAGCTGCCAGCTTGTCTGTCGGAGACGTCCTATACTTTTTCTATTAAAGTGACGGTTTTCGTGAGTTCAGGGCTTAGCTTCCTCTCCCCTCCTGCCTGGCTACCCTGAGATATCCAGCCGCCATTTGTTTCCCATCTCTCCATCTCTCCCCCCTGCCCACCCTCTCCTGACTGATGTGCCAGTTATTGTGAGCCACATGTGGTCAGAAAAAAGGGAAAGTCCCTCTTGTCCCTGTCACCGCTCATCCAGATCTCCCTGTAATTACGCTCAGGTAAAGCGGCACTCTAAATTGTATTGTGCAAGTGTATCAGTCTATGCCGATGTGCAGGTTTAGCCAGGACTGCTGTAATTGTTAGTGACAGGGAACGAGAGAAAGGTGAGAGACTGCTTTCATTAAAGTTATTCAATGTGCAGTAGACTCGATGTGGAGGTGGAAAATAGCACTTGTCATTTTTTCTTGGTACAGGAGGAGGGGTCTACTCTGTTGGGTTTT